>NC_092562.1:29834053-30434053 GCF_037975245.1 Apostichopus japonicus | reverse complement strand
AAAAGACTGGTTTATCTGATCTATTGATGCACTGTATAGACCTACACGTGCAGTCTTGTTTGTGTGTACTGTACGTGGGCTTTCAGTATATAACCTTTTCAAGCAGACTTTAACTTTAACCACTATACCTTCAATGGCACTGTGGTTGAGTGAGGCACAAGTTGTGTGTTACACAGTATCTATTTAGGGTTACTTTTCTTTAATAGTAACTTCATTTGCACACTTCGGAATGGTTTATCTTCTCAACAGTTTTGGTACTGGATTATCTTTATGTTAGTACCAATAATATTTATGGACAAATGTTCCTTATCGCGGTTTCCGATAGAACAATAGTATATGTTTTATCATTGACAGATAATGTAACCGGAAAAATACTCGCGTTTATTCCACATGAACTGGAGAATTTAGTCTTAGTCCAATGCGAACAATTCCAACTCGTGTAACAATATGGAGCGCATTACACTAAAACTTCGACATACCGGATATTTCGGCCGTATTATGGTTCATATATACCAAATATGTTGACAACAATATAGTTGTAATGTAATTTGTCATTGTAACATAACAAAACGAATCTTTATATATAATTTTGATACCCACATCATCGTAATTCGGAATTAAAAACAGGATTTTCGGAACTATAAACAAGATTTTCGGAACTATAAATACCTGATTTTTGGAACTGAATTCAGAATTTTTGAAATAAATGCAAGATTTTTGGAACTAAATACAAGATTTTCGGAACTAAATACAAGACTTTCGGAAACACATTCATGATTTTCGGAAATACATTCATGATTTTCGGAACTAAATTCAGGATTTTTGGAACTAATTTCAGGATTATCGGTACTAAATACAGGTTTACGGAACCAAATTCAGGATTTTTGG
Source organism: Apostichopus japonicus (assembly GCF_037975245.1). Lineage (NCBI taxonomy): Eukaryota > Metazoa > Echinodermata > Holothuroidea > Aspidochirotida > Stichopodidae > Apostichopus > Apostichopus japonicus. The sequence goes on along the minus strand of NC_092562.1, from coordinate 30,433,165 downwards.
AACTAAATTCAGGATTTCCTTGCCTTCTCGGAGTGATTCATAAAGGAACCTGCGTATATCAATGAACTACTTATGGCAACCCTCTGTCCCGGATAAGGAGGCTCTCTGCCCATGCGCCGTACCGAACACAAACAAACGGCGCCATTTTGAATTCCCTTGCCCTGGATACTTCAATGGATATCTTGATTTCCACTCGGATTGTTTCGGATTCTATTTGTCAATCGTGGTGATCGGCTGGTCTTTTACTTCGCTGGTCCGTGGTAAGTATCTAGGGAAAGTAAGGGGACCGAGGGGAAGAAGGGAACAGATGAAGAAGATAAACCGTGAGTACACTTTTTCTATACTAAATGTTCCGGATCGTCTTACTAACACTGGAAGAAGTCGCACTCGAACAATTTTATTGACGTACATTGAGACCGCATTTGAGACCCATTTAAATAATTTATTCAACGGATACGAAACAAAGCTTAATGAATTACAGATCCCGAAGTAGTTATAAATAATTATTGTAATTCCAACTAACAACGTATGGGCAAGATAGCCATTTACTAAAAAAAAAGTGTGCTAAAAACTCGTTCTTACTTAAAAAATTGTATTTTTAAGTATCTAACTAATTAAAATGTGAAATTAAATAAATTTAATCAATGCAAAACGTGCTTAATTTACTAATTCTATTCCCATTTCAATACCCATTACTTATCTTGCGGATAAGTGGATCAACTTAAACCAGCGATTGTAAGACATCTGACATTTCGTTCTCCTTTAAGAGAGAACAAATATTTAGCGGATGCACCTACACCTTGATTTCAATCTCTCCACGCTCTTCAAATTTGAAGACCACGAAAGTATTCATTATTTCCTTTGCCTCGTAGCTCACTTGGCGCAAAAAAAAGATTTTGCTGTACACCACTTTTCAAATTTGTATTTTTACTGCAAGCGAACGTTTGTAAACAATTTGTTTTGGGGAACATTATTATGTAGCTGAAGGCGCTACTATGACATTACGCTTACATTTTAAGTTCAGTAATAAATTTTGTTTTGAAATATCTATTACAAGACCTAGTTTTCAGCGAAACGGTATGTCGCTTGAGTACAAGCGTTTCACCCAAATATCCACACCCTTGCTTCGCTAGGAAATACCTCAAAGAAATGTTCTCTACATCAGCTTGTTTGGTTTTACCTTTTCAACCACAGATATTACCTTGACATTCCACCACACCTTATATTCACTTCCCGAAAAAGTATGGCTTAGATTTAACTTATGAATTTGTGCCTCAAATGCAAAATATTTGCGAACGGACGGGAAGCCCACGAATGGGATAATACAGCCAGTGTATTAATGTACAAACGCACTACCGAACGGCAGTTCTATACATGTCGATTCCATTTTCGATGCGGTATTGAAAGTCTCGCCATAAAGCGACATTACCGAGGCATTCTGGAACCGGTTACACTCGCTACAAAAGATTCTGAAAATAAAACCGCGTCAAGCTCAATTTACTATCTTAATATACAGTAAGTTATCTAATTATCATAACATTGTTTTATTCTTGTCACAAGTTGTTTGTATTTATGTTAAAAATGTAGGCTTATTAATGTTCTGTTTTAATATATATATATATATATATATATATATATATATATATATATATATATATATTTATATTCATAGATACATCTGTTGTGTAAGTAGTATTGTAGGCCACATGTATTCATAGAAACAACTGCTATGTTAGTGTTGTAGGCCACAAATATTTTTAGATATACATGTTATGTTAGTGTTATAGGCCACAGATGCTCATAGATATATCTGTTATGTTAGTGAGTGTTGCAGGTCACAGATATTCATAGCAGATATGTTATAGTAGTGTTGTAGGCCACATACATTCATAGATACATATGTTATGTTAGTGAGTGTTGTAGTCCGCATATATTCATAGAAACATATGTTATGTTAGTGATGTAGGCCACAGATATTCATAGATACATATGTTATGTTAGTGTTGTAGGCCACATATATTCAAAGATACATCTGTTATGTTAGTGAGTGTTGTAGGCCACATATATTCATAGATACATATGTTATGTTAGTGTTGTAGGCCACAGATATTCATAGATACATATGTTATGTTAGTGAGTGTTGTAGGCCACATATATTCATAGATACATATGTTATGTTAGTGTTGTAGGCCACATATATTCAAAGATACATCTGTTATGTTAGTGAGTGTTGTAGGCCACATATATTCATAGAAACATCTGTTATGTTAGTGTTGTAGGCCACTGATATTCATAGATACATATGTTATGTTAGTGAGTGTTGTAGGCCACATATATTCATAGATACATATGTTATGTTAGTGATGTAGGCCACAGATATTCATAGATACATATGTTATGTTAGTGTTGTAGGCCACATATATTCAAAGATACATCTGTTATGTTAGTGAGTGTTGTAGGCCACATATATTCATAGATACATATGTTATGTTAGTGTTGTAGGCCACAGATATTCATAGATACATCTGTTATGTTAGTGAGTGTTGTAGGCCACATATATTCATAGATACATATGTTATGTTAGTGTTGTAGGCCACAGATATTCATAGATACATATGTTATGTTAGTGTTGTAGGCCACATATATTCAAAGATACATCTGTTATGTTAGTGAGTGTTGTATGCCACATATATTCATATAAACATCTGTTATGTTAGTGTTGTAGGCCACAGATATTCATAGATACATCTGTTATGTTAGTGTTGTAGGCCTCAGATATTCATAGATACATATGTTATGTTAGTGTTGTAGGCCACAGATATTCATAGATGCATATGTTATGTTAGTGTAGTAGGCCACATATATTCATAGATACATCTGTTATGTTAGTGAGTGTTGTATGCCACATATATTCATATAAACATCTGTTATGTTAGTGTTGTAGGCCACAGATATTCATAGATACATCTGTTATGTTAGTGTTGTAGGCCACAGATATTCATAGATACATATGTTATGTTAGTGTTGTAGGCCACAGATATTCATAGATGCATATGTTATGTTAGTGTTGTAGGCCACATATATTCATAGATACATATGTTATGTAAGTGATGTAGGCCACATATATTCATAGATACATATGTTATGTTAGTGTTGTAGGCCACATATATTCAAAGATACATCTGTTATGTTAGTGAGTGTTGTAGGCCACATATATTCATAGAAACATCTGTTATGTTAGTGTTGTAGGCCACAGATATTCATAGATACATATGTTATGTTAGTGAGTGTTGTAGGCCACATATATTCATAGATACATATGTTATGTTAGTGTTGTAGGCCACAGATATTCATAGATACATATGTTATGTTAGTGTTGTAGGCCACAGATATTCATAGATGCATATGTTATGTTAGTGTAGTAGGCCACAGATATTCATAGATACATCTGTTATGTTAGTGAGTGTTGTAGGCCACATATATCCATCGATACATATGTTATGTTAGTGTTGTAGGCCACAGATATTCATAGATACATATGTTATGTTAGTGTTGTAGGCCTCATATATTCAAAGATACATCTGTTATTTTAGTAAGTGTTGTAGGCCACAGATATTTGTAGATACATTGTTAATTATGTTAGTGTTGTAGGCCGCTGAAATTCATAAATACATATGTTATGCGGGCTCGGTGTTATAGGCCACATCTTCATAGAATGATCTGAAATATACATCTTGTAAGCTACCAATATTCATAGATAAGCATATGTTAGTGAAGTAAGCAATAGATATTCATAAATAAGTTAGCTAGGTAAGAGTTGTAAGCAACAGATATTCAATAGAATAATCTGTTATGTAGGCCAAAAATATTCATAGATGAATCCACAAGTGTGTGATGTAAGTCACAGAGAAGTAAATTAGCTATGTGAGTATTCTATGCCACAAATATTCATACATTAATCTGCTATTTAGGCCAAACATATACATAAATAAATATGATTCGTATGTATTCTATTTCACATATATTCATAGATAAATCCATAATATATAGTGGTGTAAGCCACATATATTCATAAGTAAGTTTAACTATGTTAGTTTTGTAAGCCACATATATTCATAGATATATCCTATTCGTAAGTATTCTAAGCCACAGATATTCATAGATTAATTTGCTATGTAAGCCATACATATTCATAGAAAAATATGATTCGTATGTATTCTAAGTCACAGATATTCACAGATAAATCCATAATATAAAGTGGTGTAAGCCACATACATTCATAGGTAATTTAACCATTCGTCAGTATTCTAAGCAATAGATATTCATAGATTAATCTGCTATGTGAGCTATACATATTCATAGAAAAATATGATTCGTATGTATTCTAAGTCACAGATATACATAGATAAATCCAAAAGGAAAAGTGGTGTAAGCCACAGATATGCACAAATAAGTTTAATTATTTTAGTTTTGAAAATAGTTATGGATTAATCCTATTCGTAAGTATTTTAAGCTTCAGATATTCATAGAATAATCTGCTATGTAAGCCATACATATTCATAGATAAATATGATGGTAAAAATGTAAAGTGGTGTAAGCCACATATATTCATAAGTAATTGAACTATTCGTCAGTATTCTTAGCCATTGATATTCAAAGATTAATCTGCTATGTAAGCCATACATATTCATAGATAAATATGATTGGTATGTATTCTAAGTAACATATATTCATTGAAAATTCCATACTGTAAAGTGGTGTAAGCCACAGATATGCATAAGTAAGTTGAACTATGTAAGTTTAAAAAAAACAATATTTATAGATTAATCCACTCGTGAGTATTTTAAGCCACAGATATTCATAGATTAATCTGCTATGTGAGCTATACATATTCATAGATAAATTTGATTCGTATGTATTCTAAGTCATAGATATTCATAGATAAATCCATAATGTAAAGTGGTGTAAGCCACAGACATGCACATGCAAGTTTAATTATGTTAGTTTTGAAAATATTTATGGATTAATCCTATTCCTAAGCATTTTATGAATCAGATATTCATAGATTAAATCTGCTATGTAAGCCATACATATTTATATATAAATATGATTCGTTTGAATTCTAAGTCACAGATATACATAGATAAATTCATAATGTATAGTGGTGTTATCCACAGATATGCATAAGCAAGTTTAACTATGTTAGTTTTGAAAATATGTATAGATTTATCCTATTCGTAAGTATTGTAAACCACGGATATTCATAGATTAATCTGCTATGTAATACCATACATATTCATCAATAAATATGATTCTTAAGTATTCTAAGCCACATCTATTCATTGGTAAATCCATACTGTAAAGTGGTGTAACCTACATATATGCACAAGTACGTTTAGCTCTTTGTAAGTATTTTAAGCCACAGATACTCATAGATTAATCTGCTATGTAGGCGATACATAGTATTCTAAGCTACAAGTAATCATAGATAAATCCATTATGTAAGTGTTGTATGTCACATATATTCACCGATATTCATAAATAAGTGAACTATTTTAGTTTGTAAGCCGCAGATATTCATAAATAATTCTGCTATAAAAGCCGATACATATCCATAGATAAATAAATGACGTATGTATACTAAGTCAAAGATATTCAAAGATAGATCCATAACGAAAAGTGGTGTAAGCCACATATTTGCATAAGTAAGTTAAACTATGTTAGTTCTGAAAATATTTATAGATTTATCCTTTTCGTAAGTATTCTAAGCCACAGATATGCATAGATTAATCTGTTATTTAGGCCATACACATTCATAGATAAATATATGATTCGTTTGTATTCTAAGTCACAGATATTCATAGATTAATCGATAATGTAGATGGTCTAAGCCACATATATTCATTGATAAATATATTACGTTTGTGATGTAAGCCACAACTAGTCATAAAAAATAAGCTATGTAAGTGTTTGAAGCCACTAATCGATATTCCAAAAAAAGAAATAAGATAAAGTGTGTATTTTTCCGATGTGTAATTGTAGAAGTGTGTAATTGTGGAAATGTGAAATTCTAGAACTTTATGTGGTAGAAATTTGTAAATTTACAACAACAAAAAAATATGTATTTATTTCTGAAATTATTAATAAATCGAGGACGATTTATTTTATAAGGGTCAAAATATGTAGAAAGTAAAATAACGACTGAAAACTGCATTTAATTATAAACGACTGGATTATAAGCCACATATATTAATATATCAATCCGTTTTGTATGTAATGTACGCATAGATATTCACACATACATAAATACAGTATGTAAGTGGTATATTCATATATTAAACATGTTCGTCAGTATGCTATGCCACATATATTGATATATAACTCTGATATGCAGGTCAAACTTATTAATAGATAAATATGATTCATATATATATTCTAAGTCACATATATTAATAGATAAATACATAAATTCAGCTACAGAGTTTCATAAGTAAACTAACCATGTAAGTTTTTATAAGCCACAGATATTCACAGATTAATTTGTTATTTAGGCCATTCATATTCATAGATAAAATATGATTCGAATGGATTCTAAGTTATAGATATTCATAGATAAATCCATACTGTAAAGTGTTGTTAACTACAGATATTTATAAGTACGTTAAACTATTCGTAAGTATTCTAAGCAATAAATATTCATAGATAAATCCATAATTTAAAGTGGTGTTAGCCACAGATATTCATAACTTTGTTAGATTTGCAAGCCACAGATATCGATAGATAAATTTGTTTCGTATGTCACATAATTTTTATAACCACAGATATTCCTACATTACTCTGTTTCGTAGGTATTCTTAGCCCCAGATATCAATAATGAAATAAGTATATAAGTGTTTTTAGCCATTGATATCAATAAATTAATTCGCTCTGTATGTAAGCCACATATATTCATACGTAAATTAGCCATAAGGGTATTGTAAGCCAAAGATATTCATATATTATCCTGTTTCGTGTATATTCCAAGCCACAGATATTCATAGATAGATCCATAATGTAAATTGTGTTTCTTGAAATTAGAAATCTACCGAGTTAAGTTTGTTCCATTCCTTCTATTCCGTTTAAAACCCACATACTGTGGAATTTCAAATAATTAATTAACAATTTGATAAATGATGCATTCAGGAAAAGTTTTGCACTTCACGTGGCAGCCCTACTTTCTGTCACACAATGAAAGTGGCCTTTACTGTAGGCAGTTTAATGAAATTCTCGATATATTTAGTTTCCTACGCCACTGTATGCAAATAGGCGGCATGTCACATGCAAACTAAATAAAAAATATTTTGTCTATTTTGTACTAGGATTGGTTAGGGATCCAACTTTACCTAAAGTGGTCAATTATTTCTCCATGTACGTAAGACATAAAAACAGATCAGTTAGGGTGGGTCTTGTATATATGACCTGACACCTGTTTGATTCAAGTTCACATCTGCTCCGAAACGTGTCTGCGTCAATGTTGTTTTCTCGAAAAACAAAAATGGTACTAAGGAATTGAATGATGCACGTTTCAATTGAATGTCCTCTCATTTATCAAAAGTTGTAATAACGTAGAACGTGGGCTTACGCTCATGTATTCCATCAAGTCGAGTGTTTGAAAAGCATGACTGTCTCTGAGTTTATGATTGTCTGCGTATTTGATTGTCTGTATATCTGATTGTCTGATGTCTGCGGGTATGATAGTCTGCGTGTCCGATTCTATGCGTGTCTGATTTTCTGATTATTTGATCGTCTGCGTGTATGAAAGTCTGCGTGTCTGATTGGTTTCTGCTTGGTTTCTGCTTGGTTTCTGCTTGGTTTCTGCTTGGTTTCTGCTTGGTTTCTGCTTGGTTTCTGCTTGGTTTCTGCTTGGTTTCTGCTTGGTTTCTGCTTGGTTTCTGCTTGGTTTCTGCTTGTCGTCTGCTTGTCGTCTGCTTGTCGTCTGCTTGTCGTCTGCTTGTCGTCTGCTTGTCGTCTGATTGTCGTCTGATTGCCGTCTGATTGCCGTCTGATTGTCGTCTGCTTTTCGTTTGATTGTCGTCTGATTGTCGTCTGCTTTTCGTTTGATTGTAGTCTGATTGTCGTCTGATTGGTAGCTTCTCTGCATGTGTGTGTGTCTGATTGTCCGCGTGTCTGGTTGTCTGCGCGATTGATCTTTTGATTTTCTGATTGTTTAATCGTCTGCGTGTATGATTCTATGCGTGTCTGGTTGTCTAATTGTTTGTGTGCATGATTGTCTGTTTGTGTGATTGTCTTACTTGAAACTGACTGGATACCGATTGGCTTCTGATTGGTAGTCTGCTTGATGTCTGATTAGCGTATGATTAGCTTCTGATTGTCGTCTGGTTGTCGTCTGATTGTGTGCTATTTGGCTTCTGCTTGCCGTCTGCTTGCCGTCTGCTTGCCGTCTGCTTGTCGTCTGCTTGTCGTTTGATTGTGGGCATTTGGCTTCTGATTGTCGTCTGACTGGCTTCTGATTGGTTTTTGATTGGCTTCAATGGGCTTCTGATTGTCGTCAGATTTTCGTCTAGTTGTCGTCTGTTGTCGTCTGCTTGCCGTCTGCTTGCCATCTGGTTGACTGCGCGTTTGATCGTCTGATTTTCTGATTGTCTGATCGTCTGCGTGTATGATAGTCTGCGTGTCTGATCGTCTGTATGTATGATAGTCTGCGTGTCTGATTGCATGCGTGTCTGATTGTGTGATTGTTTGCGTGCACGATTGTCTGTTTGTGTGATTGTCTGACTGGTAACCGACTGGCTACTGATTGGCGCCTGGTTGTCGTCTAGTTGTCATCTGGTTGTCGTCTGCTTGCCGTCTGCTTGTCGTCTGCTTGTCGTTTGCTTGTCGTCTGCTTATCGTCTGATTATGGTCTGATCGTCTGCTCTATCGTCTGGTTGTCGTCTGATTGTCGTCTGTTTGGTTGTTTGTCTGCATGTGTGCATGTCTCATTGTCTGTGTGTCTGGTTGTCTGCGCGTTTGATCGTCTGATTTTCTGATTGTCTGATTGGCTGCGTGTATGATAGTCTGCGTGTCTGATTCTATGCGTGCATGATTGTCCGTTTGTGTGATTGTCTGACTGGCAACCGACTGGCTACTGATTGGCGTCTGATTGGCAGTCTGTTTGGCGTCTAATAAGTGTGTGATTTGACTGGCATCTGATTGGCTTTTGATTGGCTTCTAATAGGCTTCTGATTGTCGTCTGCTTGTCGTCTGCTTGTCGTCTGCTTGTCGTCTGATTGTCGTCTGATTGTCGACTGATTGTCGTCTGATTGTCGTCTGATTGTCAATTGATTGTCGTCTGATTGGTTGCTTGTCTACATGTGCGCCTGTCTGTTTGTCTGCGAGTTAGATTGTCTGATTTCTGATTATCTGATCGTCTGCGTGTATAAAAGTCTGCGTGTCTGATTGTTGTCTGATTGTGGTTTGATTGTCGTCTGATTGTGGTATGATTGTCGTATGTTTGTCGTCTGGTTGTCGTCTGATTTTGGTCTAATTGGCTCCTGATTGGCTTTTGATTGGCTTCTAATGGTCTTCTGATTGGCTTTTGATTGGCTTCTGCTTGTCGCCTGCTTGTCGTCTGCTTGTCGTCTGCTTGCCGTCTGCTTGTTGTCTGCTTGTAGTCTGATGGTCGTCTGATGGTCGTTTGATTGTCATCTGATTGACAATTGATTGTCGTCTGATTGGTTGCTTGTCTGCATGTGCGCGTGTCTGATTGTCTGCGAGTTTGATTGTCTGATTTCTGATTATCTGATCGTCTGCGTGTATGAAAGTCTGCGTGTCTGATTGTTGTCTAATTGTAGTCTGATTGTCGTCTGATTGTGGTATGATTGTCGTATGTTTGTCGTCTGGTTGTCGTCTGATTTTGGTCTAATTGGCTCCTGATTGGCTTCTGCTTTTCGCCTGCTTGTCGTCTGATTGTCGTCTGATTGTCGTCTGATTGGTGGCTTGTCTGCGTGTGTGCGTGTGTGTGGTCCGCGTGTCTGGCTGTCTGTGCGTTTGAATGTCCGCGTGTCTGATTGTCTGATTATCTACGTGTATGATAGTCTGCGTGTCTGATTAACGTATGATTGGCTTCTGATTGTCTTCTTATTATAGTCTAATTGGCTTCTGATTGTCGTCTGACTGGCTTCTGATTGGCATCTGATTGGCTTTTTATTGGCTCTTAATGGGCTTCTGATCGTCGTCTCCTTGTCGTCTGCTTGCCATCTACTTGTCGTCTGCTTGTCGCCTGCTTGTCGCCTGCTTGTCGTCTGCTTTTGGTCTGATTGTCGTCTGATTGTCGTCTGATTGCCGTCTGCTTGTCGTCTGCTTGCTTTTCTTCTTGTCGTCTTCTTGTCGTCTGCTTGTCGTCTGCTTTTTGTCTGCTTGTCTTCTGATTGTCGTCTGATTGTTGTCTGATTGTCGTCAGATTGTCGTTTGATTGTCGTCTGATTGGTTGCTTGTCTGCATGTGCGCGTGTATGATAGTCTGCGTGTCTGATTGTTTGCGTGCATGATTGTCTGTTTGTGTGATTGTCTGACGGGCAACTAACTGGCTACTGAGTTGCTTCTGATTGGCAGTGTTCCTGGCGTCTGATTAACGTATGATTGGCTTCTGATTTTCGTCTAGTCGCTCGTCTGATTATGGTCTAATTGGCTTCTGATTGTCGTCTGATTGGCTTCTTATTGGCTTTTGATTGTCGTCTGCCTGTCGTCCGCTTGTCGTCTGCTTGTCGTACGCTTGTCGTCTGATTGTCGTCTGATTGTCGTCTGATTGGTTGCTTGTCTGCATGTGTGCGTGTGTGATTGTCGGCGTGTTTGGCTGTCTGCGAGTTTGATCGTCTGCTTTTCTGATTGTCTGATCATCTGCGTGTATGATAGTATTCGTGTCTGAATGTATGCGTGTCTGATTGTCTGATTGTTTGCGTGCATGATTGTCTGTTTGTGTGATTGTCTGACTGGCAACCGACTGGCTACTGATTGGCGTCTGATTGGTGGTCTGCTTGGAGTCTGATTAACGTATGATTGGCTTCTGATTGTCGTCTGATTGTCTTCTGATTATAGTCTAATTGGCTTCTGCTTGTCTGATAGTCTGCGTGTCTGATTGGCATCTGATTGGCTTTTTATTGGCTCCTAATGGGCTTCTGATCGTCGTCTCCTTGTCGTCTGCTTGCCGTCTACTTGTCGTCTGCTTGTCGCCTGCTTGTCGTCTGCTTTTCGTCTGCTTGTCGTCTGATTGTCGTCTGCTTGTCGCCTGCTTGTTTTCTTCTTGTCTTCTGATTGGCTTTTGATTTGCTTCTAATTGGCTTCTGATTGTCGTCTGCTTGTCGTCTGCTTGCTTTTCTTCTTGTCGTCTTCTTGTAGTCTGCTTGTCGTCTGCTTGTTGTCTGCTTGTTGTCTGCTTGTCGTCTGATTGTCGTCTGATTGGTTGCTTGTCTGAATGTGTTCGTGTGTGATTGTCGGCGTGTTTGGTTGTCTGCGCGTTTGATCGTCTCATTTTCTGATTGTCTGATCGTCTGCGTGTATGATAGTCTGCGTGTCTGATTGTTTGCGTGCATGTTTGTTTGTTTGTGTGATTGCCTGACTTGCAACCGACTGGCTACTGAATGGCGTCTGATTGGTAGTCTGCTTGCCGTCTGATTAGCTTCTTATTGTCGTCTGGTCTCTTGTCTGATTATGGTCTAATTGGCTTCTGATTGTCGTCTGACTGAATCCTGATTAGCTTCTGATTGGCATCTGATTGACTTTTAATTGGCTTTTGATTGTCGTCTGCTTGTCGTCTGCTTGTCTGAATGTGTGCGTGTGTGATTGTCCGCGTGTTTGATTGTCTGCGCCTTTGATTGTCTGATTTTCTGATTGTCTGATTGTCTGCGTGTATGATAGTCTGCGTGTATGATTCTATGTGTGTCTGATATTCTGATTGTTTGCGTGCATGCTTGTCTGTTTGTGTGATTTTCTGACTTGCAACTGACTGGTTACTGATTGGCAGTCTGCTTTGCATCTGATTAGCGTATGATTGGCTTCTGATTATGTGTGGTTGTCGTCTGAGTGTGGTCTTATTGGCTTCCGATTGTCGTCTGACTGGCTTTTGATTGGCTTCTGCTTGTCGTCCGCTTGGAGTCTGCTTGTTGTCTGCTTGTCGTCTGATTGTCGTACGTCTGATTGTCGTACGTCTGCTTGTCGTCTGATTGGTTGCTCGTCTGCATGTGTGCGTGTCCTAATTTTTGCATGTCTGGTTGTCTGCGCGTTTGATCGTCTGATTTTCTGATTGTCTGATCGTCTGCATGCATGATAGTCTGCGTGTCTGATTGTCTGATTGTTTGCGTGCATAATTGTCTGTTTATGTGAGTGTCTGAATGGGAACTGACTTGCTACTCATTTGCTTCTGATTGGCAGTCTGCTTTGCGTCTGATTAGAGTATGATTGGCTCCTGATTGTTGCCTGCTTGTCGTCTGATTATGGTCTTATGGGCTTCTTATTGGCTTCTGATTGTCGTCTGCTTGCTTGTTGTATGCTTGTTGTATGCTTGTTGTATGCTTGTTGTATGAATTTCGTCTGTATGTCGTCTGCTTGTCGTCTGATTCTCGTCTGACTAGTTGCTTGTCTGCATGTGTGCGTGTCTGATTGTCCGCGTGTCTGGTTGTCTGCGTGTCTGATTGCATGCGTGTCTGATTGTCTGCTTGTTTGCGTGCATGTTTGTCTGTTTGTGTGATTGTCTGACTGGCTACTGATTGGCGTCTGATTGGTAGTCTGCTTGCCGTCTGATTAGCGTATGATTGGCCTTTATTGTCGTCTGTTTGTCGTCTGCTTGTGGTCTAATTGGCTTCTGATTGTCGTCTGCCTGGCTTCTGACTGGCTTCTGATTAGCTTTTGATTGGCTTCTGATTGTCGTCTGATTGTTATCTGCTTGCCGTCTGCTTGTCGTCTGCTTGTCGTCTGATTGTGGTCTGATCGTCTGCTTATCGTCTGGTTGTCGTATGATTGTCTTCTGTTTGGTTGTTTGTCTGCATGTGTGCATGTCTTATTGTCTGTGTGTCTGGTTGTCTGCTTGTGGTCTATTTGGCTTCTGGTTGTCGTCTGACTGGTTTCTGATTGGGTTCTGATTGGCTTTTGATTGGCTTCTGCTTGTCGTCTGATTGTGGTCTGCTTGTCGCCTGATTGGTTGATTGTCTGCATGTGTGAGTGTCTTATTGTCTGATTATCTCATTGTCTCTCTGATATGGTCTGATATTGTCTGATATTGTCTGATGTGGTCTGATATGGTCTGAAATGGTATGCGTGTCTGATTGTCTGATAGTCTCCGTGTCTGATAGTCTGAGTGTCTGATAGTCTGCGTGTCTATTAGTCTGCGTGTCTAATAGTCTGCCTGTATGATAGTCTGCCTGTCTGGTAGTCTGCTTGTCTGATAGTCTGCGTGTCTGATTGTCTGCGTTTCTAATTGTTTTCGTGTATGATTGACTGTTTGGCTTTTGATTGTCTGACTGACTACTGACTGGCTAAAAATTGGCTTCTGATTGGCTGCTGATTGGCTTCTGATTGTCGTCTGGTTGTCGTCTGATTGTGGTCTAATTGGCTTCTGATTGTCGTCTGCCTGGCTTCTGACTGGCTTTTGATTGGCTTCTGATTGGCTTCTGATTGTCGTCTGCCTGGCTTCTGACTGGCTTTTGATTGGCTTCTGATTGGCTTCTGATTGTCGTCTGATTGTTATCTGCTTGCCGTCTGCTTGTCGTCTGCTTGTCGTCTGCTTGTCGTCTGATTGTGGTCTGATCGTCTGCTTATCGTCTGGTTGTCGTATGATTGTCTTCTGTTTGGTTGTTTGTCTGCATGTGTGCATGTCTTATTGTCTGTGTGTCTGGTTGTCTGCTTGTGGTCTATTTGGCTTCTGGTTGTCGTCTGACTGGTTTCTGATTGGGTTCTAATTGGCTTTTGATTGGCTTCTGCTTGTCGTCTGATTGTGGTCTGCTTGTCGCCTGATTGGTTGATTGTCTGCATGTGTGCTTGTCTTATTGTCTGATTATCTCATTGTCTCTCTGATATGGTCTGATATGGTCTGATATTGTCTGATGTGGTCTGATATGGTCTGAAATGGTATGCGTGTCTGATTGTCTGATAGTCTCCGTGTCTGATAGTCTGAGTGTCTGATAGTCTGCGTGTCTATTAGTCTGCGTGTCTAATAGTCTGCCTGTATGATAGTCTGCCTGTCTGGTAGTCTGCTTGTCTGATAGTCTGCGTGTCTGATTGTCTGCGTTTCTAATTGTTTTCGTGTATGATTGACTGTTTGTATGATTGTCTGACTGACTACTGACTGGCTAAAAATTGGCTTCTGATTGGCTTCTGATTGGCTTCTGATTGTCGTCTGGTTGTCGTCTGATTGTGGTCTAATTGGCTTCTGATTGTCGTCTGCCTGGCTTCTGACTGGCTTTTGATTGGCTTCTGATTGGCTTCTGATTGTCGTCTGATTGCCGTCTGCTTGTCGTCTGCTTGTCGTCTGCTTATCGTGTGATTGTGGTCTGATCGTCTGCTCTATCGTCTGATTGTCGTATGATTGTCTGCTGTTTGGTTGTTTGTCTGCATGTGTGCATGTCTCATTGTCTGCTTGTCTGGTTGTCTGCGCGTTTGATCGTCTGATTTTCTGATTGTCTGATTGTTTGCGTGTCTGATTCTATGCGTGCATGATTGTCTGTTTGGGTTATTGTCTGACTGGCAACCGACTGGCTACTGATTGGCAGTCTGCTTGGCGTCTGATAAGTGTGTGATTTGCTTCTGATTGTCGTCTGGTTGTCGTCTGCTTGTGGTCTAATTGGCTTCTGATTGTCGTCTGCCTGGCTTCTGACTGGCTTCTGATTGGCTTTTGATTGGCTTCTGATTGTCGTCTGATTGTCGTCTGATTGCCGTCTGCTTGTCGTCTGATTGTGGTCTGATCGTCTGCTTATCGTCTGGTTGTCGTATGATTGTCTTCTGTTTGGTTGTTTGTCTGCATGTGTGCATGTCTCATTGTCTGTGTGTCTGGTTGTCTGCGCGTTTGATCGTCTGATTTTCTGATTGTCTGATTGTTTGCGTGTCTGATTCTATGCGTGCATGATTGTCTGTTTGTGTGATTGTCTGACTGGCAACCGACTGGCTACTGATTGGCGTCTGATTGGCAGTCTGCTTGGCGTCTGATAAGTGTGTGATTTGCTTCTGATTGTTGTCTGGTTGTCGTCTGCTTGTGGTCTAATTGGCTTCTGATTGTCGTCTGCCTGGCTTCTGACTGGCTTCTGATTGGCTTTTCATTGGCTTCTGATTGTCGTCTGATTGTCGTCTGCTTGTCGTCTGATTGTGGTCTGATCGTCTGCTTATCGTCTGGTTGTCGTATGATTGTCTTCTGTTTGGTTGTTTGTCTGCATGTGTGCATGTCTCATTGTCTGTGTGTCTGTTTGTCTGCTTGTGGTCTATTTGGCTTCTGGTTGTCGTCTGACTGGGTTCTGATTGGCTTTTGCTTGTCGTCTGCTTGTCGTCTGATTGTCGTTTGCTTGTCGCCTGATTGGTTGATTGTCTGCATGTGTGCGTGTCTTATTGTCTGATTATCTCATTGTCTCTCTGATATGGTCTGATATTGTCTGATGTGGTCTGAAATGGTATGCGTGTCTGATTGTCTGATAGTCTCCGTGTCTGATAGTCTGAGTGTCTGATAGTCTGCGTGTCTATTAGTCTGCGTGTCTAATAGTCTGCCTGTATGATAGTCTGCCTATCTGGTAGTCTGCTTGTCTGATAGTCTGCGTGTCTGATTGTCTGCGTTTCTAATTGTTTTCGTGTATGATTGACTGTTTGTATGATTGTCTGACTGACTACTGACTGGCTAAAAATTGGCTTCTGATTGGCTTCTGATTGGCTTCTGATTGTCGTCTGATTGTGGTCTAATTGGCTTCTGATTGTCGTCTGCCTGGTTTCTGACTGGCTTTTGATTGGCTTCTGATTGGCTTCTGATTGTCGTCTGCCTGGCTTCTGACTGGCTTTTGATTGGCTTCTGATTGGCTTCTGATTGTCGTCTGATTGTTATCTGCTTGCCGTCTGCTTGTCGTCTGCTTGTCGTCTGCTTGTCGTCTGATTGTGGTCTGATCGTCTGCTTATCGTCTGGTTGTCGTATGATTGTCTTCTGTTTGGTTGTTTGTCTGCATGTGTGTATGTCTCATTGTCTGTGTGTCTGGTTGTCTGCTTGTGGTCTATTTGGCTTCTGGTTGTCGTCTGACTGGTTTCTGATTGGGTTCTGATTGGCTTTTGATTGGCTTCTGCTTGTCGTCTGCTTGTCGTCTGCTTGTCGTCTGCTTGTGGTCTGCTTGTCGCCTGATTGGTTGATTGTCTGTATGTGTGCGTGTCTTATTGTCTGATTATCTCATTGTCTCTCTGATATGGTCTGATATTGTCTGATGTGGTCTGATATGGTCTGAAATGGTATGCGTGTCTGATTGTCTGATAGTCTCCGTGTCTGATAGTCTGAGTGTCTGATAGTCTGCGTGTCTATTAGTCTGCGTGTCTAATAGTCTGCCTGTATGATAGTCTGCCTGTCTGGTAGTCTGCTTGTCTGATAGTCTGCGTGTCTGATTGTCTGCGTTTCTAATTGTTTTCGTGTATGATTGACTGTTTGTATGATTGTCTGACTGACTACTGACTGGCTAAAAATTGGCTTCTGCATGATTGGCTTCTGATTGGCTTCTGATTTGCAGTTTGAATGGCGTCTGATTGGCTTCTGTTTGACTTCTGATGACTTCTGATTGACTACTGACTGGACTCTGATTTACTTTTCATTGTCGTCAGATTGGCACCTGATTGTCGTTTGATTGTCGTCTGATTGTCGTCTGATTGACGTCTCCACGATCCTTGTCTGCACGTCTGCGTGTCTGAATGTATGATTGTCTGCGTGTTATATTTTCTGCGTGTCTGGGTGTCTCATTTCGCGCGTGTCTGGTTGTCTGTGCGTTTGATCGTTTGATATCCTGATTGTCTGCGCTTCTGTATGTCTGATTGTCTGATAGTCTGATCGTCTGATTGCCTGCGTGTATGAAAGTCTGCGTGTCTGAATGTTGTCTGATTGTCGTCTGATTGTCGTCTGATTGTGGTATGATTGTCGTATGTTTGTCTTCTGATTGTCGTCGGATTGGCTTCTGATTGGCTACTGACTGGCTTCTGATTGGATGCTTGTCTGCACGTCTGCGTGTCTGAATTTATTATTGTCTGCGTGTTATATATCAGCGTGTCTGAGTGTGTCATTGCATGCGTCTCTGATGTCTGCGAGTCTGATTGTCTTTGCGTTTGATCGTCTGATTTTCTGATTGTCTGGGCTTCCGATTGTCTGATAGTCTGATCGTCTGGTTTTCTGCGTGTATGATCGTCTGCATGTCTGATGAAGGTCTGATTGCGGTCTGATTGTGGTCTGATTGTGGTCTGATCGTGGTCTGATCGTGGTCTGATCGTCGTCTGATTGTATTCAGTGTTTGGAGGCCCACCTTAGTAACCCTCTTTATGACCCTCCTGAAATATCGGTGATGACATCAAACTTCTCTCATATGTGTAAATAAGAAAGAAAACTACTTGATGCTTCTGTTTTCTTTCACAAGTTTCTCATTTCTTTAGAAATAGAACAAAGAGTATAAGATAAGAATAACAACGAACTACGTTCTTTTCGTTTCAAGGAAACAGTCAAACAACGACGTATAGTAACTATGTGTATTTTGTAATTATTTTAGTGCGCGTGCGCGCTACAATATTGGCATTACTTGCAAAGTGAACGATACCTACATGACTGGACGTTGAAACTTAAAGTTTCAATAGTCTCTGCACATTTGCAGATTCAGAGGATAGCTACGTAGTAGGCATCTTATTCTGAGACTGCTTCGGCGCTCACAAGCGCCCTCACTTAGGTACCTACATGACTAGACGTTAAAACTTTTATAAAGTCTCTGTACAATTACACTTTTGTCAAAGGACTGTAACGGCGCTCCACCGCCGCTCCTTGTACACATTGTAAATTAGTCTCAACGGAAGACCTCATATTCATTCAAAAGAGCTTATAAACAAGAATCAATCGTTACATAGTTGTGTATACAGTGTTGCGTTGCGATTCAAGGTTCCAACTGCAAAAGGTTTACAAGTCCATATACAGGCCAGACTGTCTAGGTACTGGGACGAGTACGAGACCGGAACCAGGTCAACGGACAGACTTCTGAGGGCTGTTTTCAAACTGTTTGGAACATCCGATATATAACCTTTTAGGAAGGTATCAATGGAACTAACTCCTCGCCATGTCCTACGGGACGAAAAGAGGGCATGGGCAGGGCCTCGGGGGCAGTTCCCCAGGCGCTCAACCATGACTTTTTTCCTCTTTTTTTTGCCATTCAAAATCAACCATGTGAGAATGGAACTAACGACACACGTTAGTGAAGCTCTTTAAGAATTGGTGTTAGTTTTTGGTGTTTTTTTTTCTTTTGTTACAAGTCTAGCAGCACAGTTCCGAACACGTTGAAGCTTATTAAGAAGATGTTTAGGTAAAATGGGACAGAACACACGACTGCACAAACGTGGCAGTTGTATTTGGAGTTCATAAACTGTCAAATCGAGATATTCCTGATGTTGTAGAATGCTCTCTGGCATACTTTAGTAATATCGATAGAACTATGGTCATAGCTGCTTGTTGGTCTTTCAGCGCAGTTCTCCAAGATGTCAATAGTCAGTTATTTTGGCATCAATGCCAACGGTTTTATGTGCTCTCAGATATTAAACAGTGTAAACGTCTAACAAAAGTCTTCTTTATACTTTAATTTAATTACTTAAACAAAGCAAACAAACAATAAAAAGCAAAAATAAACGATATAAGCTGTCTCTTGAAAATTTCAAGTGTAAAAGAAGATCAAGAGAAAGGAAGTTTAGAAGGTTAGTGTTTGGGTTATATTTTTGGCAATTTGGATGGTAGAATGAGAAGGAAGGGCATTGACCAGAGTAGCCGTTTATAGAAAGGCGCACAGTGTTAAAAGGTTACCAGGTCATTCTAGGCACGGGTGAATTAGTTGCCAAGGTTATGGGGAGACTGGTAAGCGAGGAACGAAGTAAATAAGGGAAGTTTAGAAAGGCAAGTGTTTAGGTTATATCGAAGGATTACTTTAATTGTCACATATTAAAGGGAAAAGTAAATGCGTAAAGTGTTGAAAGAATGACCATTACAGAGGACACTTAATTGTTTCTGCATGACATGCATATACCGGGACACTTGAGTTGTCCAATGGAAAGGGTAAGATAATACGTCAAGGGTTAAAAAAAAGAGGATCAGATCAGAGGTAATTCTAACAGCATGCCGTGTACAGAGACACTCTAGGTATTCCAGACATACAAGGCGTAATGACTAAGTATACTTCGCTCCTCGCTTACCTGTCTCATCATAACCTAGCACCATGTTCTACCTGGTAACCTTTTGACACTGTGCGCCCTCTATGACAGGCCCTTCCGGTTAATGATTAATTCTGATCTTAGAGTCTATGCTGGGGTCGTACAATTCTTCGACATAGACCCAACTGTCACCATCAATCTATGTGAGAGCAACATCCGCAAACAGATAAGAAACATCTTACTCCATTTGGGAGATATCCCATATTTAATATTCCTCCAGACACAAGGCAGAAGACTTGATCAAATCAAAATATGACATCATCGAGCCATATTTGCTTGAAGTTTTCATTGTCATTATGTATTACAATGCTTATTTTCTGTCACGAAGACGGGTTTTGCAAATATCTAATCTAAAAGTATCAAAGCATTTTACATGTCCATAATGATGGCACTGGGTTTCAGAATAAACACTGTTAACATTCTATCGTGGAAATATGAAAAGAAAATACGAATACAAAGACAAGGTGTGAAAGGTTTCAGATCATACAGTAACACTAGGATAACAGAGATTTACAAAATGGCACCTCCCAGGCAAGATTTGTTTTATTAAACTAAAGGATATCTCCCCAAACGGAGCCACATATTTCTAACGACGTTTGGGAGAGTTTATTCTTGTCAAGGATCTCTGTCAAATACCGTAAGTTAAAGATGATGGTTGGGATTGAGTCCTTTTTCAAGGTTGTATGTGGCATTGATTTGGGTTGTGTTAGATTATATACAAAAACATCATGGTATGAAATGAAACCTAAATCCATTTCTTATTATAATCCTATAGAAAGGTCCTAGGTATGAAACCTTACAGTATATTAAAAAAAAATAATGTTTTGGCATATCTTGACAGTCCAACAAGAATGTAGTTTCTCCCTGTACAAGAATAACAGATTGTGGTAAATGATGTAGTAAATAATAAAAAAAAGAGCAATCGTGGTGTCATATGAAACTGGCATACTTTAATCAGCGGGTGACTGGCGGAAGTGGGTCCATTCTGGTAGAGGTAGAGTAGGGGAGGGGGCGACACAAATGCCAAGTGCAGTGAGACACGTGACATTGATTTGAGTGGGCAAATCAGAAAGTCACCTTAACACTTTCCTTCAATATACATCCAATATGGATCCTTTGTGTATTCAGAAACCTCAGATCTTAGCTGTTGAACAACAGGGCAATTTTGAAGTACAATTTGACATACTTTTTTCAGCAAGAAGGTAGGCTACTTTATTAATTTACAAAGATCGACAAAGGGCAATTTCTATCATGCAAAATGTTATAGAAATGGGGCCGTTTGATGTATTTCCAAAACTAGGGGACCCTGTGAGCAATCCCACCCCCCTCATCTGCCCAGCCCCACTTCACGAATCCATCGACCCTAATATGTAACCATATTGCTATAGTATACAGAAAGATAAATGTTGCGGAAACCCCGGGCTTACCGAAAGTCGTCTAAGAATTAAAAGAACAGATTACATCCAACTGGCTGTTGCGGGCTACTGCGTTGTAGTGTTCAGAAGCTGTTTGCGCTAAACATACTCCTATATTGGATTCAACCTTAGAAACAGTAAGACTGGAAGCAAAAGCTGGCGAAGAAAGTAAGAAAACAACTAGGCAATCCATGAATCTGCGGATCTTAGCCCATAATGTGGGTACATGACCACTTCATCACTGGGGAGGCACATCGACCACCATACACCTAGCAAGTATGAAGTAGATGATGACTTGTAGTCGCTGCTCTCATGACCTTTGATATTTTAAATTGATTATATATGCTCTAAAAATTAATTCAAATAATTCATTCAGAACACCGTCACTACTTCCTTATGGGTATGACACTTTTAGAGCTACATTTTGCCGGAATTTTTTTTGGGCATGCCTATAGTAACCGAAAGAACAATTTGTTTCTTTATTAAATTTAATATTACAGCAGCTTTTGTTTGCTACCAGTTTCAGCCACTGAAATATCCCTTTAAGGTTTAGAAGAAGTTTGCTACACGTTTTCAATTTTTCCTCAATTTATTACGCGCACAAAATTGGTATAGTTCGAACTTTGACCTCCATTGACCATGGTACTTTACATTAATTAGAGCACTATAAACATTTAAAATCTGATAACCTAATTTGATTTGTGAGTTTCGATCATTTTGACGTTTAACTACGGTGCTCGTAACGGCCAACGGGCTGTTTTGGGGTTTATTTGACCTCTGACCTTTGAACCGCATGACGTCATCAATCAGATAGGCACGTCATCCTACGCCCAGGCCAACATCAACCAAGTTGGATGTCTATCGGATGATACTACTTTTTTCGAAGTACTTTTTCTTACTAGTTTGACTAAGTTTTTTTTATGCTATACCTTGAAATTCATTGAAATAACAATAACGTGATCAAACGACAGTGCACACCATGTTACCAATCGTTCGCTAAAAAATGCCGGTATATAGACTCATTTGATACCTGTAAGGGCAAAAAGTATGAAGTAAATGACTACTCTATGAAAAATGGCAACTTGTTTTGGAATGTTGCTCTTTCTTTATGCACGGTATGCGCAAGCGCGGACTGTGTCTCGCATATAGGTATATTGCTACCGTTTCTGCTGTCCAACCCAGTGGCTCAGGTCCTTAAAACAAACGGACAAAACTAGCAACTTTTCGTGGAAAAGCCTTTTATATCCTCGACAAGGGAGAACCAAGCGGAAATGGACGCATCGGCATCTCAATATGGAGGTGGCGCCCTCTGCACCTATGGCTCCAGTGACCGACACCGATCCCAAGCAGGTAAACCTGTCAGGTCAATACAATTTAATATAATCGTGCTAATACGTTATGTGTATGGAAATAAATGTAAGCCAACCCCTTCTGAGAAATGTTGCAATGCTAGTGTATGGCTAACGTTTCGATCCAAACTTTATCAACAATTTGATACTTTTAACCCTCCTCTTTTTCGTTTTTTTTTTCTGTGTGTGTGTGTGGCTTGTTTGTTTGGTAAGTGGGAGGGAGGGGGCGAGTTGAGAGGAGGGTACTCGAAAATACCTCTCAGTACTCACTTTATTTCGAACAAAGGAAATAACTCTGTGTATAAATAAATAAATAGATGATATAGAAAAAGAAAATAAATGGCCCTCAATAGGCGGCTATTTCAATATTGGGGTGACTCCTGTCCTCACCACCTCCCATTCACCCAACCCCGATCTTGCTGTATTTGAATTTGGTTTTAACGTTGCATTATTCTGGATTAGTATTGTAATATTTATTACAAATGCAAATATATAACATTCAATCTTATTAAGAAAGCCATTTTGTTTAAACTGTTTTACTGTCACATAAATTTATGAGTTGTTAACCGTTAATGCAGTGCAATAACTACAAAAAGGTAATGTAATCTATTATTTTTCATTTCAAAATGGACTGAAATTACAGGGTTTCTTTCACCTTTCATATATCTGTAAGGGTTGAGCTCCCTAACGCCATATAATGACAAATTTCAACGCAAAATGCAGCAAAATATGATGATTTTAAGCAGATTTTTTGTTTTTTGTTTTGTTTAATAGTTCAAAGAAGAAGAATAGAAACATCTGAGTGCTGCTAATGTTCTCTATATAGCTATCCCAGTTTACAAGATATTCATATTTGAAATATGGTTTTTGGTCTCTGGAAGGCTCCTTTAAGAATAACTTGAGGATGACGTCAGCTCCTCGGTGCAGGTACATGTTAATAATGTTAGTCAATTGTTTTATATATTCTAATAAGTCAACGAAACATGTTGTAATAACTCGATAACAATCATAGAGCAGCCTTGGATGACATTCAATCTCGATTTGATTTTGACGAAATTTGTAATTCACAGTCAAAAGTGTTATTTGAAGCCATAGAAAGTGTTGCTTTCTTGCTGCAGTTTAGTGTTGCATATAAAGAACTGGCTTAATGTAAGGTGTGTCATAAAGTCAAAGTAGAAGAGATATGCACTTGAAGTTGAAGAGCCTCGGATGTTCAGAACATTTTTAAAACGACATTTCTAAAAAAATATATATATAAAAATATGAAACTGGAAACTATAATCTAGAATATACAACGTGGGCTGATAGCAGACATTTTAACAATATAGCGAAATAATTTTTGTGCTGACAGTCACCCTTTTAATATAAAACACGACACGATGTTAAATATATAACTGCATGGCTCCCTATATACTACTGAACTTTCTAAATATATTGTTCTACACGGAACGATATTTAAAAGACTGTAATACATACAACATGGACCAAGGTATACATACACAAATATTTTCTTTCCCTATTACTTGGCTTCTCTGTGTAATTCACCGAGCCGATCAGTCGTAAACTCAAATATAAACTGAAATAAAGATGTCACATGTAGGTATATCAGTCGCATGTAAATTATTGATTTTCTTTAACTTTTAAATTTCAATTGAAGAGAAGAAAATATCCCCTGACCTCGTAGTTTGTATACCCTACATAGCGTAGACAGAGAGCACAGTCACCCCGTATGTACATCTCCATTGTATAATCATTTCTCAAATCGTTCTCACACAAAAATAACTTCAATTTAGCAACAACTTGTTTTACTGTGATTTTGTTTTAATTGCAATACAAGTGAATAGAGATCTAAAATTCCTTTTCCTATTCCAACTGATACGATTAGTTGTCAATTAAACATTTCGCAGAAAATTGTTCAATTGCTCAGATGGAATGAAGTTAACAATTGAACATTGTGCAGAATAATGTTGAATTGACGAGATATGATAAATTGTCAATCAACATTTTGCAGAAAATTTTTCAATTGCTCAGTTAAAGCAACTGAGCAATCCAACATTTTTCTGAGATTTGATAAGATATTATCTTGTTATCTAAACATTTTACTGAAAATTGTCAACCTATGGGGCAAAGTTTTTCTTATGTTGATGGCACGTTTAAGCTTCCGTAGATGTCTGATTTAATTTATGAGAAGGTATATATTATCTTGGTCTGGTTTCGAAGGTGATGTAATCAATAATATGGTTTGATAAATTGCCATATCATTAACCGGAAATCACTCCTTTTGTTCAAATTGGATATTTTATTACAAAGGGGCATAGGAGAATGGCACTGATAGATCGGAGTGAGCGAGTTGGAATTAGTAAGGTGAGTTAGTTGGAAATATAGTTTTGGGCACTGGACCATGGATGCGGGCTTTGTAAATGTATGAGGGTGAGAAGTTTTTTACTTTATTCTTTCAGAAACAAGAAGCCAGTGAACAGGCGCGTAGTGAGAATTTGCCAAGGGAGGGCCCCGAAGCCTGTAGGCAAACCATGGGTTGGCGCGAAGCGAACAAGAAAATTTTGGCCGAAAATGCCTCCCAGACATAGGCGTAGGAGGCGGGGCTAGGCTGGGGGGGGGGCTGCAGCCCCCCAACCAAATATATTTGAACAAAGTTCGGGCAATATGCTAGAATTTATCGGGCACCTACTGAAAGAAATCTAATTTGCAATGTGTTTTTCAATAGTTAAATTTATATTATTATTATCATCATTATTGTACCGACTTCCCCAATAATTCTAACCAATATGGAAGGGTAATAACACGGCAAACGATTGCATGTTATTGGCATGCGATGTTATAACCGATTCATGCCTATGTGATATGTACAATAACATGTTGAACGCACGCGGAGCCCACGAAAAAGTTTGGTTATATTTTTCGGGCAAGTCGTTACAGCCCCCCCCCCCCCCCCAAATCAAATTGGTCTCATACGCCTTTGCTCCCAGATCGTTGGTAATGGCACTTCCCAGGCCTTGTAAGTTGAATCTAAGCATTTTCTATTTTGAAATTATTAGCGATATCATAAAAAAAAGATGCTCAAGGGGGGGGGGGCGGTTTCCCCCTTCGCCCCCCCCTGGCTACGCGCCTGCCGGTGAAGTTGGTGAAGAATGATATCTGTTATCTGTGAGGGTAACTAATCTGCCGGCGGTCTTTTGAATTCGCTGAAGCTTCAAAATGATGTGGTAAGCATGCAGGAAGACCAAATAAACTACAGTACAACAGTCAAGTCTGGATGATACAAAAGCATGGATAATTGATCAGTCGACATTTGATCAAGATATTTGCGAATATGGCTATTTTTTGGGGAGAGCGTGTGAAGCAGAGCGGCAGATATTATTTACATGATGCACCAATGTGAGTTTATCATAAAAAATATTACACCCAGATCTTTAACAGAGGGAACGAGAGAATTGTACAAGAATCGCTGATCATAACGGAAGTTACAGGGGTGACACTCAGAACCGTGACGTACGAAACATGCATCAATTCGGTTTTGGTGTCGTTGAGAATGGTTTGTTTTTTACACTGGCCAAGTTTTTGGAAGACTTTAATAGATATATCAACAACAAAAAAAAGAATGATAATGGTAGGCCTATATAGGCCTACAATTAAACATGATCTTACCCAATCTTACTAACAGATACTCTTGCAAGTTTAAAAGAAATGATGTCGAATGCCATGTAGCCTATGTTGTATTTACCAGACCTTGATATTTCTGCCCTACTCGTTGCACTTCTTTTTCATGTTATTTTGTGTTGAATTCTTATTTTACTCAGTTTCATATGCTTTTATATCTCATAACTTTAATTGTAAGTTACGTTTGAGGGTCTCATGCAAGGGCGGCGGAACCGAGGGGGGGGGGCCACAGGGGGCACGTGCCCCCCACTTTTCCTCAGGTTAAAAATGTGCCCTTTTTCTATATAAAAATTGAGGTGTCTCAAGTTAGCAAGAGGCCAGGGTACCAGAATGAACACTCGGGAAGGGCCGTTTCCGGCCATCTGAGGGGTTTGTAAAACCAAACAGTTTCTTCTACGCTCCGCGCCAACCGACGATGGAGCTCCGCTCAGATAGTCGTGCATACAACTTTGCAAATCCTGGCTACGCCCCTGACTTTTAATGAATTTCTGTGGGTCAAACTCAAAGCTATTTCGAATGGTTAAAAAAAAATGTTAAGATATTAACAAGAAATACACTCTAATTCGGAAGATTCCTACCTTAGCAACTAGCATGATTTCACCTCATTTTGTCTCAACAGAAAACTTGTTCCTTGTTTCCCAATTTGCACATTGGCTATTGCAGTGCTAGTGTGCATATTTTCAAGGGCGCCGTTTTGTTTTGAAAATTGGTGGGGACGTGACTATCTAAGCGGAGCGCGACCATGGGTTCGCGCGGAGCGTACCAGATTTTTTTTTGACAGATTTACCCCCCAGATTGCGGGAAATTGCATTTCCCAGACACAATTATGATCAAAAATGGGTCATTCATTTTAATATTTCACGGTTTTAAATGTTTCATGAAAAATAGCAATTAAAAAAATACAAGAATAAGAGTTACTGATGATAAATTAATCAAATACAAACATCATAATGAGCCGATATAAAACAAGAAATTAGTCCATCTTCAACTTCCTTCACCTCCCTTTGGGCAGTTGGGCGTGGGGTCCCATGAATATGTGCTGGGAGCTACACGCAAGTTGACGCAACAACAACAACAACAACAATGGAATACACAAACAAGACTGAACAGGGAGTCCTGCATATGCCCTCCCGGTTCGACCGATGGGTTCTGCATTAGCTCCCAGACAAACAGATAACAACAAATAAACAAAGCAGATGAAATAGAATATTGTGCTGGAGAAAGGGTCAACTATAGAGGTATGATGAGCAGCATCAGTCGTTGGAGTGCAAAATCATGGTTGAAGTTAGCACCACCGGGTAGCATACATCAATGAAACAAGCAACTTGTAAGGCTGCCAATTAACGTATATCAGACTTGTTTCCATCTTTTGCATTCGCTCATTCATTAGTTTTGTTGCTTATTTTGATAACGCCTAATGGGTACTTGAGATCTTTGCGACTAACGCGGCATAGCAGGATATCATGGATAGTCGGACTTCCAAAATTCACTCAAAAGATGGTGGGGACGCGTCCCCGTGTCCCTGCGGGAAACGGCGCCCCTGCATATTTTCCTTGAGAGGGGGGGGGGACGTTGATGGAGTGATGTGTATACGCAAATAAGTTAATACAATAAGAGTTATAAAGGGTACTAAAATATATAAGGCTGCATCAGTCCAATCGAATTTCTGCAAAGTGCCCTTTGATGTCGGTGCCCCCCCCCCCCCCCAGATTAAAAGTGCTTCCGCCGCCCTTGGGCTCATGTAAGATTCGCTAAACAGGAGTTTACCCTCGAAAGTTGAAATAAAAATAAATACCTGTTTCTATAGTGTAATATCTGCAAGACATCACGTAACAGTCGTGACGTTGATTTACGTCATTGAAAACGAATCGTCGTATCTATTTTTAGATACTGAAGTGAACCCTGTCTTTGATTAGCTTAGCTTGTACTGACGTTACACGTCAGCTTAGCTTTATTGTAAAATATTAAAAGCACCTTCCACTTTATCCGATTCAGTATTCGCTGCAAAAAAACCAACAAACATATTACTAATTTAGAAGCAAATCCTTATCTACGGAAAACTTTTTGCACCAGAAACCAACTTTCGCGAAACAGGTAGGCTAACCTATGTTATGCATAGGCCTAACGTTAAGCATATATAACGTTGGGAACTTATGTTATGTGGTATGTGTGTAGCCAATGTTAGGCAGGTCGATGTAACATAATATCGATGTTGTACCTCAGTAATGTTCCAAATTTGAGTCCGACCCCTTAGACCGTAATATTCACGTTCTCTTTGCCAAGATAATCTATGGTGTGGGCAAAACGAAGAAGACAATTACATAACGCATTTCCTTATTCACCTGAAGACAGATGGTAGGCTAATTGGAATCCCATGTTGAAAGGATAAAAGAAAAAATATATATAAAAAAATGCAAATTTTTAGGTAAAATTGTTTACCTGTTCACCCTAATAACTCCACTATTTAAGGCTGTGATATGCTAGCATCGCCTACTAGGAAAATGTGATATAGCCTCTAGGCAAGAACAAAACTAGCAGTAGTATGGTGGTAAATTTGCCTGTGTTTTATGTACTGTACTGGAACTGTTTGACACTATAATAAATTGCTGTATTTGTAAGTCATATTGTAACCCCACTTTCTCAGAACGTTTAGTCTACAAATCCTTCATCGAAACGGTCAAAATAGCCACAGGAAAACATCAAGTTTATATTGTGACACAATTTCTTGAATTATTCCACCCATTTAGTCCATCTTCTAAAATAACATTAATGCCCTAGTCCTTACTAACTATATTGCAAATTTATGGTACAGTATACCATCATACTAGTACTTTCCTATTAGAAGGAGTGTCGATCCACATCATAGGCTAGTACATTTCAAAATTGTAACTGAGATGTGGTTGATCAACTTGATCCAAATCTACCATAATATGCTAGATGTTGTGTCTGATGGAAGGACTCTAGTATTCAAAGAATGCAACATTTGTGAATGCAGATTGAGTGAAACCAAGTGTTAAATATTCACTCTGCTCCTTGATTGGTTAGCTAGGTTTATTGCTGGACCATCGATGATGAATAGTAGCCAAGTGCTTTGATGTACATGAATTATGCTACCATCTGTGCAATATGATACCTAAATAGAATTTGCAAGCTAGCTCCATTGTAGTATTCATGAGTAAAAGCATGTATGCAGTTGGAAATGAAATGGATTTTTTTTCTTTTCAATGAACTTAGAACTGTATCAGTTACTTGGAAAGAAATAAACATAATATGATACTGATGATGGTTTCTGAAACTTTTTATCAATGACAACATTTGACATGTCACAGAGGGTGGACACTTTGAAAGCTGCTGATTGTCCCAGATCATCAACAATAAATAAAAGTCAAAATGAAAACTGCTCAACCATGTTAATTAATAGTCAAATAATTTTGTGCCGTAAATCATGGATCTTAGAAACATCTCTTTTCAGAAATCACTCATCTGTCATCAGTTTACTGTACGATCCACTCAACAAAAGAAAGCAACTTACTGATTTTGTGAAGAAATCAAGCACTTCTGCTCTAACAAGTGTTAGTACAACCATGGAGATGAAATCCAAGTGGCCTGAAATAATTGTGCTGACAGTGTTAGCAATATCTGTACAACTGTCAGTAGGATTTGGCTTTGGTAAGCACAAATATGGTCACTTTCCAAGAATTATACAAGTCTGTGTCAATTTTAACATCTTACTGTTATTGGTTTAAATGTTTAATTTTTTCCAGTTTTGAATCAGCCCTTTCCATTAGTGAATTGAAAGATTTTGTGTTTGCATACAAGCCTTACTATTGTTGTCTGTTAGTTACGGTAACCTGTAAGCACTTTTGGCCAGAATCAATTGATTCCATCTGTAAGGTGGTTAGACTGACTGTATGTATTTGGTGACTGTACTGTAAACTTGTCATACACCATAAGCCATGCTTTATAGATTCTCATCTAAGTAAACATAATACAATACATTTAATCTGTGGCTGTTACCCTTTTTAGTATTGAATTTGTGGTTGTTACCCCTATAAAATCAACCTCATTATAGTGAACAAAATCTAAAACACCTTGTTTTCAGCTAAGAAATCTGAAGAAGAACTAATATTGGTGATTATGTGAGGTCATACTGCGCTAAGTATATACTAAAAATTATATGAAAAGTCAATTGTAAAACTTAGTTTATAAGCATGTTAATGCCATCAGGCTCTGTTGACATCTTAAGATATCTGCCAAACGTTAGCTATGGTATAATTTCAAAACAGTGTTACTCAAGAGCCTTGAATACTCTTTGAAATATACTGTAGCCCTATGGCTACACTGAACTTAGCTCTACAACACTGTGATAGTGTCAGAGTGGAAATAGTGATGATAATCATTGAATGGTATCAGAGCTGTCGTTACATCTTATTGAAGCTTGAGTAGCAACTAATCTATTCACTCCAACTGACAATCACTAGTAATGAATTGCATTCCTTTTGATAACCTGACATAAAACATGTTTGTTCTTTTCAAGGTAAATCAGATAAAGTTCTCCTCGAAGATGTAAAGACTCTCACGCTTTATAATAATAGAATGACAACAGGGAAAAGATCTAGTCCTGTTCCACAGGTAAATGAAAATACTTTTAATCACTGAGTATCTTTTACATGACATTACAATATAGTTAAGCATTTGCTTCCCTAGTTCGTTAAGATCTACTATATAACCTTCTTTATGGAAATCTTGGTGAACTAATATATAATTTCTCAGGGCTGCAAAGCTATTTAAATTTGGTCAGGTTTAATCGGTGGCTTTACATTTAGATTGATTTTGGTCTAGCTGATGCCCAGCCTCCCCCCTTGTATTGTTATCATGATTATCTCTTCAGTTCACATAAATGCGGGATTCTTTTCGATTGAAATCTTGTCTCTCCCATTAAATATCTTTCTTAACATCTTGAGAAGCTTCTGTGGATATATCCATTTAACTCATCTTGAGAAGTTGTTCTATTCCCTGCCTGTGGCAAATTATACAACAAGAAATGTCTGTGTTTCCTGCGTGGCATTGTGGGAAACAGAGAAGTGTTTCTGACAGATTGCCAGAACCTAACAGCTTGTGCCCTACATATGGTAACAGCAAACACTTGTTTATTGTCAAGTTTGACAAGAAGCACTCGCTGTGCTACTGTACTTCATAGTAATATCCCCTTGTCACCTAACTTTGTTCTATTGTGACTCACAAGACTCACAATAAATTCTAGATTCTTACCTTATCCCCATAAGAGGGTATATGAATTAGGGGTGTATTCAAACAAAAGAATGTATTTCCTTGGCATATTTGTATCCTTCACAAACAAACTTTCATCTGAATATATGAGAGCACAGAAGTTGATGTGTAAGTAGGTGAGATTCAAATGAAATCATGAATATTAATATTTTATTCTATTCAGATGAAATGCATCGGTGGGTCTGCAGGTTGCAATGCCTTTAGTCCTCAGGTTGTCCAGTGTTCCAACAAAGGATCAGATGGTTATGATGTTCAGGTAAGGATACAAATATTAATCCTGTCCAGGAACTTTAGTACTCCTTGTGAAAATACCAAATACTGACCTCCTATGTGATTGGATTGGAATGGAGGTCATATTTGCATTTGTAACAAAATTAAAACTGCATACCCATTAATGAAAATATGACCTCCATTCCCCCCCAAAAACTGCATATTCACTAATTAAAGTACTCATGATAGATTACTTTTAACATACATGTTGATCAATGCTGTTCATTTTAATTTGTACAGTAGCATGTAAATTTGCACTCTACTTGGTGGATGGTTTGTTGTTTGTTATAGCTGTAGACAACCTTCAAACATTCTATATTGAGGTCTGGCTAATTGCAAATACACATGTTTATCAGTCATTGTTAATGCTTAGGGAAGGCTTGCAAACTTAACCGACGATCATCGCCGGTCCAGCGAGCAGCACAACTAAAAAGCTATTTGTCTTGTACAGTGTGGCATCATTCAGCTATATCCCCAAATTCTTGTGTTGTATGCCATAGTTGTATATGAACATAAGTCAGTATTCATAACTAACTTCCGAGGCTTCCTATGTAAATATCAGGTCGATAAGCACCATTATTAGGAAAGAACTGTCTTGAGAAATTATCCAGAATTTAGTAAAACATGTTTTGTCTTTCAAACCTGTAGATGTCCAAGTATTCCTTTCATAGTTATTTGATTCTTTTTAATTGTTAAATTGAATACATCCTGCTTTGGAATTCAGATAAAGCACCCAACCATGCTACTACATTTTAAGCATTACTTACTTCTTTCAGTACTCAGTGTATTTATATACTCTTGTAATGTTTAACAGTGGGAGTGCAAGACAGACATGGACAATGCTTATCGGTTTGGCATGATTGAGGTAATCTGTGAAGGATATGATTACCCAGATGACAGATATATTCTAAAAGGTTCATGTGGGGTAAGTTTAAAACCTTTTTAAATCCTTTTGTGGGTATATCAGTGTTCTTCATTTACCATTTTATGTATGGTATGTGAGATTAAAGAGTTCTTTCAAAATTGAAGAAAAAGTTAGGATGTTTTACACAATTCAAGACGTCCACTCCTGGACCAAAGATATTATTTGAGTCTGCTTTCTGTATAACTACAAGGTAACATTGGTTTGTTTTTAATTAAATGTACACCAGAGGTCATGGCTATTCAAGGGCTTACCAGCTGTTTCATTACCTTTGAGTACCTGGCAGTTGCCATTGAGAACTTTCTTCGTTGTTATATTTTTCATGAAGAGTGGCACCATATATGTTCTGATTTAGTGTCTTAAAAAATATCTTCCTTTTACAAGCATTTAACATAAGTTGCCCATGGCGTTCGTTTATCCCTTTTACAGCTGCTTACCAAATATGTAATTACGCTCATGTTGTGCCTAATGTAATGTGAATATGAACTATATTATCAAGCTTTCACCCTTTGGTACATGTCGGTTAAAACAATACATAACACAAGTGGAACAGAAAGAACCAAAGACCCAAACATTAAAAGAAAACCAATCTTGATTTTGTGTCAATTCTGAAAATTTTTTTTATACGTGTACTGAATAATAGGAATTCTTCATATATATAATTGAATTATTCATCAATTGAATTTTAGCTAGAATATACACTAGACTACACTAAAGAAGGAATGAACCAAGGAAAACAACAACATAATTACTATGGTGACAGTAGTGGGAATCACTACCAAGACAACCATCATGATTACAACAGTGGCTATGCGTAAGTATAATTATTTTGTCTCATAGATTTAATCAAGAGAATAATATCCCTAACTTAACATGCTTCTGCAATTTGTTTTAAAGAAGCCGATTTCAACTGATGTGTGTAGTATGGATATCAAGATATATATACAAAAAGGAAGGTGAAGATAGGTGGTGGTAATTGCCTCTTCAGGGAGCTTAAGTTCATTGATGCTGACCTTAAACACTGTATATCTCAGCAACAAGATATGGTTGATCTTGATGTCAAAATGCACAGAATTATGGTAGACAATTCCTGACACATGAATAATGGAAAATAGAATAACATTATTCAAATATTTCAAAACCTTTTCACAAATGTTATCAAAGAAGTAATAAAAGAGGCAAACAAAGAAGCAAACATTATTGCAAAGACAGTAGAAGACAATCCAGTAGAATTTTACGTAAAA
The DNA here is from genome assembly GCF_037975245.1 of Apostichopus japonicus. Lineage (NCBI taxonomy): Eukaryota > Metazoa > Echinodermata > Holothuroidea > Aspidochirotida > Stichopodidae > Apostichopus > Apostichopus japonicus. The sequence continues at coordinate 30,399,571 of NC_092562.1, read as the reverse complement.
TATGGCAGCTCCATTTATAGTCAATTTATAACTTTAATTAATTAATAATGAAATTAAGTGCAATCACACTGAATAATTGCTGAAAGTTGTGTGGTCAACATTGTTGTTGGTTTTATGAAACCAGAAACATAAAATATGAATTGTTATGGTGACATCTGTGGGGAAATCTAATAATATATATTTTCAGCACAACTGTAATAGTATTTGCATTTTTTACATTGTCATTATTGCATGATTCATGACTGTAATGGTTTCTTTAGTTTTCTTAAACATATGAGAACTGTCTTTACAAAACATTATGTTCCTTTTCATTGTTTACAGGAGTAAAAGAAAATCTTCTTTCAGTGACTGGATAATGCTTGCCATCTGTGGTCTGATCATCTACGGCATATACAAATCATGTATGAGCAGTGGACACACTGGATATCCTTTACCTAACACTCTGATAACAATTTGGTCAATGTTTTCAGATTTTTAGATCTCTTACAAAGTTTGTTTACAGTTTCATGTAATGTCATCTTAATTTGGTAAACCTTTATTAGTAACATGTTGTTAATCTTAAATATTTTCATGTATTCTTTGTCAAGAAAATAGTGCTCTTTTCCTCTTTTAGGTAAGGAGCAATGGATTAGATATGTGCATGAGAATTAAAAAAATGGCTGTTACTTAATAAAAAAAGTCAAATTGAATTGCTCCTGAGGGTTGTGGTAAGAAGTCTCTTACTGTAAACTTATCTATATAGAATGATTTACTATTCTGACATTCATAGCCGATAAGCTATCCATTGAGTTGGATATTTTGTCCACTTGTGTAAAGATAACACGCTTTGGTAGGGATTTGGCATAGCAAAATTTCAAATTGTAGGTAGACATAGAGATGTAAGATATCTAGTCAACAGAAGTAGGCATTAAAGTCACTGTGAAAGACTGTTCGAGTGCCTGACTGTTTCTAGTATAAACGTCCCAAGTCAACTGATGTTTATTTTCTTTAACTACAAAAACACAACTCATCCTGATGATGACACTAACAGGAGAGGTGGCACTCACTGGGGAGGTGGCTCAGGGGGAGGTGGAAATCCACCACCCCCAGGATTCAGACCAGAGTACAATCCAGACAGTTGCTCGGGTACAGCTGGTGGATCCACACAGGCGAGAGCAGCTGGAGGACAAGGGCTAGGAGGGGGAAACTTCTGGACAGGAGCAGCTGCAGGGGGTCTCATGGGGTATCTATTTGGAAACAGATTGTAAGTACCCAGAATCCCTTGCGATTCATTTGAAGTTGGTCACTGATAACCCAAAAGATTTGTGGAGAAAATAAACTGAATTTTGATCAGTTTCAAATTGATGATATAATTTACTAAAGTTGATTTGATGTTAACCCTCTGATTGACTGAAGCCCATCTTCCAATCTCACAAGGTTCTGCCTCTTCTAAATGGACATCCCATGTTCATTTGTCAGCATACAGTAGTTTAGGCCACAGCTTTGCAACCAAATCCCTTCCCCAGCTCTCGCCGCATAAAGCAATGTGTCAGTTTTACTTGATTTCTTCAAAGTTCATATTCATTATCACTGTCAAATGTAGTTCTCAAGATTTCTTCTCTCAGATGTGTCTGTTCCAGCATTAGTCCATCCAAAAAATCCAAAATGAAATAAAACATTAAGTTGTGTAGCCACCTGACAACAGGAGTATTATCAGCCATTCAGCTTGTAGATAAACCTGTGGCTTGCTCACATACTTGTTTAGTACTAGATAATAAACTTTCCATTGCTTTCTTTTGAATATGGCTTTAATATGAACCATAGAGAAACTTGACAAACCATAACCATTGTAGTCAGGGGTCAGTATTGTACATTCAGAAAAGTTTAATTTTGCTGAAGTGAACCACAGCTAGTGGGGGATATCGATGAGGGTTGCAGGAGTGTTCCTGAGGGGTGAATATGACAGCCACTCTTGAGAAAACAGACAAAACACAGTAAACAAAATCTTATAAATGAACAAGATGAAAGTATATTACAATGGAATATTGATGCAAGACGGTATACATTGCATTAAACCTGTCAAAACAAATTCAGACCGTCCTACACACAAGGGGCAATTCTCTCAGACAATACAGTAATATTACAGTTAGTCTTAAGTTAATACAGTAAAAGCATTTTTATGTATAAATTCAGCTTAATTGACTGCCAGTTGAAGGAAAATACAGGGATACATAATATATCAAAAGTGGCTGTCTTGAATGAAGTTCTTCACTGGTTAAGAATGGTAGATTTCCAAACCAAAATTTTAGACCAACTTCGCCCAATACTGGCTTAAGGGAATACACCTATTGTATTAGCCTGTAACACAATACACTAAGTAATTGCAATATCAACCTTTAATCAATACAGGTGGACAATACGATGACCATAAGCTGAGAACTACATATTAGATATATACCCTCTGTAAAACTCACAAAATGAAGTAATAACCACTCTTTCAAACAAGTATGGAAATATTAAATCCTAACTCAGGGAGGTACCTGAACTCAGGGAGGTACTTGAGGTGAGGGAGGTACCTGAACTCAGGGAATATTGTTGTTACTCTGACACAAGCTTCAGTTCAATCTAACACAGTGTGAGTCAATCAATGAAAACCCTAATCCAAACCACGTAGTCAATATGGATGAACAGTGACTTCCTGTTATTTTATACTAAATGTAAAAGCGAGTATGATCAAAAATACTTCACACCTCACATGGCAAAAGTACACAGTAACTGGCAGTGTCCAAAATACCTCTAGAGTTCAACAGGTGACTAGATAAACTAGAATGTGTGTGCTGATGTCCCTCTAGCTCTAGACATAAGTATAAACGAGGATTTACCTACAAAACCTGTGGCTACACAGCAAACTAAAACACTTGACATCAAAATAAACCTGAGTAATATGTTTAATTGACTCAATAAAATAACTAATATCATCTGTCATATTCAATAGACAAAATGATAGCAACACCATTTTCAATCACTGTTCAACTTGACAACATATTGGCAGTGAACAGCCCTACAAGTCTCAAGTGTTAAATCTTTGAGTAACGTTATATCTCTCTGTCATACACCACTCAATAACTCATGTATAGCCTAACATAGGCCCACACAGTAACGGAAACTTAGCCTTACTTTAGGGAATGACAGCGTACACTCAGATCATACTGAATATACAAAGAATGATCATGCAACGATTAATATAGGTGAAATATTCTTTTAATCATCTTACTGAATTAACGACTTACTCACAGAACAGATAACATCACTCAGGAATATAACTATCCAGATTCACTGGACAATCACAGACATCTCGTCTTGCTCACTTGGGTTTGCGTTCCACCACAGCTGGTCGGTGTGCCATATTAGATGAAACAATTAGACACTTGTCCTGAGACCGAACCAGTATAAAACTGGGGCATCCATGCCTCTGAGAGCAACTCAACTTGCCCACCATCAAGTACAGATGATAGTGCAAAAGTTCTGAGCAATTGACGCAGATGAAACCATAGAAATATAGAAAATAATGTGATTACGAGGACAAACCTGGGAGCCTCCGGCAGCATGAACCTGCCCTAATGTAAAGCTGAGAACTGCCCAAGTCCATTCTAAGGTATTACATAATCAAAATCACATGGCTGAACAAATGGGAATCCTTGTTTGCAAGCAGTGGACTTGCCAAAGTCGTCAACCATGTTAATTAGTCGTTAACAAATCATGTGGGTGCCCAGAACAAACATAGTGAACAGACACAAAATTTCCACACCAATACATTGCTATGATTAGAGACTGAACAAAACCATTGGACACCTTTCTACTGACATCTGAAACTACTGTACTTTGCAGAATTGACCATCGCTTGCTCAGGTTCTTTGCCACAGAAATTGTTTTATTGTAACAAATATTCACCATAACCAAGTTCCAAATCGAATGATGAGATTGCCAGCTTACCAAGTATTTTTTTCTTTTGGGGGGGGGGGGAGCTATTGAATCAGAAATTAAAGTTGAATTTAGTTGTATCAGGGAGGCATTCATAAAAGAAAGTTTATTGTTAATGTCGGTTTTGTTGATTAGGTTTATGAGTGACAAGGTTTTATATTTAAGTTAAGTCTTTTTCTTGTCTAACTACATCAATAGTGTTAATGTTCAGAACAGCATAGTAGTGTACAGTAGGGTGGTGTACAAAAGTGTTTAGTAGTTTACAGTGCTTTTAAGGTTTGTTATCGTTGGTTGAAAATTTGTCACTGCCTCATTGCTACTTTAATATTAGCATAAAATTATAGTTAAACTTATGAACAGAGTGCACCTAGTATTGTGCTTGCTGTGATATGACAAGATTGGATTTAGGAGTTTGTGACCTGTTTATGTGATACATTCAAAGTTGCAAATTGGTATGGAACATTTAGGTCAGAAATAAACAAATGTGCCTCCAGATTTCAACATTGATTACTACAGTAGATGAAATTCATGTTGTCATTGGTATATACTTTGGATATCAGAATGGCTTTTTTCTTTTTGTTCTTATGTTAGCATCTGGGTACCTTTATTGATTTTTAAATATGTCTGGACTTAAAGGTAGTTTTCACACAGTTGTAATTAGTACAGTGAGAATCCTTTCTCAATGGTGATTTGGCCATTTTGCTACTCCAAGTTAAGAATCAATAGGCAATTGTCAATAGTATGTGCACTCCTTTAACCATTCCGATCTGACAAGGCATGTAGTAACGTTGTGGATCTGGCCACCATCTTTTATATCAATGTTGCTAGGTAGGTATGTAGGAAGCTGAAATTCATTACTGATAGCTAATTTTTGTATTGAGTTGTTTTTGCTTATTTTAATTTTCTCATGACATAAACCAGAATATTGTTACCGTAATGTACCTTCAATGACTTGTACTTTTTGTTTTTCTCTGCAGCGGGGGTCGTGGCTACAACCAAGGATATGGTGGTTATGGAACTGGCTGGGGAGGCGGTTATGCAAGACCACGTACCTATCGCCAGCCTAGCTATGGGTTCTCTGGCTTCAGTGGTGGTGGAGGGGGATTTTCAGGTGGCAGCACAGGAACAAGATCAGCATCTGGTAACGATTATTTTTGTTTTAAGAGAAAGAAGTTAGTAATTGCTTTGAACTCAACCAATTATTGATCACAAATATCCATTACACTACTCTCCTTTGTTATGGATGCAAACAAATAAGCTTGTAAATGAAAAAGCAATGTCCTTCTGATACACCCTTCAAATTATATGCATTTCTGTGAATATGTTATACATACACTGAACATTAATTTAAAGCACAAACTGCCATCTGGTTTTTGTGCAAGTTTGCTGTGACATCACTTCCACATGTTTGTCAGGTGTGTAGTTTATGTTTGTGAAGTATTGACTCTATTAGCTTCAGTCCTTTTATTTCCCATCTACATCACTGAACAACTCCCAATAGCTTTAACATGTTTGTTTAGTTTAGTGGAAGTAAAACGTCAATCCCCTCTTAGGGCTGTGTAAAAATTGTAAAATGCAAAAGCTGATATGTTAAGCCTTATACTGTAAGTCAAAGTACCCTCCTTTCTGGAAAATCTCACTACGATTAGATAGTTGCGATATAGCCTGTAGTGGAAAAAAGTTAATCAGTGAAGTTTATGTACAGGTATGAATATTTCATTCCACTTCAGTGAGTGGTCTGCACTTTGTAAACCCTTATTTCTTGAAGACATCAACTCTGCAATTTTTTGTTTATTCATTTGTTGGCAGGTTTTGGTGGAACAAGAAGACGTTAAGGTGACTTTGATGCCTAACATCGGGAACATGGCTGAAACCTGCCTTAAGCATTACCGTTTATTTGAGTAAGGTGTTGTAGGTGTCAAATAGGTGTGGAATAGGTGCCAAAAAAAAGGATGCTGAGGGGCCTGCAGTTAAATACCGCCTTGCTGCGTACAACATATTTTCTTGTTCTCTGTCACGGTAATCTCTATTGTTTGATATTGATTCAGCTTTGCTGCAGCATTTCTCTTTGATTGACGGGATGCCTTAATGACATTAATTATAACTTTTTGTATTGGTGGAAGTGAGATATTAGGGGAATACTATTATTACTTTCGTGTTGGTGTAATATATCTTCAAGACACAGCACCATACTTTGTCTGAACCTATGACTCTAAACAGAACAAATGCTCATACTAACTATACTTGTAATATTTAGGGCAGATTAATTTTATGAAGGAAACATACTTAGGAGCTGTTAGATTCATCATAGCCATTGAAAGTAGCTATATATTTCTAAGTCCAACCAGATTCACATCAATTATTAGTACAACGGTCTGTGTGAAGGCTTTCTTGTAATGCACAGAACAGGGAAGGGAGGGGTAGTTAGTTATATACTAGTTTAACATATTTTCTCAAGATTTTGTACAATTCCTTCCATATTTGATGATGAAGCATTTTGCCTGTGAATCTATGAACCTGATAAGGGACTATGGTTGTGCATTTTCAAACTTTGAAAGTTCAACACAAAACTTCACAACAAGGGCGGCGGAACCGGGGGGCACAGGGGGCATGTGCCCCCCCACTTTTCCTCAGGTTTTTCTACATAAAATATGAGGTGTCTCAAGTCAGCAAGAGGCCAGGGAACCAGAATGAACACTCGGGAAGGGCTGTTTCCGGCCATCTGAGGGCATTGTAAAACCAAAAATTTTCTTGTACGCTCCGCGCCAACCGATGGTGGCGCTCCGCTCAGATAGTCGTGCATACAACTTTGCCAATCCTGTATGCCCCTGACTTTTAATGAATTTCTGTGGGTCAAACTCAAAGCTATTTCGAATGGAAAAAACTTTGTTAAGATTTTAACAAGAAATAAACTCTAATTGGGAAGATTCCTACATTATCAACTAACATGATTTCACCTCATTTTGTTCCTTGTTTCACAATTTGCACATGGGATATTGCAGTGCTAGTATGCATATTTTCCTTGAGGGGGGGGGGGGCGTTGATGGAGTGATGTGTATACGCAAATAAGATAATACAATAAGAGTTATAGAGGGTACTGAATATAAGTCCAATTGAATTTCTGCAAAGTGGCCTTTGATGTCGATGCCCCCAGAATAAAAATGCTTCTGCTGCCCTTGCTTCACAAGTGAGACAGGAGTATAAGAACCTGAGAGAACTACTTGTGGAATGTTACTCTCTGGAATGAATGTTTATAGAATGTATGTATAATATCTCTCTTTTCAATTATTTATGGAAATGAAATTTGTCATAATTTTTGGACATCAGGGTCTCAGACCTGTGAAAGGAAACTACAACAGTATGCACAGTATGCCAAACTTTAAGTTTTGGTAGTAAGTTCAGTACAGCAGATTCTAAGAGAATAGGCCTATTTGTTATTTTGAAATAGAAGTCAACAAATCAGAGGGTAGAATCATTCCATGGTGGTAGGAGAATAAAGTTTATAGGGAAGAAAGGTGGGTTGATTTCTTGCAACAGGTTGATTTAGTTCAACAAACAATGACATTTACATCATTGGTTTCTGATTTCTAGTTTGAACGATTTAAGCACGTAGATCCAAAAGATGACTTATCATTCATTCATTTCCTTATGGTTACTCATAATGCTTGTTTGGAGTAAATAATGTTATCTTGTCATATAGATAACACTACATATTGTTAAGTTTATTAATAAGGATAGGTGGTCTGTTGTATATATTTTATGTCATGGTGTATAAATCTTTTTCAGGCTTTGAACCTTATTTTAGAATCAAGTTTTTGTATTTCGATATGAAAGAAGAATATATTCAAACATAAGACAATATTGTTGAATCCTCCTCTTTTTGGCATTGATTTCATTTTTGATTCCTTGCCAGAGGCAATAGGATTCTATGTGATGGTGAGGCTGTTTGTGCATGTGTGGGTATGTATGAGACAGTTACTTGTAAGTAGTTACCGTACTCAAAAAGTGAATGGTGGATTAACTTCATATTTGGTATGTAGATCTGTCTTATTGAGTGCAAAGAAGCCTATCGTTTTCTGTGAAGTTCAGTGGTCATTTGGGGTCAACAGAGGTCGAAGTCTGAAAACTTTGTGAAATATATAAATCAAAAGCACATCTATGTTGAACTTTATACACGGTATGCAGATTCAGCTGTTTATTAAAAAGAAAACTTAAAAAGAAAAAAGAAAAAAAGAAAAATCAAAATTGGTGGAGGTCAGAGGTCATGTACAGTCAACATTTAAATGAAAGTCTGAAAAGCTTGTAAACATGATAACACAAGAAATACATCTTTCTTGAACTTAATAGAATCCTATTGAAATTGGTAGAGGTCAAATGTCACATGGCATCATAGTTCGAAAACTTTTTAAACATGATAGCTCCAACATTTAAATCTACAATTAATCTGTGAATTCTCCAATGCATGACTGTTTGTGCAATGCCCAAAATTTTCTGGTTGGATTTACAAGTAATGTTACTTAAATGACTCAACCTTTCATCCTAAACTACATGAAACATTTTGCACCATGACCCCACTCCATGGGCACCACCCACTTCCTTTCCCTTCTGGATCTACCCAAATTAGGCAACTATCAAGATCCACGGTAAGGGTGGGCACGCTGGACAAGAAGAGGACTGTTATAGACATTGCAAGCTCGATAGATCCACAGGAAACCCCACCAATAATAAGGTAATTATAAGTAGGTGGAATAAGGTACATGGTATAATGCCATATGTTTGGCAGTGAACGCTACATGAACTGATACACTTCCCTCCAAATAGACCAATATGTGTGTAGAGGGATCACCTCAGAATACTTGGTTTGTAGAGAGTCTGGCCAGTGAACCTTCTTTGGACCTAGAGAAGAGAGCTGGGTCCAACAAGTGAGCGCACATTTACTGGAACTACAGGCTCTCAGACAACTGACAGAGCTCCCATCCTGGATGTTATCTGTAGTAATGTGATGCTTAAATGTCCTGGTAGAGTGTGTTGTGTAAAAATAGGTCCTGCATGTGGAGGTGGGAGAGACAGGTAGGAATGGTCGCTAGTAAATCCCCAAACCAGTAAGGTTTGGGAATTTACCTATCACCTATCTACCCATCAATATATGCGCTGAGTGTCACTGCTATGATTCTGTGAGACCCAATGGAAGGGACCTACCTAAAGGAACTCCCACGATGCAACGGTGTTGGTCAAGTGTGAAGCGATGAAGGTCGATGGTGTGTTCCATAACACCACCCTTAAGATTTCTTCCACATGAAACCCAGCATATAGCACATTGGAAGACTCTTGACCTTTTCATTCCTGTGCCAGTACTTTGTTACTGGCAGAGACATGGGGACGGATCAGCTGGACCAGCCATCTTGTAATGGTTCTCCTTGGACAATTGTGAATGCAGTGCAACTGACAGGAGAAATACCTTTGATGAGGTCTGTATTGTCTTATTCTTCTTGATATACAATGAGAGTGCCCTGAAGGGCAACACAGCTGATCTTCTGACTGATGTGAAGTGAGAAATGAAAGGTAGAAAGATATCCCCTGGAACAAAGTCAAGGGTCTGGTTCTTTGGCAGAAATGCAGGATCGAGAAATCAGGCAAACCCCATGGGGGTCAAAATGTGTGTGGCCCTGTAGCAGTGTGGTAACAAGGGGAAGGGGGGGGGCGTGTGGTGGGAGCACCAAGTCAAATGTCTTGCCGTCTGCTTGTCCCTAAAATGACATTGGTGGGCAAAAGAAAATATTGGATGAAAATTACAATTGCATGTAAAGGTTCAGTTAAAAAATTGATGCCAGCCAAATACATCTCAAGTTAACTACTATCCTATTATTTGCTTTCTGTCACCGCTAGGAGACTCCCATCCCCTCACCAGATGTGCTACCCAACGAGATAACCTGCTATCATACTCGTTATGTGTATGTTTATATCATTAGAATAGGCCGAACAGAAATACTGTTTCCCACGACTGTACAGACGTCAGTCGATTAATGTAATAAAACCGATGGGACTATGGTGCCGGACAGACAGTTCTGTAGTGGATGAACATATGAAGTTTTTTAAATCATTATTACAGTAAATCATAGACAATGATCAGATAGCTTAAACTCTACTGCTGAAAGAATAGTCCAGACCAAAATGAGTACTTCAAAAAAAAAAAAAAAATTGAAAGGTCCAATTCCATTGCTATAGCATTTATATTTTATAAGTTTACCCAATTTCTAAATTTGATTTGGCATATAATAAAAAAAAAGGTTATCCAGTTATAAAGAAATACATAGGCTCTTGTAGACAAAGTGTGATTAACGTAGGCTACTGTAAACAGTATGAGAACAAAGCACTCAGGATTATCAGCTAAGAGTATTGTGACTTTCGCTACAATATATCAAGTTCGTATTTTTATTTTACTACCCCTTCAACATTTTAGTAGATGGAACTCAGGAATAAACTTCAATTTGAGTAAAGACACATTCATAACGGTACAGTAACCATGGTTGCAAGTGTTTGGGGTTGGAGCATATTGGAAAAGTACGTTCAACGACCGAACTGGTAGCGCGTGAAGCTTGCACCCCACTCGAACTCTTGCACCCTCCCCTCCCCGCCCCCACCCTTCCCTTCCCATGAAAAAGTTTGGTTACGCCACTTGCGTTTAGATAGCTCCTCTTTCTAGCCGAAGCTGCTGCAACAGAAATAAGGTCTTTCATGAAAGGTGTCACACCGTTGATGACGCCATCGGCTGTAAAAGATTATCAGATAAGTTTCTGAGTCACTTTTTTTGCTCCATGAGTGAGGAAGCCTTTGAACCACATGTTCGTTTGGCCATTCCCGTGTATCATAGCAGCTATCACTTCGTTAGGACCTTTTGTAGTCATGTCTTCAAACCCTGTGTGCACTGTGGTGATCACCAAGCGGTAAATATTAATATTGGGGTCTTGCTTCCTTTGTTTGAAAAGGTGCATAAGGAAATTTGCGACCTTTCTCACAAATACTGAACATGGCGTATAAATAGGGAGATCAGAGCCCACTGATAGAAATAGTTGAGTTGTAAAACATAAGTTCGGATAGTGCTAGGCTTCTTGCTGCTGGTGCCATATCAGCAGCTTTTTCTGAAACGCCTCGTGCTCCAGAGGTCACACTTGACGAGGGCAACGCAGTCAGGTTGAAGGACCGGAAGTCGGGGTGAAAGATTCTCCCGTTGCACTGAGAAAGTTGTAGACAGTCTGGAAGAAGTGTACGAAGAACATCATCAAGGAGACTCAGCAAGAGTTGGAATCGATCATTGTTGTCCTGCACCCGGAGGAAGAAATCTGTGAATTAGGCATAACGGTGGGAAGGCGTAAGCCTGCTTCCCGTCTGATATTATGGCTAAGGTGTCTTTTGCCCATGTTTGTAGATGGAATGTCTTCAAACAACGTCAGAAGTTCGGTATTGTCAGCCAACAAAACGAGGTCAATGTGAGGGCAGTAGAAGATGCCGAAGAGTGCAATGCAAGTGTGTATAGACATGGACCACTCTGCTGGATAATGTACCTGTGACGTGGCTGCTGTTCCTTGAATTTGTGAGGCACCGAGCACTATGTCATTTCACCGCCACCGGTAAAGGATGTCCCATGTGGCTGGAAAATTTTTGGAGGTCATGTTTCCTCCCTGTTTGCTGATGTAGGCCACCACCCTTTTGTTGTCGGTGAAAACCGTGACCATGTGGCTCATGAAAATGGGACAAAAATAACATTGGATCTTACTACCGCCTCGAGCTCCAGCTCGTTGACCTATGAATTCAGGTGACTAGATCCCCGAGACTGCGTTGCAGAAGCCCCACCACCACCCCCCTCCCCCCCCAGCAGCTCAAGTACGTGTTCACGCATCGGATCAGAGAGGGGTTATTTAGATTTATTTGTATTGGTATCATTCAAAATACCAATACAAATAAATCTAAATAACCCCTGTTATGTCTTTCTTCAGTCTCATCCTGAAAGCAGAGCAGATGTGCTAGGTCTGGCATATGATCTAGAGGTCGCAGTCACGGATGACAGCATCCTAGCATAACTGATCTTGTTACAGGATTCCTTTCTCAAGCAATCCTGCACCGCAGTTGCAAACTGGCCATAAACATATCTTTCCCAGCCAAGATGAGTCGCATGCACCTTTCTCAAGAATCACTCGCAGGCCATCTCATGGCGGAAAAAGCGTTTAGGTGTATAGCCTCCACAATCTTCACCGATGTCTGGTCAAATAACAACCTCACCGGCAGACCCAAAAGCCAGAGGATCTGTGATGCTGTGGCCCGTGACAAGGTCTGGTCAAAATACGATCACCAAAAAGCAACGTAGTCTTGCAAAACATGTAGCAGTTTCTTTGAATCATAGATTCGGAAGAGGAATGGAAATGTCCAGGAAGTGGGAGCGTACGCTTTTAAACCTTCCAAATCATGTTGATAAGGTTGATAGGAAAGTGCATAATTTGACAAGGTGACAAGTAGAAGACTTATATAGCGGAAAGTATACAGGGCTACACGCATATATTATTTAATTTAATAATCTATGGCTACAGGTTGATGAACTTAGTGTATAGCTAACGTTTGCTAGGTCGGGCTGGTGTAGGCGATGAAACTGCGACTTGAGGTTTAGAACATAAACTGGGCAATGGAAGTAAAGGTATGCGTTGACATAATAATACTCTAGGGTTTGGCTTAACAATTAGGACCAATTAGCTGTAATTAGGATATACTTAAGATAATGAGGAATTTCAGATGCGCCACCCTACCTTTGCTTTATTTTCTCCAGATTACAGCAGGTCAAACTCTTCCATGCGACAGTTGATGGCTTGACCTATCATAGAACTTTCAAATTTCTATACCAGGACAATGTAGGTTTTGAATTAGAAGTGGAGCAAGTTTAATCGTCTAGAGTGAAGCCAACCTTTCTCGAAATTTCACCAAACAATTTTTAAAATGCTTTCTATAACCCAAAACCTCCCTATATTTTTCATATTATCTGTAGTCCAATTAATGCTCTTGCACATCCAAGCATTAATGCTATCATGATATACAAAGTACCTCCCTCCCACTCCACCCCAAAATTGACTCTTTAAAGCCATTTTTATCAAAGTATTTTATGAGGTGCAGAGTGAAGTGATGGTAGAAAATACAAAAATATTAGACAGTGTCATTCCAGAGGGAGCGAGAGTCACTTGATCATTACCAGTATTCTTACTAAACATTTATGATCAAGATTGCTAAATATTGCTAAATGATAAAGATTGCTGAATATTCAAAGCTGCTATTTGATATGTTACTGATTACTATGATACACAAGAGATAACACAGCAGAAGACATCAACAAGAATCTGTGTATAATATTCTCCATATACATGTAAAACAATACAAAACATGATAACTACTTTGCTTGACAAACGGTTGTAAATATATATATATATCTGAATACATGTAAAACAATACAAAACATGGTAATTTTTTTGCCAAATGGTTGTGTGTGTATATATATATATATATATATATATATATATATATATATATATATATATATATCTGAATACATGTAAAACAATACAAAACATGATTAACTTCTTTGCTTGACAAATGGTTGTGTATATATATATATCTGAATACATGTAAAACAATACAAAACATGGTAACTTTTTTGCCAAATGGTTGTGTGTATATATATACATATATATATATATATATATATATATATATATATATATATATCTGAATACATGTAAAACAATGAAAACATGATTAACTTCTTTGCTTGACAAATAGTTGTGTATATATATATCTGAATACATGTAAAACAATGCAAAACATGATTAACTTCTTTGCTTGACAAATGGTTGTAAAGATGCAAACTATGGGTAAAAACAGTACTCACATGAAAGGATCAGGGAACATCTTACAGGGCTAGTGTGTGGGTGAATTAATCATTGGTTGTTAATTTGATGTATTTCATGAAAATCTGTGATTCTTCTGCTATGTAATATGTTTTGTTTTAGTACTAGAATATACAAGAAGCAAACAAAAAAGCACTTGATTAATATATATATATATATCTGAATACATGTAAAATAATGCAAAACATGACAACTTCTTTGCTTAACAAGTGGTTGTAAGGCACAAACTATAGGGTACAAACAGTACTTAAATTAAAGGATCATCCAAACATTACTTTATGAAACTGGCTTATATTGTAATACTTAGGCAGTTCAGTATTGGAGCACAATAATTTAAGGTTGATGTTACATTCAAAATGAATTATTTGAAAGTTACGAGAGCCTGAGTTTACGATCCTAGTAGGAAGGTTCTGGTATGATCAATACATCAGCCCTCATACTGTTATAAAACCTACATAGGCTTTTGCGGTAGGTAAGCACTTGGTTAAAAACGTTTTCTATCTTCAAAATTCACTTTTTAATTATATCGTAGACCATTTACACTGTTATCAGTCCAAGTTGTATTTCTATATCACTTCAACTATTGAGAACTGTCCCTTTAAACACTTCAGGTTCGTTAATAAAAGTGGCTGGATTTAGTAGTCTATTAAACATAATATTAGATCTAAGGGGGCTCAGATGCAACATTTTTCTATATTTTTCAACTTTTGAAACAATGTTGAAGAACTGTTGAGGTTGTACTGCATGTGTGTCTTATATATTTAAGCACTGTTCACTAGGATTTTTGTTGGCAATATCCTGTACTTACAGTAGGGAGGGGGAGGCTGAGTCCTCCAGAATTCTTAGGGGTGGGAAGTCTGCCAGAAGTATACCTGCTTGCAACCCTGATCAGCATTTCTCTTCACAAGACCTATTACATGAGTAATTTTAGTTCAGTGTGCCTTGGATGTTAAAAAATTGCAGACACACATAAAAGAAACCTTTATAAGCAAAAATTACTACAGCACCTCTAACAAATTCCAAATTCAGTACAAACAATGCAGACACCAAAATACAATATAATCAAGAATATGTACTTCTAGTATTTAGAAGGAAATCTAAAATTCTGATGAAGGGATGAGTACACATTCTTGAGCAATAACATGTCAACTGCGTGGGAGTCTCAAAACAGCTATACTAAATGAACCTACATCAATGAAAAATTGTTTGCATATAACCATTATGTTTTAGTTACATTAAATCAACTTCCATCAACATCTTCATGTAGATATATATGTTGATGGAAGGTTGTGAATATATTAACTAAATACCCCGCTATAAAAGAGACAGTAGAAACATCTCAATGTAGATATCAATGTTAATGGAAGGTTGTAAAATATTCTAAATATAAACCTCGCTATGAAAATATATATTTTAAGAAGCATAATGAAAGACATTTTATTATTCCTATTGCATAGGTATTGAAATAAGCTTTAAATTAAACTATGAAAATACTTCTAGAGAAATACATATAAACATCTAGTAAAGAAAGACAATCTTGAATTAGACTATGGTAGAAAGGAGAGCTAGAAAAAGGATTCAGGTTCTGGCAAAAAGTACTGTTTAGACGTAATTAATATACTTAAGATCTTTACCTTAAAACAGTTACTTGGCAAAGGTAACAGACTACTGATGCTATTACCTCACAAAAGATATTTAGACATAAGTAATATACTAAAGATCTTTACATAACAAAAAAAGGCTTTACTTGATTTCCTCTTCAGTAAATAAGAACAGCTTCATGTGAAACCTACTTCAAACTCAGAATATTGTTACATGTTATTGATATCTTATTTCAGTTAGCTAAAATTTATCGCATATATATTTAGCTGACCATCAACTTCAACTAATGGCAAGTATAAACATTTCTACTTTGATGTCAGGTCAGCTGCTACTTAAAAATCACTGGAAGTCACAACATATAAAACCAAATGAAAATATAATAATTAAACAAAGAAACATACTGTTAATGTTTGGAATAACTTGACCATATGTGATACATTTATGATATTAAAACAGCATTTAGCTTTCCAATCTAAACTTAGATTTTAATTTCTCTTTGCAATTAGCCTTGCATTAGAATATATTGTAAAGATATTTTCAATAACAAAATACATTAACCACATGAAAACAAAACTTAAGAATCTTTCAGTAGAATAATTACCAAAAATGTGAAAAATTTGCAGTTTTACATTGCAATGTTTCAGTTAAATGATCTTGTCAAAATGTAGTAATTTAAACGCAAGCAGATTGGTACTGGTATACAAAAATGTAACAGCATGTATTTAATTGTAAGTAATGTTGAACAAAAGAAAAGCAAAATCATAACATTTCAGTACAAATACCCCCAAAAAATATATTGTATAAAACAAAAATTATTTCATTATCGACTTAAAACAATTATAGAAAGTGTTGCTGAAAACATGAATAATGAGCATATAAAATATAAATGACTTCACCCTCAATAACACAAAGTAAAACAAAACATACATAAAATAAAAACAAACCTTCTCAGAATATATTTTTTCCCTTTTGCTTCACCAATGGCATATCCTACTATAATACATGAATCATGTTGCCCTAACCATGTCATCTTTCTTAGCTGTTTTCAGATGTTGATGTTTTCATAAGTGACACTTGCAGTGTCTAAGTGCATACGAACTGCATCAAATATAGTCTGGTACTGCTCCTGTTAAAGGTAAAAGATTGAAGGAGAAATTAACTGAGAGCCTCCTGTTATAGTATTTGATGAACTACTGTAGCTGTCATGCTCAAGGAATAAGTCAAGTAGTATCACATAATAAAATGACTTTCAAAACTGCCAAATTAGAAAATAAAATCAAAGAAGATTTGTAGCAGTTTCTAACCCAGAACCTTTTTTTGCTAGATTATGATAAACAACTTTAATTACCTTCCAACTTGTTATGCAAAATGTAAAAACTAGAATGACGCCATGATGTTTGGAATCATAAATGATGAAAACAGATATCTTCATAATAGTTTATGAGAATACGAATTTGGAATCCTAATTATTTATCAATTTCTTTTCTCTAGTTTATGAACATATCCTTTAAAGCAGATCGTTTGATATAGATCACAGATTATCTGTCCTAAGCAAACCACTTCCCCCTCAGACTTACAACAAGTACTGTTCTTCATGGGATCTTCAGAGCTAGATGCTATTACCCTGGCAGGTGATTTGAATAAGACACACTTTATTATCCTAACAAGGCACTCTCTTGCTTAAACTAAAATGTTAAGAGGGATGAGTTGTAACAGTTCATTGATACCAAATGGGATTTCAATGTGTATTCTGCTTGTGATCTATCCAACAACTCTTATATCATCCACTAGGACAGTCCTCACATGCAAAAGGTAGCAACAAGGTTAGTGGAAAGAGAGGAATCAATAAGTTCAATTGATTAAATATTGAAGTAGACAGATCATCAGGTACATACCAGGTTTTGGATCATGAGTGGCTGAGATGAGCGCATGTTGCTAATGATTTGGAATATATCAAACTCCCTATCTGCTTGTGCCTGATCCAAAGCTGCTACTAATCCACAAAAGACGCCGGTCCTACCAACACCATCCCTGTAGGTAAATAGTACAATGGAGAGAGTCAAGTCTGATATTGTTCTAAAAATGCATTGAAGGCATATTCTTATGAAATGATGTTAATGACATGCTCTAACCAAACATAGCATGTATAAGGCATACTGTCAAGAGGTATAACATGTTTAAGGAAACACTCATTGAAGCATAGCATGTTAAGAGCATACTGTCATAACATGTAAAAGGGAACACTATCAACAACCCATGTTAGAGACAAACCATAAGGTGGAATAACATGTTAAAGGAATACACTTAACAAGCATAACATATTAGAGATATACTTTATGAGACATAACATGTTAAAGGAATACACTTAACAAGCATAACATGTTAGAGGCATACTGTCATGTGGCATAACATGTAAAAAGGAACACTAAAAAGCAACCCATGTTAGAGACAAACCATACTGTGGCATAACATTTAAAAGGAAGACACTTTTCAAGCATAACATGTTAGAGATATACTTGATGAGAGATAACATGTTCAAGGAATGCACTTAACAAGCATGACATGTTAGAGGCATACTGTCATGTGGCATAACATGTAAAAAGGAACACTAAAAAGCAACCCATGTTAGAGACAAACCTTAATGTGGCATAACATGTTCAAGGTAGACACTTTTCAAGCATAACATGTTAGAGATATACTTTATGAGAGATAACATGTTCAAGGAATGCACTTAACAAACATAACATGTTAGAGGCATACTGTCATGTGGCATAACATGTAAAAAGGAACACTATAAAGCAACCCATGTTAGAGACAAACTATAATGTGGCATAACATGTTCAAGGTAGACACTTTTCAAGCATAACATGTTAGAGATATACTTTATGAGAGATAACATGTTCAAGGAATACACTTAACAAGCATAACATTTTAGAGATATACTTTATGAGAGATAACATGTTCAAGGAATACACTTAACAAGCATTACATGTTAGAGCCATACTGTCATATGGGGATAACATTAAAAGGACAACACTCAACAAACATAACATATTGGAGGCTTATTGTCATTATGCATAACACATTTTATCAGAAAATAATACATAAACCAGAAAGCCAATTGGCTCAGTCATTGCTTGCCACATTTTGCACTAGAACATTAACAGTAAAACTCATGATTTTAAAGTGATAACCACAACAGAGTTCAATAGATCAGCAAGGTTTTGCACAAATGTGGACCTACCTATCGAGTAAAAACTTTATTCAAGCTTTACTTGGCAATTATCATGATCACAAGTTTTTCAGACTTTTTACTTTGAACTTTAAGGGTCACCAATTTTCAATAGGTTTCTGGTATGCACCAAGGGGAATCAACATAACAAGAATGGAATGCAACCAAACTGCACATTTTTTAAGTTATCCTGTTTATAGTGATTTCAGCCTTTAACCTCTTCTGACCTCAAAGTATCTTTGACCTCTCCAAATGGCAATGTAGTCCTTGCACTTACCAAGCAGAATTAAGGATGTAATTTTTGACTTATCATGTTAACAAGGTTTTCAGACGTTGACCTTTGTAGACCTCAAATAACCTTTGACCTGCACCAATTTTAATAGAGTTCTTGTACTAACCAAGCAGCCTCTATATCACAAGTATGACCAAGGCTAATGTAGATACCAACTTTGACCTTCAACCAAGATTTACATTTTGAGTTACTGTGTTTACAAAGTTTCAGACTATGACCTCCGTTGTCATCTCATTACCTTTGACTCACCAAGCAGGATCAACAAAACAAGTATGCACCTCAAATGAGGATGTACATTGACGTATACTTACATGCAATGAACCAAAATACGATTCACAGCTTGTTCCTGCTTCAGCAGACGAACACAGTACAGCAACAGCTCAGGTAAGTTAGCAACTGTCTGGTTCTTTGGCCAACCGAGACACTGCAGCTGCATCACAGAACGGAAATTCTGGAACTATTTTGAAGAGAAGAAAGAACATTGTACACTTTTCAATGTTACATTTGACACTGCTTATTGATGTCACACTATCCTGTATGAACAGACCTAGCAGAAGGCACAAACTTGTTCATCAAAGCACTTTGTTCTGTTTATAATGGTTGTGTAGTTTCCTTAAATACTGATAAAACAAGAGCCCAACGGGTACTATGACTTCTTGCTTTCTGGACTATTAAAGTGTGGTATGCATCACCCCATATCATAATATCAAAGCCAGCATGTACCAGCTATAAACTTATAACTGTATTCCAAGTTTGGGAATAATCTGATTTAAGGTTGTGGAGTTATTGCAATTTTTAAATTTTGGTCCATCTCAAAGAAATTGCGCTAGATAACATTTTGCGCGTAAATGGTTCCAAAATATTTGGCCCATACAAAGTGGCTCAAAAATATATTTGCCCCCAAAAACTGAACACCCAAAAATGTGGGCCCAAATGGTCCCAAACTTATTGGGCCCCACAGATTCAGGCCAGAGGAATGTGTCCCAAAATGCATTTGAGGTGGAAACTAGAGCAGCAATGCTGAAGTGGCTCAACCCATCATCTGTTTAAGGAAAACCAATTCAGTGGATGACTGCAATGAGTCTATAGTACAGTGTTGTATGGATATGCTGCTTAATTAACTTAACTATGCATACAGTAAAGCACTGGTAGATCAATAACACAAGGCAATCAGGTTTCACTACTTGCAAATTCTGCCTTGAAATTAGTTCTAACAAATTACTATACAAATATGTTGTCTCTTATCTTTTGTCTTGTGATTTATTTAATTATCTCAAAATCATTTTTATTTAATTCACATCATTATTTTGAGCTTTTTTTTTTGTAATAAACATTGACAGTATGAAGAAATTATAAAAGGAATAAACCTGCAGAGCTGTGTTAGTAACTTCCATTTTGCGGACACAAATAGAACCCTGATAATCTGAAGAGAGAGGTACGATGGTGAACGGACTGAATGTGACTGGAGAGGTTTCGGGCCAGTATTGTTCACTCTGTAATAAACACAATACATCTATTATTTAATGATTTTCTTTACATTTATTTGTTACAAACCAGTAACAGAAGTAACAGTTCGTGGATAAAAATCACCTAATTAGAGTGCGGCAGCTTAAAAGGCCCATCAAAGAGGAAAGAGCATGCGGTACATTTAAAAAAAAGAAGAAGAATAAATTGACTAATAAAATACACACAGACCTAACATTTCAAGTTAAAAATTTGTTTACAATCGTACAAATAATTATTAATTCTGATTCATGACAGAATGTACACAAAATCAGGAAAAAAAATTACAAAAATT
Source organism: Apostichopus japonicus (assembly GCF_037975245.1). Lineage (NCBI taxonomy): Eukaryota > Metazoa > Echinodermata > Holothuroidea > Aspidochirotida > Stichopodidae > Apostichopus > Apostichopus japonicus. Next base: position 30,378,743 of record NC_092562.1, on the reverse strand, counting down.
GGTAGATTCTCTACACCAGGGTTCTCAATTAATATTCTACAAGGGCTATATAAGTAATGGTTGAAGCGAATGACCAAAGGGAACCAGAGTACCATTACAGTCTAGATTAAACAGGAGGCAGGTGTAGATTCCTCCATCACCTTCCATTAATTCTCACAAAGAAAAATTCCATTTTGTATCTTACCTTATCATCCAACTCATTGAGCATGATGATTACACTGCACTCATAGTCCCAAACGAGTCGCCAAAAGTCCAGAATGGTATTCTTCAGAGGCATCTGAGTAGCTATGAAATAGTCCTTCTTCTTGTAACCCTGGTGATGGAAAAATAAACTCCTGAAGCATATACAAAGGTTTATACAAAATCAATTGCTTTTCATGCAACTTGTTATTTTTGATTGTCTTCTGACCCCCTAAGGATTTGCATGCAGTTGCATTTACCCATTGAAAGATTTTCAATGCTTTCCATCAGTAACACACTTGAGCTCATGCTATGGGTAATAGCATATTGATATCCAACTCTCTATCCTTTTGAACAACTCGCCCAACAAGCTAACAAACATCTTCCTCTGTTTGTGAGATATGCTGGTTTAAAGTGTCATGTCTGGGAGTTGTCATCTTGTAATTAATCTGTGCTGTTTTATATCTCCATGGAAACGTTCCCTTTAAATTTCTTTCTATCTCTTTTTAGATATTCATGGTAGGTAGTTGAAAAGTGTAACCAAAGCCGTCTTTACGAATTATGTTAAGAGGTTATAAATTTAAGCTTCAGCACTTGCAAATTTCGTCTCCATTACAAAAAATAAATATTGTATTAAACCAAACACACCTTAACCAATTCTTCAGCCTTGTGCGAGAACAAACATTAAATCTGTGGTATCTCTGATATCAACTAAGAAATCTTCTAATCTGTTTTGGAAATTTGTTCTTGACAATTATCTCTATCAATTAGACCAATAATGATGGATAGTGTGTGTGTGGCAGTAGCAAAGGGGGGGGTGGGATGAAGGCACCGTGGCAAAAACCATGAATGTTTGTCTCCCAGTACTGTGGATTGTGTGTGTGTGTGTTGTGGGAGGGAAGGGTGAGGGTCATGAAGGCACCGAAGCACAAACCATTAAGGTTGTGTATTGGTGCTGTGGATTGTGTGTGGGTGTGGCGGATGTGGGGGCATAAAGGCACAAACCATGAATGTTTGTGTCTTGGTGCTATGGATTGTGTGTGTGTGTGTGTAGTGGGGGTGTGTTCATGGGGTGGGGGGGGGGTTCATGACAGTCTACTCTATCACATATACTAACAATGATGAATAGGTTTGTCTCTTCTTGAAGAAGTAAGATAAAATGTATAATTCCAGAAAGCATTGCTTCTGTTTCCTATGAATAAGCTATGACTCATTACTCTCATATGTATTCAAATGCTCATTCTGTACAGGGATAAATCTAAGATTCTTTCAGAGTTAATTAATAAAACAGATGAAGATACTTACATTTAAGAATGAAGCATTAATGTAGTTACTGTCATTCTCACCAACATTGGTCATCAAATATGGTCGATGCGCGTCAACTTGTATGAAGAGAGGAAGTGAATTATTGAAATAATATAAGAAATTCTGAAATACTCTTCACAATTAGTACTGTGTTATATCACATCTTATCAAGTAGCTGTTGAATATTTATATAATAATGTTAATATAAATCAATATGTGTTATATTACTATATATGTTATATATTAATAGCTTTATTGTATTACATAATATATAACCCTGGTATTCAGAATTCATTGCTTTGTGACCCTTATTTTCATCTTCATAATCTTGGCAACCCTTCAGTTACTCCAGGGGTCTTCCAGAAGAAACATCCTCTTCCTCTTGAGCCTTTTGTTTTTATATCATCAAGAGTGCTTAGTTGCAGTATGGTGGTAAATTTTGAAGTACTTTGTGTTCCAGATCTTCCTGTATTTTATCCCCCTCCAAAATTAGCATTTTCTTTTTTCTTCTGATTCTTTGTGCAACCCTCCAAATATTTTGGTTACTCCAGAAAGGGATGTGACCTTCACTTTGACTGACAGAGATACATAATATCACATTACATGGATATAATCTATTATGTTATATCCAGACATGCGATATCAATTATGCAGAGTGCAGTTTTTGTACAATTTATTTTCCTTCTTAGGGTTTCACAATTGAAGAACCCAATAAAACCTGTCATAAACACATCTGCATCTGTCTGACCCTTCTATCTGTCTCAAACTATATCATGTACAATTATGACTTGGTTCTCACTGTAGAAGCAAAATTTGCATATTGATCGGCTGCTTCCTGTTGGTGTCATATGGTTGTAATTCTCAGTCACGTGACACACCAGATCTAATGGTCTAGTACCAATGCATATTCAGATATAGCCTGATACTCCACAATATCATAATTATATATATATATATATATATATACATTTCCTTGGAAAACCATGATTTTACTTGAAAAACTTTACGATCAAGGTTATTCCATCTTTTAGACTTTTGTGTAACCAAGAACCTGTTCAGGAAGTGTTGTTTAGTACCTACAGATTGGGGCAAATTGAATGCATATTACAGATAAAATATCAACTTCATTGAGAAAGAGTAGACTGGATTCTTTGAATGTGAATTTGTATATATTCCATTTAAAAATAAAATCTTGAATAATTGTTTGATGGTTTCAGTAAATTCCACATACCTGGGAGGATTCTTGAAAATCGATTTCGGGATTTATTTTCCATCTTCTTGGCCGCACGGATGTCAGATTGACTGGGTGTGACAGAGGTTCCTTCCAATTTCTTTCAAAATAGGAAATGGAATCAGGGAATTAAATTAAGTTCTGTTTAACATTTCAAACAAATTTTGTTAACTTGGCTGCTTCCTTCTGTTCCATAAGTGAAGCAATGGCACACATGTCCACAAGAAAGTACATCAGTTACCTCAATGTATCAAATATGCTATAGCATTCATATTAGCTTCGCAGATAAGGGGGAAGATCAAAATAGCAGAGAAGGCTTCAGAGGAAGCTGAATTTAGACCAATAATTTGATGAGGGGTACTGATATTTTGTTCCTTAGAAGACCTACCAACAAATAGAGGCCATGATAAACTAGTTTGCCATTATGACAAGTAACGATAACAAAGTCATAACTTTTACATGATTTCCACACTTCTAAAAATATGAAAATCCAGACTTTTTCAAGACCTTTATCACAACCAAAAACAGTTAACAATTTGAAGCCTACACACCAATTAGGACCTTTGGATGTGAGGTTACCTATAGATGGGCTAACAATAAAATGTAAAATGCATACAAACTATCATTGTTACTTTGTGGTGAGCAAGGCATTCAAAGAGCCATGAACTCTGAGCATTGCTTACTTTGCAGTTTTAAATTGGCACCTCTGAATCTACTATGCCACTGCAATGTTTATAAATACCCTGCTCAGGTAAGCGTTATATGAACGTTATATGTCCCAAGCCTTTGGCAATTACATGAAGGCTTGGAGGAACAATAGCAAGTCACGGTAACAGAGTCACTGAGACATGTAGAGCACTGTTCTTCCTTTGTAATTCACTATTCAAGGTGAATCAAGTGACGCTTAAAACCTTTGGCTAGTTCAGCTATTTTTTTCCACATGAACCATGTACTCTTTAAATCTTGATGATACTTTGCCATGCATGTCAAAGTAGTCTGAAGTTAGTTTCTTAAATCATTCCAGTTTTTTATTCTTTTCGTTTATTTTCTGATCTACATTATCATCTTATATCAAATATTAATGGAGCAGTAGCATATGACAGACTTTGCCTAGGTAAGAAGTTGGTAGGTTGTGAGATGCAAAATAGAGATTTCGTTCATGTTGTTTCCAGAACTTAATTAATATGTATCTATGTTTTCTTATCTCAGTAGTAATTTATTTTCATTGAAATGTGATATTTTTTAAAGAAAGCACGTCTCCCCAAAAGTTGCTGCTTCTATTGAGCTTGGTAGTCTGCGGTCTAATCTTCACTTAGTGGGCTAACTCTCCTTCACCCCATCCTCAATATATTCCCTACATAGCAATAAGGAGTGTCCATTTCAAAGAAGGAATTTGTTGTCACTTCACAGGATTAACTTCAAAATTCAATCATGGGTTTCCTCATTCAATCCATGTCAGTTCCTCAGATGCAACACAAACCTCATTAGGAATATGTAAGACCTAAGTTTAGGCAGGTCCTCAAATGACATGTTTACAATGAATTACATTTCGAAGCATTTTCGAAGGACAAGTTTACTGTGTTGAATGTTATTCAGGGGTGTTCTTTTGTTAGAATGATCTTAAAAGAACATGACTTGATTGACATGATTTGTTTAAAAAAATAGACTAATATTTAGGCCTGAACTGACGAGTTATAAATAAAGCATAGTTCTAAGTTGAATTTCTTGAAAATCAGAATAACTGCAAATGCATTACAAGCAATGTTCTTGCTGTTTCCTTGGAATATAACAAACCAAGACTATAAAATTCTGCCCAAATCCATCTTCCAAAAGATCTAATACCTTGAACTGCTCTGCTAACTGTGTTTCACCCGTCATCTTGTTAATCATTTTGAGACTAGCAAGTTCCACGCTGAATGAATCAACAGACATGGTCGTCCTTCCGATGTAGAAGTGCTTGACCAAAGCATCAAAAATAAATTGGTACTGCTCCTGCAGGAAGAAAAAAACATACATATTAAACATTAAAGCGGTTTGTTGGTAAGAAACCTTGCCCAGCATTGGAAACACAACTGTAGCCACTTCAAACAGCAGATTATCAATATCATGGATTTGGTTCAAACATCGTTCAAAGAAATTTTTGAATCACTGGGAATTGCTTTACAAGAACCAACAGGACTACAAATGTATTAAACTATTTCCTGTGTTCCACTTGTGAGGGGAAACAAGAGGTGGGTAAGTTGGGGGGGCAGGGAGAAAGGCTTGAAAAGGGCTAAAAGCAACTAAATATATTTAAAAACAAAAATGTGTACGAAAGACTCCACGAAAGATGTTAAGTTTACCAATTCTGTTGTGGTACAATTGCTTGATTTAGCTTAAAGATGGAGACAAGACATGACTACCTTGACTTGTACAGACTGTGTCCTGCGATGTCTCATTCTAGCTGTCAATAAATAAAATTATTGTTCTTAACATTGTATAATAGAATTTAATACAGGAAAGATGTCAATACCTGGATTTGCACAGACATTATTCTCCTTTGTCTCATTTCTGTCACAAACTTGTAGACATTAACCTTTCCTTCAGCCTGTGCCATATCTAACATGGCGTCAAGGGTGATGTAGGTTCCTGTTCGTCCAGCTCCAGCACTAAAATATGCCAAACATATAATCATTAAGATGCAGAATAATTTATCAAATTGCCGAAAGAGCTAACATTATCTTTACACTTCTCTGTTCTGTGTAAAAGTAAGTTGGCCTGACATTTCGATCCTAGCAGGATCTTCTTCAGAGGCTAAAAAAAAAATATAAAAAAACTCTGTTCTGCTTAATATAGGGTTGTTGGCTTTAATTGTTAAAGACGTTTAATATAAACTTCCATTCCTGCAGTTATAGCTGAAAGGGCATCGGGATAGCCACCCAAATATATGCAAGAAAGTAAACTAATGGTCACATGTGTTTAAGCACTTTAAACTATATATAATCTTTACATTAATATGTACTCCTTTATGAACAATTTTAAATGTAAGAATGCAGGGAAGATAAGTTTGAAAATATTCCACAAATTTAACCTCAACAAAATTTGTCAACAATGATGATTGATATTTTGCAGTCGATGTTGTCATCATTAACTAGACTACCAGCCATGGTGTATAATGCAATTAACTTTAGAACAGTGACTTGAATAACTGATACTCATCATGGGTCACACACAATGAGAAAAATAAAATTCATGATGTTGATGTATATATGTTACAGATATTAATCTCATTTGAGCTGTTGCTATTCACGACACTTACCTCTTGCAAATAAGTTGTCTCATATTACTCTTTTGTGTCTTTCGTATCTCACTTTCTTGATCCCAGTTCATAAATAATTATTAAGGTCTTACTATCACAGAGACTTATTGAAGTTCTGAAGACCTAGCCACTTCCACTGTTACTTGTACGGCATGGGTAAATCTAACTTGATGTCCCAAGTTATATCCTAGTCCGTAAATAAGGAATAAGGAATATTAATATGGAACAAAGTTTCCAAGAACCATGTTGCAGATTGTGGTCCAATAGCATCCCCTCATCTGGTTGAAAAGTACTTACCTGCAATGAACGATGGTAGGACCATTCTGCTGCTTAGTATCCTTCCTGACAATTTCCAGGAAGTCCATAATTGGATCTAAGAATTCTGGAACTTTCATATCTCTCCAATCAGTGAAGTGAAAATGCTTAACTATCTTTGCTTCAGCTCCTCCAAATTTCTGATGGTGAAAAAGTTAGTCAGAATTTATTTTGAAATCAAGCAGTCAATTCTTTTTTGATTTAGATAAAGAGTTGCTAAAATGTCAAATACAGATCAAATTAAATGTGGATTTGGCCTTCAAATTCCATCATTAGTCAGGAGTAAAATGTTCAGTCAGGGAATTTTTCACATTGTCAGTTGAGAATCAGACCACTCCTCCTGGCTCGGGACCCGTGCCCCTTCCACTAAGGTCTGTGACAAAAAAAATTGTGAGGGGGGGCGGGGAGAGATTGTAATTTCCCCCTCCCTCCAAAGATCACTATATGTGACACCGAACTCAATGCTACCAAAGTGGTGTCCTCTTATAAAAGTTGTATTATATATACTTTTATACTTATCACTTCTAAAAGTTCAACAATTTCAAAAGAAAACCTAAGAGAGTGACAGAGCCATTTAAATGCCTAAGAAATAGAAGGAAATATCTGTTTAGTGTGACATAACAAGTTTGATACATAAATGCATGAGAAAACACAACTTACAGGAGATACAGTAAAAGTTCTCTGATTGTATTTGGAATGTTCCTCCAGTTTCTGACATTTGACAAGGAATTCCCCGTAAATCATCTCCTGGTCAGGCCAATACTTCAAACATTTTCTCTGAGAAATATTAACGAAGACAGGATTGCAAATTTTGATATAAATTGGTGCTGCTTCATCAAAGAAATGTAAGTTTCAATTACTTGTGTTATGAAAAATATCTTCTTTGGATTCATAATCTGGAGATGATGTTACTTTAATTTCTAGAAACAATTTAAGACTTGCAAGTAATAATTATAGCTCCTCATTGTGCAACTGCCAATTGTAAAGCATAGCTTGATTGAGTCATTATTTACATCTAAACTAGTGCAAGGAAGTTAAACTGGTAAAGAAGTGTACATCCATCAAGGTTTCAACAGCCAGTTCTAGTCGACTATGGAATGATCTTCAGTCACACATGATGGAAATGAGAATTTCCTAACCAATGTTCGTAAATGTTTGCAATTTTTACCCACGTAGGGTAACGTCAAATAGTGACACCGTCTACCCTGAAATTCAAGGGGGTGCATAAATATGATTGATTTGAACATTGAAACCAAAATTCATGCTACCTTCTTATCTTCAACAAGTGGGGTCAGCATGACAATTGTAGGAACATTCTCTTGCCAGACCATTCGCCAGAAATCAACAACAGAAGCTTTGTTTGGACCTATTGATGTAAAAAGAGACCATGTTATTAGAGAGAGAAAATAACTAATATATTCATTTGGCTTTAGAAACAATCTCTTGTCAACTATTTACTGCCAGACTTTATACCTATTAATGAAACCATGATCAATGCCTAATTAAAAAACTTCCAAAAAAATAAAAACTTCCAAAAATGTCCATTCCTAAGTTATTCATTATTAGACAAATCGTTAATGTGGAAATCATTAACTGCACAGGGTTAAAATTAAGTCTTAAAATATAATTTTTGTGTCAGCCTTTAACACAATTACCCAACATTTCTGATCCGACAATCTGACTATTATTTGAATTGCATTATGACATGTACCAATGAGTTTGCCCAAATTGTGACACCATGTGCCCATATGTGGGACAAACATAAGTCCATCAGTGTCTCAATGTACCTTTGTTAGCAACAGTGCCTCCTCTGGGACACCTGGAAAGCTTCAGCAAATATTAACATAATTTAATCAATTTCATCCTTTCCTGCTTGCAGTGAATGAGGTTATTAGCAGCATGTAAAGCACCATCTTACTGAGTATGTACCATTCTAAAAAACATAGAAAGTGCTCTTTGTAAGTAAGCAATACAAGTTTGCACAGATTAAAAGCATAGGAAAAGCCAGCTGCAAGTCTGAAGAGATAAGGCAATCATTAATCATGATCAAAATGTTTTGAGACAACCTCACAGTTGTCTGTTCCACACATGATCTATGTAACATCATCACAGTTGTCTGTCCAATATAAGACATTATAAAGTTGTCAGACACATCACCTGTGTTACATCATGAAAGCTGTCAATCTGATACATGACCAATGTAACACCAGCACAGTTGTCTGTCAGACACATTACCTGTGTTACATCAGTTGTATGTCTGACACAAGACCTGTGTTACATCAGTTGTCTGTCAGACACATGACCTATGTTTCATCAGTTGTTTGTCAGATACATAGCTTGTGTAACATGATCATTTCTTTGTCTAATTACATGACCAATGTAACACCAGCACAGTTGTCTGTCAGACACATTACCTGTGTTACATCATCAGAGTTTCTTGATAGTTACATGACCTATGTAACATCATCAGTTGTATGTCAGATACATTTTGCACAAAGATGTGTCAGTTAGACCTTAGCCACCTCCATAACATATCAGTTTCCTTTTCTATTGTGAAACATACCATGTGATGCAATCCATTTTTAAAATAACTGTTAAATTGTTAGTATTTACCCTTCACAGTGTCAACATTTTTCACAAAGATGTGTCAGTTAGACCTTCACCACCTCCATAACATATCAGTTTACTTTTCTATTGTGAAACATACCATGTTATTGCAATCAAGTTTTAAATAACTGTTAAATTGTAAGTATTTACCCTTCACAATGTCAACATTTTGCACAAAGATGTGTCAGTTAGACCTTAGCCACCTCCATAACATATCAGTTTCCTTTTCTATTGTGAAACATACCATGTGATGCAATCCATTTTTAAAATAACTGTTAAATTGTTAGTATTTACCCTTCACAATGTCAACAAAGATGTGTCAGTAAGACCTTAGCCACCTACATAACATATCAGTTTCCTTATGCTTTTTGTTTCTTAAACATACCATGTGATGCAATAACCTTGTTGGGTGCTTTGTAACCCTGAGAAAGGGAAATAAAATATTTCAACCATTATCCCAGCTAAATTGTAATAATAGCAACACAACTCAACCAACAAGAACAAGCTTTTCCAATAGATTAATCTTTTTTTGTAAATTTACATGAAACTTTTTGTGGTTTAAACAAATTGTAGATGATTTCCAACCTAAAAAAACCCAATCAGAAAAAATTACTTTATCAACACAATCAAGAAAACAGTTTAACAGCCCCTAAGCTATGTGCCAACTTGTATGTTGTAAGTATAAAGAAAGTTTGAAATAGACATGCTTTGCATGTACAAAATTAACAGATCTGTGCAAAATGAGTATAGATCACATTCAATACATCTATAAATACAGCAATGGTATGGTGAGAGTATGAATTACATTCAATACTTGTGACACTTCAGCATATCAACCATTCACATAATCTGGGTATAGACCATATTCACATCTTGCATTAATACATCAGACATTGAGTGATATTTAGTGTGAATATGGATCACATTTAATACTTATATCAACATATGAGACATTGATATAGTGTGAGTATGGATTACATTCAACACTTACATCGAAATGTGAAACTTTATTGTTGGGTGAGTATCAATTACATTCAATACTTACATCAATATATGAGACATTGATTTAGTGTGATTTTGGGTCACATTCAATACTTACAACAATAAATGAGACATTGATACAGTGTGAGTATGGGTCACATTCAATACTTCCATCAATACATGAGAAATGAATGTAGGGCTAGTATCAATTATATTCAGTACTTACATCAATATATGAGATGTTAATATAGTGCATGTATGGATCACATTTTATACATCAATATATGAGACATTAATATAACGTGAGTATGGATCACATTCAATACTTACTTCAATATATGAGACACTAGTGTGAGTATGGATCACACCCAATACTTACATCAATATATGAGACATTGATACAGTGTAAGTATGGATCACATCAATACTTCCATCAATACATGAGAAAGGAATGTAGGGCTATATATATCAATTATCTTCAGTACTTACATCAATATATGAGATGTTAATATAGTGCATGTTTGGATCACATTTTATACATAAATATATGAGACATTAATAAAGTATGATGGATCACATTTAATACTAATATCAATATATGAGACATTGATACAGTGTTAGTATGGATCACATTCAATACTTCTCTCAATACATGAGAAATGAATGAAGGGGGAGTATCAATTACTTTCAGTACTCACATGAATATATGAGACATTAATATAGTGTGAGTATGGATCACATTCAATACTTATATCAGTATATGATGCATTGACATAGTGTAAGTATGGATCACATTCAATACTTACATCAGTATATGATGCATTGACATAGTATATTGTATGGATCTCATTCAATACTTATATCAATATATGATGCATTGACATAGTGTAAGTACTGATCACATTCGTTACTTACATCTATATATGAGGCATTCACGTAGTCTGAGTGTGGATCATCATTCACTTTCTCAAGCACAACACGAGAATTGTCATCTGCAATGGAGACAAAATTCAGTCAAATTTATGAAAGCGAAATTCAATACAGGTAGTTTAATGTTTTATGGGAAATAGGTACAGTATAGAGGTGAATCAAAATGAATAGCTAAAGAACATTTCATTTTGTGGAACTTACAAGGGATGATGTTTCCATAGCGATTCTTTGTTTTGTTTTCTGGCTTTTCTGCTACAGTCCATGGATGGAGCTGATCCAACGGTAATGTCTAGTGAAATTAAATTTGAAAAGAAAGAGATAACTTCATTTCTAGACAATGGTCAATCATCTTTTCATGAGATGAACCAACAATTGCTGTAGAAAGTGCAGATACACCACTGATAAGGTTTCATACAACTGTCAAATGCAATAGAGAATACAATTAACTTACAAATTAAGTGTTTGCCCAAAAACGTTTGATAGAGCGAGTAGTTCCATATGGAAATAGCTGTTGCAGACTAATATACCAAAATGAGCAGACCTATTCTTCTGTCAAAAATATCACTTTAAACAGCTAATAATATTACACAGGACTCCACAATATATTCACTGAGCAGCAAATGCCAATGTGGGAAAGAATGTTCAGTTATATGAATGACATTTACTTAATTTCTACAAATGCATAAAAGTATTGAGGGAAATTTTTGGAAAAACTGAATACCTCAAACTCAGCAGAGAAATTATTTGTTCTGCTTTCTTTTCTCTGTTTCACATAGGTAGCCAAGTCGGAAATCCTGATTAGCTTGTCATCAGTGTCTGCATATTCATTCAACTCACTTTTACTACTAGGAGATCCGACATCTTCAATAAATGATGGGTTAGTCACTGAATAAAAATAACCACATGGATTTATAGTAGACATTTAAAGAGACAAAGCCTACACAATGGCCAATTGACAGCAGGGTTGGCAATTAAAATAAAATGATATGAGTTTGCACACATTAATGTTTTTAGTGCAATTGCTTTTGAGGTATATATGGGATACACAGTGGTCCCTGGTTGAATGCAAACCTGGGTTGGTGAGGTTTTAATGTAACACAAAAATTCATAACAAGATTGGATTCATTCGTTTCAAAGCAAATTTTCTATTTACTGCATTTTTGCTTAATCGCATGCTATGTTTCTTATGATCACATGATTATTTTTTGGTTCTGTAAACAGGACACAAATTAGTCATATATACATATAGGGGGTATTAGGTTTCAGTCTATCACTTGCATGAAGATCGCTACGGCGTGAAACTTTAAGTAGCAAGATCCGATCCACTAACTTTTGAGATATATATATATATATATTTACATAAACATATATATATATACTTACATAAACATATATATATATATATATATAACAAAGGTTCAATTGTTCACTTCCTGCTGCAAGAGTGCTCAAATACATAGGAGTATAGCAAATAATATAGTATACTAGTATGCCCATATGGTAACAAACATCATTAAATATTTACATTTACGTTCAGTTGTCTGATGATCGCAGGCATGAAACTTGAGTAACATATATATGTATATATATACAGATGCCCACAAAGGAACAATACACTGATAATCCTATAATACCGGTAATCCCGACGATGAGTCTATATATTCCAGGAGTATAACTTGAAGATAACAGTTGTCTGATGATCGCTCAACGCGTGAAACTCTGAGTAACAAATACTAGTGTTCCACTAGTCTCAACATATATATATTTACAGTATATATATATATATATACAGTATATATATATATATATATAAACCTAATTGCGGAATAAGGAGAAATATGTGGCAAAAAAATGTACGGTAGGGAGAAAGTGCCGTTAAGGGGAAAAAAACATTTCCCCCTAACGTTTTGAACGTCAGTTTTACCAATATAACGTGATCCGACACTCAAAAAAAGTATCAGGTTGTGAAGAGGAGTCGATGTACTGCATATTCATGAAATTTGAAAGATTTTCAAAGTCCCTAACAGGTACTTTTTTGCTTTGTTATAAAACAAGAAAAATATCAGCTATGAAAAAAAATGAACGGTAGGGGGAAACGTGGTTTTTTGGTGATATTTCTTGATTTTTATATAAATATTTTCATTATCTCTTGACATGCAGTACATAATAACATGCTAAACATCTCCAATAGTCGGATCGATTGATTTTACCTGCCCTGAAACAGAAAACCCCCATATACCATTTTCGGCTGACCTATTTTCAACAGTCAAAACATGTATCTTTGTGCACATGCGCAGTATGCACTTAAATCTTTGTGCACATGCGCAGTATGCACTTTTACTTTTCGTGTACAGGATTGGAGGAAAGGTACCGTACATCATACATTATTTATATCATACTGTATACAACAACTCTGGTCTAAGTGTTGTAGCGACGACGAAATGTTCGTTGTTGATGGATCGCTGGTAATTGAATTTGGCGATAGTGACAATGGGCCCGTAAGTTTAAATTTAAACGATTACTCGAAGATTATTTACTAAAACAAACTAAAAATTAAAACCACAGATGTTACGTTTGATTTCTTTAATCGCTCTGTGACACAATCGCCGATGTTCTCAGTTCTTACTGGATATTGGTCAGACAAACCATGTGGACTTAATGTGACTTCTGTAATGCATTTGTCGATCGAATGATTTTCCCCTGAACTCAGGACAAAGTTTTCATATGCCATCGGTCTTTGGAAATAAAAATGTCAGACATCAGTGTGACCGTGGGGTGAGCCATTTTAACAGGAATGAGTCAATGTACGTGTGGGTCATGTTTATATTATGTTGCACGCGCAAAAAAATAATGACAAAAAGGATGTTGTATCATATTAGCAACAATAGTCTCTTGGTGCATATTTTTTTCGCAGAACCAGCTGGGTCTAACGTTATCTAATAGGTATAGGCCCAGTGTGTTGTGATCGCCCATTTCTTGAGCATAGGGTTAGGGATAGGATTACGTTCGAAGGATATGGTTTCTCTTTTGATCTGTTTTGTGACAATGTAGCGTGCTGGTTCCGTGGGTCAATCACCTAATTAGAATCATTTTCAGTGAAAAGTGCGGGATAAATCAAGAAAGGTTGACCTTGCTGTGTATTCATCAAACTTTTGCAAATCCGAATTCTGCCAAAAAAGTGTGAAATAGGCCAGCATTAATGGAACTGTATTAGCATATGACAAACACATTGCAATGAACAGATGTGTTGATTCAATCACATACCTTTACTTGAATAGCATGGTACAGTGCAATAATTGCATAATTGAAAGGATAATGTTTTCTTTGGTTGTCTTCATCAAATAACGAATTACTTCCATGTTTTGATGCATCTTTACATTTCTTGAGGGATGCAAAATTAGATATATGAAGGGATTTTGAAAAGATATATATATTTGTCTACGTTCGAACCATTTGTCTCCTATGTGCTCTACTATCATTTTGTACGCTCTAATTTACTCAAGGTACTGATGAACTCAAATTTTCCCATACTATGCCAAGAATCCTGTATTGATTTAGTGACTATGTAAGGCTTATTTTAGGTAGTTCGGGAACGGAAAGCCGGGCCTTAGCTTACACTGATAACATCTAATTTAATCAAAGTACTGATCAACTCAAAATGTACAGAACATACACTTCCAATAGCGCGTGATTTTAATCCCGCCTCACCACAGCGCAATCCAACAATGCGCGAGCCATGGGTGACATCATAATAACAATAACAAACTAGAATATGCTTCACAACTATATAAGCAGAACAAACAATTAATTACAGACGGGTGTACGTTTCATTTGCCTGTAGACCCAAGCTATGCACCTATCAATGGAATGATTGTACCCTAAACATGGAGAGTTAAATGTGGATCATTTGAATCCCATATGCCTCACTTTACCCATGGAGCTTTATAGCTCCATGCTTTACCTAAGATGTCAGTTATCAGCGTGACTGTGTTGTGAATCCCTGGATCAGGGGTGAGTCGAAGTGGTCATGATTATATCAGTGTTGCATTTATAAGCAAGACTGATGGCAGTAGGAAGTGTAGTGTATTTGTGTTGAACTTTAGACCCCCATATATATGCAAATTAGAACTGATGTCACATCAAGCTTCCACTTTCAATTGTTGTCATCTAACTGACATGCACCCAGTAGCATATGCTTGCTGGAGGCAGCTCAGTTCCACTACTTCTAGCAGCAGGAACAACCGTTTAATATCTAACCATCCTGGACTTTGCCGTGCATCAAGTTATTTGTTCATTTCTGTGTAACTTTACCTGGTGTAGTTTGAAGATATGGTACAGCATCCAACACAAATACCACCAAATTACCAGCAGTTTTAAAACATTGCCATAATCGCCGAATGCAGTTACTCCGACATCCCGCAATAGGGGTTGTTGTCATACCGTAGAACCTGTGTACACAGTCTCATAGGCAATGGCTACACTTGTGTCAATAACAACGTTCGCCACAGCCATAAAGCAGGAGGTATATTGCTTATGCTGCAGTACGTACAGGGCTTAGCCATCGTTTAAATTTAGGGTAGTGCAAGGCCCGATGAGGAGTACAGTCGAGGAATGAAGAATTATGAAAGGTGAGTTTGTATCAATTCAATACCCCTTCATATAAATGGCAAATTTATGTGTGATTTGGAAAATAAGTAATGGGAATGGGTTCACGAGACATTAAAGATGCCAAAACAGCATGAATTGAAAAATTGATTTCGTTTTGGGCCACATTTTCCATAGTTGTGTAACAATCAGCCATGTTTATTGGTAGTGAGTAGTCTGTATTTTAAGCAAATTGTTAAAAGGATAGATTAAAGTAGCCCTGGGATAATCTGCAGATAGTAAATTTATGTTTGATGTGTGTGTACATGTGTAATGCAGTGCAGGGATTATTCTTGTTGTTTTCAGTTAATTGGGAGACTGAATCGTGTTGCACAGGTATTACATGTGAGACTATGAGTACATTGTAGTTTGTTCACAATTAATGTTAGTTTAATTTGGAAGTTTAGTCATATTACTTGTATTATTTAATAGTTGTAACTAAATTTTTTGGAAGTTAGTTTTCAAAGATATATCATGTTTGATGGTCTCTATTATTTTACATCAAGGTCAAAGTTAAATTGGGTCAACTTAGGTCAAAGTCTGTAAACATGACATTCCATGAGTGAAAAGTTTTGAGCTTCAAACTTTTTGGTAGCAATTAGTAAGAAGATAATCGCAGTCGTGTTTAATGCAAGTCATGATGTCAGTTTAGGTCAACAGATCATGGTTGGAAAACCTCTATAGTACAATATCTGAAGGTATGAATGTAACTTAGGGGAACCTATAGTATGCTGAATAGATGATCCCATTGTTTTCCATAGAGTCAAGGGTCACTTGAAGTCAATTAGAGGTTAGTTATAGGTGAGAACCTTTATAATTAAGTCTCACTCTCATCACTGAAGAAGTGGGAATTTGTTTGAACTCCAGCTTTCTTTGTATTTGCATGTATGTATCAATCATTGCTGCAAGCCCATTATACTAAATTACACATTCTGATCAGCAATACTAAATGTAGATGAATATAGTATCCACAGTTGCTTATCATATTGGCAAGAAATCACCAAATCAATTGACTTTCTGGCTTTGCAAATCTTTTTTTAATAGCATGGATGCAACTGAATAGTCAAGTGGTGGGCCATCTTTGGAACTGTTGGTGAACCATGGAAGTGGAAAATGCCAAAATTGTCAAAAGACCAAGATGAAAGTTATCATAGCAAAGGAGAAGCAAAGCTATGTAGACCTGTTTGCATTGATAATCAATTGGAAGAAAGGAGGAGCCCTGTATGACTATGGGATCAAGCAATTACAATGGACACTACCAAACCAAGTAAGTACTGTAAAAAGCCCATCCCATCCACTAATCTATCAGATTTTATTAAAATATTAGAAACTAGGTCAAAGTCATCCAAGGTCATCAGAGCCACGATGAAGGTATGTTTCCTGGAAGTGTTGAAACCTGGAGTTCTAGCTGTAAAAGTTGAGTGCAAGCTTAGTATCCCAAGAGAGGATGAGATAAATCCATATGGTCCAGAATGAGAGAAATGTAATAACCAGCGAATATGGGCAATTTTAGCTGGCAATTACACTTAAAGGATGGTAAGATTAGGAGAAGATAAAGCATAAGTACTAAAAATCAAACAATAGAATATGTTTGATCTCAAAAGTAAACCAGCAAAAGAAGTTGACCTATAGCAGATTACAAATGAACAAGAGAACCAATACTCCTGAATGTAAAGTGGTATTAAAATGTGTGTGTGAAAAAAGGTACGTTGTATGAAGTTTTAATTGCATACTTCCACTATGGCAATAACTTGCTCAGAGAGATGACTGTGTACAAGGGGTGATCTTCATTTAAGCCAATGAAGTTTGAGTTGGACACACAGTATTAAACACTTAGTAAAGTTCAGCTAGCAGGTGAATCCTTATCACAATTTATACACCTTTTTAAACATTTCAAGAAGTATATTCGCACAGCTGCCACCCTAACACACAACACAGGAAGTCAAAATACTAATAACTTGAAAAAGTAGTGGGTAGAGAGTACTGTACATTTCTCCTTCATTTTTCTAAACTAGGTCAAATCTCCTTCAATCGTCCTGATTTTCATATCATCTGTACTTTAACTTGTAAGTACTCATAAACATCCTAACTTACAAAATCAAAAATGATAGCTGGAAATTAGCCAAAAACAACAAGTTCGGTGGCTCATTTTAGGCATTTTTTTGGCGGATGTACATTACCTAATTGTAGTATGCTACCTTAAGCCTCGTGAAATTTTTCTTCTTCTCCTGAGGTAAACTAAACTACAAAGCATTAAAGTATCTGTAATTATTTTTCTGTTTGATCCCCAATATCAACTTTTTAAGAGCTCAGCTGGGTCAAATTTGAGCTTGAAATGGATTTCTGCTCTAGCCTCGTTGCTGTGCTTTCAATCCATCTGTTTCTTACATTCTCTGGAAAATTCCTTCTGTTGATTATTTTGTACTTCAAAAGTCCTTTACTATGCACAAACCTGTCTCCAGGTTCTGCGAGTCCTTTCTAAGGAGATGATAATCGGGCTGGGAGGGGGGTCCCAGACCTGGCATAGAGCAAAAGAAACACTAAATATAAATTTGATCTTATTTGGGATTTAAAGAGTATAAATTCTTCAAGGAGATAACTGAACTGCAGGATAAAAGTTTACAACTGGCAGAAAGCAATTGAGATTGTAAAGTAGGTGTTTTTAGATGTTTATTTATTGAGATTTCATTATAGAGGGCGCCCTCTAAACACTGCCTTGTGTTAAATAAGGTTAAAACTAGCCTCACAATTGACTAGTCAAGGACTGCTATACCACATTTTCCTGTTACATTTACATTTAATGCATATTTGTTCAATTCTACACCTTTCCCATGATCTGCAAATAAGTAAAAGGGGGTTGGTGTTTACCGAGAAGAAGCAAAGTACATCACCAACTAACACTAACAGCTGGATTAAGCCAGGCCATGCCCATGTCAGGGCACATTTTGGGAGAAGCCAGTATATATTTTATTTATGCATCTGAACCATGCAAATTGAGGTGTTTAGTTGTACTGTACCTTGCAGATTTTTTATATACTTGTGTCTCAATTAAGGACTCACAAGTCAGAATTTGTTCTATGAATACTGTAAACCAGCCAATTATATAGACCTACTGTATATTGATGATTCTGCCATACATTTTTGACAACTACTGTAAGTTACAGATAAGTATAGCCCAACACAATGTATTTTAATACAGAGAAGTCAAAATGATACCCAGACTGACAATGACACATGGTAGGAGCACTATGCTGGCTATACCTGGGACTATAGCATCCCAATTGCTAGTAAACAGCAGAAGTCTGTGTTATCCCGGGCATACTTTAGTTCTAGTTCATTGTTATAACATTACTTACCTACAGGTGTAAATTATGGCAGAAATCATGCTCTTCAACAACAACACTGACACGGCAGGGCTGAATCTGAACTGTATCAACTCTGGAACAATGAAATTCCAAGTATAATTTGCTAATTTGTACTGCCCAAACATCATCTATAGTTGTTCAACTGTGTTACTTTTGAATTACCGTTGGTAAGTAAATTTCATGAAACTTCCTTTCCATAGTCCTTCAACTATGGTAATGCAATCTTGAATTTAAGCCTACTGAAATATGTTGAAGACTTGGAGTAGCATCATCTTCACCATTCTTTAAAATAATGTCAAACATTACAAAATGCAAGTTGCTATGTGAGACAAAAGCTCAGCCAAAAGTGAGTTATATGATCTCAACCCTGAAAATCCATTTTTTTAGCTAAATAAGAATTTCCCCCCTCAAAATCACTCAAGCATGAAATCATGAAACATTTCACCTGAAATATCAACGGCTACAGTAGCCTGACCATGTTAGCCTATAATTTGCTTTTTTGGAGCTAAACTGAGAGAAATCACATTTCTTATAAGCGTACCACAACATTTTATTCTTCTCCATTGACTAACACACTAAACTTGTCTTCCTTAGAGGGCCCCTAGAGCATAGAAGATATGCCCTTTATGGCATTCCTACCCATTTCCTCATAGCTGATGACTTGGCCTATCATGGCACTTGTTAATCCCATACCTTTAATGTCAAGATTTTGAGCTGCAAGGGGTGAAAGTTTAGAGCAGTGGTCCCGCTCCTTTGAAATGGCTATCCGGGCAAAATCTCACCATTTCTACTTCATTTTTCTAAGATAGGTCAATTCTCCTTCAATCGTCCTGATTTTCATATCATCTGTACTTTAAATTGTATTCTTAAAACTGTCCTAGTAATAAAATCAGTGATGATACCTGGAAATAAGCCCAAAAATAATTTTCCTGAGGGTGGCCGATATACATTGCCTTATTGTGGTACACTGTCTAAGTGGTCAGTCTGATCATTTCATGCAATGTCTTTTTTGAACAACTTTGCAACTGAACACAAATAAGTTCCAGACCTATAGTTGAAGTGAATATACTGTAAACAGTAATCTTGGCGCTTTATACCCAATTAGGCAGTAACTTTGCTGATGTTCCAGTAATATACAGCACCTATACTGTACCTGAGAGTGACAGAGTGACAATGGTTTATTCCCATCGTCCCCTCATCCCCATTTTACACTGCACATAACCAGTAAACAGTTTCCTACAGGAAATTTTACCACAATGTATTTCTCCTCAAGGGGTATTTGCATTTCCCCTTAAAGCAGCATTTTGCGCTGGGTCGCTTTTTTCCACCTTTTTAACATGTGCATCGATTTTTTTACATGTATCAATCATAAAACAGCAAACTAAGATACCATCCAAGTTTCACCCTGCCAAGAGCATTAATTAGCGAGTAATTAACGATTTATGGCGATAACGAGTAGAAGTGTCCTCAACAAAGTTTTCAATCTCCAAATCCACTACTTTGAATTCCACCAATCAGTGAATAGTATATTTATTCATGAGCATTTTGCGTTTGGTCGCCATTTTCTACTCTTTTAACATGTCCATCAAGTTTTTTACATACATCAAATCACAAAACAGCAGACTAAGATATTAGCCAAGTTTTTCCCTACCAACAACGTTAGTTGGCGAGCATTCGACATACAAAATTAATCGCATTCAGTTCCCCAAACCCACTAGTTTGAATTCAACCAATCAGAGATGCAGGTTTAGTTAAATTTAGTTAAATTAGCCAAATTATTGCAAATTTTTCGACTTTTATGCCACCATTTGAAGTAAGATTTAAGTAGATAAGCTAATTATGTATGTAGTTATGGCATAGTGGAGTCAGTGAGGTTGAAAAAAATCATAGAAAAGGACGCAAAATGCTCCTTTAAAGTCATATGTCGTAGCGTCTACCTACTGCCAAGTGATGTACTTTAAAATCCTAAGCTGCGTCTAGAGGTAATCTTTTCTCATGAGCTTTCCTATTTATTCAATACTGCTGTGTACTGTAGAAAGTAAAATGCAAAGTAACAAAGTACAGTTTACTGTATAGAGTAAATGTAAGTTTATCACGTAGAGGAAGCTGGAAAAACTCTGTTGCGATGCGTGGTCAGAAAGTTCCTGTTCGAGCTGGCTCTTGCAAGTTAATTAGAAATTTTTGGTATAACAGACAATAGCAGTTTGGTGTGAAGAGGAAGTGTCTTCGATATTTCTCCAAAGATGGGCGTGAACTAATTATGCAAACCTCAAATATCACATTTTACCAATATTTTGGGTATTTCAAGGTCAAATTCGGTCACAATTAAAAGGTTTATTTTTGGTTTTTAATACAAAACTAGTAAGATGTGTATAGTTATGATGCAAAGAATGGGCTAAAACATCTTTTGTATTAGTTATTATTAATGCTCTGATGAGCAGCTTAAAGTGGCGTATATGAGAGTAACATCAGCCCTACAGAAACATGCATACAAGGGGAAATAGCACTAGTAACATTGTATCTTCATTCAAGGAGACCATGTTAAACATCATTAGAATCTATTGAAATGTATTTATTAAAAGTGTTCTGTCTTTGACTCCCTCCCCCATCACCCCCCCCCCCCCCAAACACCCTCCCCTAGTGCATTATGCAGATTTGTATACAGTATATTACTGACTTTTACTGCAAAGAGACTGCATAGCACATGCATTCAAGGTATACTGAATTATTTGGTATGGTAATCTGCTTCAAATTGTCTGTATGCATGCATAACCCAACCCCCCCCCCTTCCACTCACATCTTCTACCCAACCCTATATCAGAATAGAAAATGAATGTGTACCAGTGCATACATGCACAGTGTGTACTTTATATGTGTGTTCAGTACAGTGTTATTTTACACCAAGCACTAATTAAAAACACAGTCCCACTGTCCACAATCATGTGCAGTACTACACACTGTACATTTCATTTCATTTATTTGTTTCCACATTCAAAAGGTATTACACAATAATAGAATAAAATGTATGTGACAAGTGGAGGAGGTCTGAGAAAGCCGAGGCTCTTTAGAGGCAGACCCGCCGCCCCCCCCAACAATATAAGAAAAGAAAAAAAAAATGAATTGCACACACAAATAAACTACGTTACATAAGATAACATGATACTATTTAAAGAATTATCATATTATATATACGTAATGACAAAAAAAGACAAAAAAAAAAAAAACATGTATGTAATGGTGATTCAATTCAATACTGTGCATATTTCAATGTCATATTAATATATTATATACTTGCAATGTAGTGTCTGCTTCTGCTATAATTCACTAAGTTAAAAGTCTTTTATAACTTAAAATGAAGTTGAACCAGTGTACATATGTAGTACATATAGTACACACTATACATATAGTACACACTATATGTACAGTGTGTACTATGTATACATGTTCAGTATGTAGTGTTATTTTACACCAAGCACAATAAATACATAGTCCCACTGTTTGCATGCAATAATGTACAGTACATACTGTACATGTATGTACTGGTCATTCAATTCAATACTGTGCGTATTTCAATGTCATATTAATATATTACTTGCAATGTAGTGTCTGCTTCTGCTATATATAATTCACTAAATTAAAAGACTTATAGTATAAACTGAATGTTTAAGCAGTTTAACCTGTTATATTTAAATATATATTAGTTTAACCTGTACTAAACATGTACCTGTACACACATATAGAACACACTGTACATGTATATGCACTGGTTCACATTCATTTTCTATTCTGATATAGGGTCGGGTAGAGGATGTGGGTGGGAGGGGGGTGTAAAAACTGAATGTTTAAGCAGTTTAACCTGTTATATTTTAATATATATTTAAATTAGTTTAACCTGTACTAAACATGTACACACATATAGAACACACTGTACATGTATATGCACTGGTTCACATTCATTTTCTATTCTGATATAGGGTCGGGTAGAGGATGTGGGTGGGAGGGGGGTGAGTTACATGTAAACAGACAATTTGAAGTGCAGATTACAACCATATATATAATTCAATACCTTGAGTGCATGTGTTATGCAGTCTCTTTGCAGTAAAAGTCAGTCACATACTGTATGCATATAAGAAGGGTAATTCTCAGGGCTTAATGCCTGATTATTGCTTTAATTCATTTTAAAGGCATTGATCGAGACTCGCCCCAAACCGCGTGCAGCCATCTGAGAAAGTTAACTTTCCGTTGCTTGCAAGTGACGTTTTGTTCGTGTCGCTACAAAATGCAGACAGTACAGTAATGAAACCTGATACGTTGTTATCTTTAGCTGGACCTGAGATGTCCATCGCTGTATTGCATGTACACTGTGCTTTGGTTATTGACCGCAGCTGTATGTACTGACTGTACACTAGTGTATAATTACCAATGGTAGCAAGCTGTGTGTGTGTATTTTCTGTGATCGATGGTGGTGTCTAACACTTCTGTTATACCTCATTCGAAACTAGTTCAGATAACCGGCATTAGACGTTTTTTTGTGCGCGAGTCTTCACACCCTTTAAATTCCTGGCAAAAAACGCTGACAACATATAGTAATAACGTGCTGCAGTGGTGGATCCAGGGTTTATGAAAGAGGGGGATCATTTTAGGACATCACATGAGAGCACTGACAGCTTGTCTACATTGAAGGGGGGAGGGGGATTTCTGGGGTTTATCTCACAGAAAATTGTAAAAGAGGAGCCCTTCTACCCCACCCATCAAAAAAATCCAATGTACAATAATTTACAATTATGCACACACAGAATTAGGGGACTCAATCAGCCTGGTTGGGCATCCCCTGGATCTGTGCCTGGTGTGTGTACCTGTGTATGTATATGAAACATTTACCAATTTGTAATTCACTTAGAGAATCATCCTGCTCTCTTTCCATATAAATGAATCATATGTGGGCCACAGGACCATTATTGGCTGCTGCCTGGATGGGCCCTGGTACAGCAAAAAATTGGTGTATTTTTAGATACCCTTTATCTAACAGGTATATACTGCAAAAAAGGGATTATCCTTGTCTTTTTTCAATTTTGGATCCCTTATTTGAAGGAACCTAGACAACAAACATGCACAGAGTGTGAAAGGTAGCACACATAACCTTGAATCCTGGTCATAAACCAACATAACATGCCCATCCAACCCTTTGTCTCTTTTCACATGCATATTCAGGGTACCCAGTTCAGTGGAGTATAGCATTGATGGGTCAAAGTAAACATTGTCAAAGTGCAGTGCAATACAATAAACTAGGCTCATACTGTATCACTCATACTGTATCACTGCAAGATGCCAGTCATTATGATAATGTCACAAATCAATTTGTATCACATGATCACTGCTTTTTGCAAATTCTCACTTTGTAACAAGAAAATGACAAGTTAAGACCAAATTTTACAGTTGTTCCCGCATTAAGATTACTTCATTTTTCGAATTTGTGAACAGGAGAGCATAAAGGGTTATGTGTGAATTTGGGGAAGAAGATGTTATATCCATTCAAGGTTACGAAGTAGGAAGAAATTCCTTCCACACATTTTTTAGTTGCCCTATGGTTTACATTTCTTTAAATTTAATCTATTTGTATGTTGATTAGTGGCAATGGAACTAAGCCCTAAAATCTCTGATACGCTTTATCTCCCATCATGCAAGGTGAAGTCATCTGCCCCAAAGCAAACAAGATTATTTCAATTATGTAGAACAAGAAGCCAGAGTTGATTGTTGAGGTGTTCACCTTCACAAAAATACCATTAATATCGACACCTCTGGTTGACTGATGGTAGCCGATTTATATATTTCCCTCATCTCACTTACTGTACATCCACATCACATCTCACATACTAAATGACTCACTTAAGCATTATTATATACTAGTAGTTGGGAGAAAATCACCCTGGGACGTTGTCACCCATATCGAAGATAGGGAATAAAATTAAAATTTTCATAATTGGACAGATCTCAAATATCAATTTTGATTTGAAATCTTGTAGAGCTCCTAAAATGTCATTAAATGGTGCAATTTTCCTGTTCATGAATTTGATAGTAAAAACTTCATTATTTCTTAACAGTTGCAATATTGTTTAAATTATTGTCACAAGGTGACCAGCATGCCCACTGTCCGGAAAATTATGATGTTAGTACAGTAGATGTTGACAATTTCTGTGAGAGGTTGTCTTTATTTTGTCATCCTCTGTCATGTTGCAGAGTTGTGGTTAATTAATTTTGTATCAAAGCAGGATATCTGGCGAAATGAGAACTGGTTGGCAATGTCCCACTCTTTCACACTCCAAATATGCAAGAAGTTAAAAGATTGTGGACAATACATGCTGTATACAAAATGTGAATAGTGAATATTATGTTTAATTTAATAGAAATTGGTTCAATGTGTGTGAGACCATTTTCCATTCAAATTTTCAAAAGTAAACCAATTCTAGACCCAGTTTTAAAATCACAGAGAAGAAAAGAAAAATATTCCCTGAATATTCAAGCTTTGTCTTCCAGCTACTAAGATTTACTTAGACTGGACAAGTATTATTATAAGGTGTACTGTACGTGTATTAGCCAAGAGGATTGTGCATTGTTAAAAGGACCTTATTCCCCAACCCCCCCCTCCCCTTCAATCAAATCCTTTTTGTAACAACTACAAAACTTGCCAGAGGTTCTAACACTCTCAAAAGGATTTACAAAATGAAAAAAAAGACACATCTTCCATGAAGCTCATTAAAAGAAACTTCTGTATTGGCACAAAATTATAGCATGCTGTAATTGCTAGAAGCTTCAGAAAGTACTTCCTTGAGGCCTTTTATTTCCAAATTGTTCTCATCTAAATGAACACAATGACTGAATGTCCCAGTAAATTTCCTCTAAGGTGGTTATAAAACAGTTTAAGGAATCTGGATTATAACCACTGCTTTCATGACCATATTTCCTGGCCTAATTGTCTTCTTTCATCCAAGTTTCAAATTTATGAAAACCCAGTATAAATACATGAATGTACATATTTATAAAACGGGATATGAAAACCAGTTAAGAGTAATAAAAATTAGAAAAGTCCCCAGAATCCTAGATTCAAGTTCTACAGCTCAATACTGGTACTTTGTCTTGTACATGGCCAATGTCTACATAGCTGGGTTCATAGGCTACATAGCTAAGTAGTTGCATGTAACTGGTGAGTTTTCAGCTCTAACACCTAACACTGCAGGAGTATGCTGCCCATAAATGTTTCAAGGTTAATGGCCTTGTGATGTGATTTTATAGTTACTGTGACTTCCAGAAGCACACATAGCTCAATGCCATTATGAGTGATGAGTGTGTAGCATTGTGTGTGTACACAGCTATTACAGATTTTGGGCTGATTCTTACTCATTGAGAAAATAAAATATGGTAGTTTTCTGCTCACACAACTACAAAACACTGAAGATCACGTTTTAATAAATTTGAATAACACAATGGCTGCTTAGTCAAAAGTTGTGATATCTCTTGTAACTGAAATGCCCCTCCTTACATATGAAGTATAACCTATCATTTCCAGTAGGTTTCAACTGGTTAAATCATGAGCTCACCTAGGTCAGTGAGGGGATGGGCATTTTGGGGGTCTACTGGCAGGGGTACCCCACTAGTAGAAATTACTGGAAATGCCCATCACTTACATATAGAGTCGTGCCAATCAGTTTCAAGTAGTTTTCAACTGGTTACCTCATGAGCTGACCTGGTCTAGAAGGGATGGGCATTTTGAGGGTCTACTGGCAGGGGTACCCCACTAATATAAATTACTGGAAATGCCCATCCTTTGCATATGAAGTGATACCTATCGTTTTCCAGTAGGTTTCAACTGGTTACCTCATGAGCTGACCTAGGTCAATGAGGGGATGGGCATTTTGGGGGTCTACTGGCAGGGGTACCCCACTAGTAGAAATTACTGGAAATGCCCATCACTTACATATAGAGTCGTGCCAATCAGTTTCAAGTAGTTTTCAACTGGTTACCTCATGAGCTGACCTGGTCTAGAAGGGATGGGCATTTTGAGGGTCTACTGGCAGGGGTACCCCACTAATATAAATTACTGGAAATGCCCATCCTTTGCATATGAAGTGATACCTATCGTTTTCCAGTAGGTTTCAACTGGTTACCTCATGAGCTGACCTAGGTCAATGAGGGGATGGTCATTTTGTGGGTCTACTGGCAGGGGGACCCCCCCCCAATATAAATTACAGGAAATGCCCATCCCTAACATATGAGTAATACCTATCATTTTCCAGTAAGTTTTCAACTTGTTACATCATGAGCTCATCTAGGTCAATGGGGGATGGGCATTTTGGGGGTCTACTGGCAGGAGTAAGCCACCAATAAAAACTACTGGCAATGCCCATCCCTTGTATCTGAAGTCCTAACCAACATTTTCCAGTAGGTTTCAAGTGGTTACCTCATGAGCTGACCTAGGTCAGCCGTGAGGGGTCAATTATTGATCACTGGCAGGTGTACCCCACCACCAATAATTATTGGCAATGGCCATTTGTTGCTCTTGGGGCCATACCTGACACATTGTACTTATATACTTTGATGTGGTTACCACGAAAGCTGATCTAGGTTAGCTAATAGGTGACCTTAAAGTTGCTCTCCCAGCCACACCCAACATAGCCGGTTTGCCAGTCGTCTGGTTTCATATACAGGAATGCACTGTGAACAATTTGATGTACCAGGCAATTGGTTACCTTCCCAGCTAACTAAACCCTCTGGGCTCCCGCTCTACTATGAGAGTATCAACCTAGCTAGTGCACGAGAAGAGTGCGAACGTTTCTCTGGTCTAGCCATCAACTATGCATTCAAATTGCACAAAATCTAACACAGCATAAACGCTCAATATGCTAGTTCCGTCGAAAAATTACACATGTGGATGCAAGCATATGGCCACTGAAAAAGATGCTGTAAACGTTCACGAAGGGGGCAAATTTTTGTGGTGATATTAAGTTATATACAACTCATCCCTACCAAATGTAACTTTTTAACTTTTGATTGACTTGTGATTGATTTTCAGGGGCATGTGCAGGAATTTCCATGGGGGGGGGGTCCAAAATGTTATGAAATGTAATGATTGCCCTACTGGGGGGGTCTTAGTGGAAATTTCCGTGGAGGGGAATTGTCCGGGGGAAAATTGTCATGGGTGGGAATTGTCCGGAGTGGGAATTGTCCAAGGGGCAATTGTCGGGCTTTGCAATTGTCCGGGTGGGGAATTGTCCGGAGTGGGAATTGTCCAAGGGGCAATTGTCGGGCTTTGCAATTGTCCTGGTGGGAATTGTCCGGGTGGGAATCGTCCGGGTGGGAATCGTCCAGGGGGCAGTTGTTTGGGAACCGTCTTACTAACTATTGGATTTTTAGAGGAACCCATTTCCCATGATTGCGTCCATCAAACGAATGGAAATACTGGAACCTACCAACTGAAACGGAAAACTTGCATTGCTTCCATTTCTGTTTTTTGTAATCATGTTTTTTTACACAAATCAAAATTAACTAACAAAACAAAAGTATGAAGCTAATAAAAAACAGTTAAAATTAGAAACCTTCAACCCAGCTATTGAGACAGTTGCGGTGTTTATAAACAGAGCACATTGACTGCACATGAGGTACACACTCTCGTGTACACCTACACATATGTACAGTAGGTATTTAAGCAGTCTGCATTTGAAAATCCGCCCTTTAGTGGTACGGACATAAGGATTTTTGCTGCCTCGGGCATTCTTGCGGTATTCGCGGGAAATTTGATCTTCCGTAGCTATTGCCTATGCTTCATTCCTTTTCTATCCGACAGACGAAACTCGATTTTGGTATTTAGGATGCCAAAATTTGAAATGCTCGAACGATTTAGTACGAAATTGCACCCTTAAAACTAAAAAATAGTCGTCTATAAAGCATTTTTCACGAAAACTTGTAATCCGGTTTACAATTCTAAACAGATATTCTTCACGGCAAACTTCCTCCCCATCTTTATTTTGGCTTGAATCTCGTCCGTTTCAACTTGGACTGTACCATTATCTTTTGGTGTTGAGAATATACATTGTTATTAATTGAAATGTGACAAAGCCATTGAAGAGATTGATATGATTCTAAGCTCCCCTTTTTTAATTATTAATAATGATTTATAAGTGATTTACATTAATTTATGTAATGATTTAAACGCATTACAGTTAATAAAAGGATTATCTAAAAACCACTCTCCCCCATCGTTTATCAACATCGAACATGCCAAAGGGAAATGTTACATCATATTGTACAGAACTATCGTACGTCAGCTGGGAAAATCTATAGAGCTAACTTGCGTTAGCAGAAATAGTGGAACCCATACCTATCCATGAACCATACTGTGCAACGATATACCCCTATCGTGATTTGCGAAGTGTGGCTCAAAGGCGAAAACTTCTATCATTTAATATATAGCATAAGTTGATGCTTGATGTTGCATTTTTTCCTAAATTATCATAATAGGCTAGTTGTACAGAAACTTTGCTTGAACTAAGTCACTAGTAATATTATAGCATCAGCCATAGATTTAATAAAATGATCTATTTCATGCTACAATAAGATTTGCTTGCTTAAATGATCCTATTATTATATACAGCAACAATCATTTTATCCATACATCGCCCATCATGCTTTTTTTCTTTAGGCCATCATCCCAGATATTCAATCTCACCATGACTGTACTGTAATAATGTCAAATAAATATGTAGAAATCAGCAATTGATTTTACCAAACAATTATTCTTTGTTAGTAAGTGGGTTTACACTGGATTTTTAAATATCAGCTTGGGGAGGGGTATTGTTGCTTCTAGAAGGAGTGTTTTTTTTTTCTTCAAATTATTTACTATTGTCTCCTAGGAAGCTTGTAGAAGTCGATTACAAAAGCACATCTGGTCTTTGTTTGAGTAGGAGAAGGGAGACAATGGAAAAAATTCAAAGGGCCTGTGACTGGAAATGTCATGTGAAAGGTCAAAAATTATTTATATACACAATTAATAAGTCCCACATGAAAACATGGGGGTTGGGGGGGGGGCAGAACAATGTCAGGCTCTGACTAGCAGTAAGTGATGAACCTTAACAGTGTCATTATTTCCCTCTTACATGCAGTCAGGGTGGGGTGGAGAGGGACGCTGTTTGGTGCAGGCAAAATAATGAAAAGCACAAAGAAAAGGATAACAAACAAGATTTTACCATTGTTATGTTCTTTTTATTGTGTCCTGTCACAGTGAACAGCAGAAGAAGGCAAGGTATAAAGGTTTTCAGCATAAACATCAAGCTTCCTTTGGGTAGGATTTGTTCATGGGAGGGGCACAACTTTTATTATGGGGGGGGGTCTGATTGTCTCTAGCGTTGCTTTGAAAGATCACAGATGGCATCATTGACATCTTTTGTAGCGCTTTTTAAACTTTCCATTTGATAGGTCACTGGAACTCAAGTTGTTGCTCTGTGTGAGAGCCTCTAGATGTAAACACATTCACTGCACTTATGTACAGTAAATACCAAACTTTCTGAATTGTTCTGAAATGGATTTTACACGATTTGGGAAATCTATGTTTAACAATGACAACTACTAAAAACTGCATATTATAGGCTCACAGAGTAAACAATATTCACTAGCAGCATTGTTCAGAAATATACTTTCACCTTTTGTTATGATTTCATGTATTGATTCTGACAAGAATATTCAAATGAAAAAAAAAAAAAAAATCCAGTCCATTTAATAATATCATGTTGTTCACATGGATTTGAAATCACATTCTACTGACATCAGATGACCATTGCCTTGTTAACACAACTGCAGAGAATGAGTAATTTCTGTGAGGAAAAACCTGTACAGCTTATTAAAAAAAAAGAGAAAGACAAGTCACACACTTACCTGAAGAGAAAATTTCCACAGCAAGGAACCAAGTTCATTACAATCTTCTCCATGTTGGAGAAAGACTGTTGATTAAGTGCATGAAATGTGTACCTTCTTCTGCTTTAATCGATCCCAAATGTTGCCACCGCTTGCAATAGACCAATTAGCAAAGAGTATTGAGAGATGACAATTAATACTCACATCGGCAGCTGATGACCAAAATTATTGTCTTCTTGTGCTCAGCATATAGATATGGTTTGCAAGGTTCTCACATTCTGACTACACATGACCTTTGACCACCAAAAACAATAAGTCTCTTGATTCTTGAACTCAACGTGTCACAACAACGTTTTTAATATGAAATTGGTCCAAGCTTCCTTTCTTGAGATATCAAGTTTAAAAGCAAGGCATCACAAACACATCACTCCTCCACCTGCATGACTACAAATTATCATTGGAACCAAAAACTGATATTTCTATCAATACAGAAAATATCTGGAGAACATTTCAACAACTGAGGCAGCTTTTAATTTAATTTTTAGGGGGAGAAACGGATAGATCATTTGAAAGGAAACTGCACAACAAGAAAATGTAATATATTGACATGTATACCTTCAATGTGAAAAAAGGGCAACATACTGTGCAAAATCTACACAATGATACAATATTTCAGCCATTGACTGCAAAATGAAAAGCATGTGGCTAAGCTTGAAGCCTAACTAGACCGTATGTGCTACCTTCACACTCTCACGAATAAGTCATCTGATATTGCACACCACATTAAAATGTCCTATGCTATTCTTTGTGTAGGCCTGCTGACATTTGTACGATTTGATGAACCTACTGTACAATAGCCAGTTCTGGGTTGGGGGGGGGGGGGGAAATGGGTGGTTTATTGCTTACTCTACACACTAGTAATATCTTGAAATATACTAACACTCGCATAACTAAGAGAAACCTATATTGTATCATATACATATCATATACAGTATAGTCTACTGATCTATTAGATATATGCCCCCAGTGTAGACCTCAAGTATTACAAAGTATTATTAAGCCACTAACAGAAACAGTAAAGAGTATGTGGCAAAGCTTCACACCACGCAGTATGGTGTGTGCTGCCTTCACACTCTCACTTATTCTAGTTGTATGACAATACCTTAAGCCAATTGCCTATCATATACAGTATAGTCTACTGAGCTATTATATATATGCCCCCAGTGTAGACCTTAGGTATTATGGAGTATTATTAAGCCACTAACAGAAACAGTAAAGAGTATGTGGCAAAGCTTCACACCAAGCAATTTGGTGTGTGCTGCCTTCACACTCTCACTTATTCCAGTTGCATGACAATACCTTAGGCCAATTGCCTATCATATACAGTATAGTCTACTGATCTATTAGATATATGCCCCCAGTGTAGACCTTAGGTATTACAAAGTATTATTAAGCCACTAACAGAAACAGTAAAGAGTATGTGGCAAAGCTTCACACCACGCAATATGGTGTGTGCTGCCTTCACACTCTCACTTATTCCAGTTGCATGACACTACCTTAAGCCAATTGCCTATCATATACAGTATAGTCTACTGATCTATTATATATATGCCCCCAGTGTAGACCTTAGGTATTATGAAGTATTATTAAGCCACTAACAGAAACAGTATGTGGCAAAGCTTCACACCACGCAGTATGGTGTGTGCTGCCTTCACACTCTCACTTATTCTAGTTGTATGACAATACCTTAAGCCAATTGCCTATCATATACAGTATAGTCTACTGAGCTATTATATATATGCCCCCAGTGTAGACCTTAGGTATTATGGAGTATTATTAAGCCACTAACAGAAACAGTAAAGAGTATGTGGCAAAGCTTCACACCAAGCAATATGGTGTGTGCTGCCTTCACACTCTCACTTATTCCAGTTGCATGACAATACCTTAGGCCAATTGCCTATCATATACAGTATAGTCTACTGATCTATTATATATATGCCCCCAGTGTAGACCTTAGGTATTATGAAGTATTATTAAGCCACTAACAGAAACAGTAAAGAGTATGTGGCAAAGCTTCACACCAAGCAATATGGTGTGTGCTGCCTTCACACTCTCACTTATTCCAGTTGCATGACAATACCTTAGGCCAATTGCCTATCATATACAGTATAGTCTACTGATCTATTATATATATGCCCCCAGTGTAGACCTTAGGTATTATGAAGTATTATTAAGCCACTAACAGAAACCGTAAAGAGTATGTGGCAAAGCTTCACACCAAGCAATATGGTGTGTGCTGCCTTCACACTCTCACTTATTCCAGTTGCATGACAATACCTTAGGCCAATTGCCTATCATATACAGTATAGTCTACTGATCTATTATATATATGCCCCCAGTGTAGACCTTAGGTATTATGAAGTATTATTAAGCCACTAACAGAAACAGTAAAGAGTATGTGGCAAAGCTTCACACCAAGCAATATGGTGTGTGCTGCCTTCACACTCTCACTTATTCCAGTTGCATGACAATACCTTAGGCCAATTGCCTATCATATACAGTATAGTCTAATGATCTATTAGATATATTCCCCCAGTGTAAACCTTAAGTATTACAAAGTTTTATTAAGCCACTAACAGAAACAGTAAAGAGTATCTGGCAAAGCTTCACACCAAGCAATATGGTGTGTGCTACATGTACCTTCACACTCTCACTTATTCCAGTTGCCTGACAATACCTTAGGCAAACCATATTAACTTAACTACTATACATACATAGACCTATCTTGGGATAAACCTACAGACATTAGTATCATTCAATGAGATTCACTGTAGACTAGTATTGATAACATACTTGTACTGTAGCTATGGGTTTGTGGGTTTGGGGAGGGTTGGGGCAAATTGACTTGACTTGGAGAATTGCCATACCTTCAGTGTGAAAAAGGGCAACCACACCTACTTCACAATGATACAGTATTCAGCGATTGACTGCAAAAACGAAAAGCATGTGACCATGTGGTTTGTGCTGCCTCAAAGCTCTCACACATAACAGTCTCCTTATGCAAACGACATTTGAATTTTATATTAGACTATTTGTTGGATAGTCCTGCCAATAGTTGTATAATCCAATAACACTAAAGCAGCCTATTCTTAGGGTATTTAAACTTAAGAGGAAAGGAAGGTGTTGGTGGTTGACTGCTGGCAAATAAAATGAAAGCCATGATCCTCACACTGCACGAGATGGTAGGTACTATCTTCATTGTCTCAATAAAATGGGTCACATAAAAATGAAAATATTAGTTTCCTCGACTCCATAAACCCATCCAAAAGTTTATCCTCAATGTTGTTTTGTTTTTATATTACATCTGCACCTTGTATTTGAAGGAGTGCCATCACCTGTACTTTTGTCAGGCAGTTTATGCGCTGGTAGTTGAAGCCTTCCAACCACTTTGTTAGCCTTTCAAGCTCTGGCTACTAAAGGAAATGGAGAACGACAGGACATTCTTCCACATAGTTTTCTGCCATCCATGACAGAACTTTTCTGTCACAACTCACTTCTTCAGAAGCGGAGCGTCTACTTTGTTTCTTGATTTGCTTAGCTTTGCTCCTTTTTTACTTTCTCCTTCTCTATTCTTCTCAAGGCCAACAGTTAGTTCTACAAGAAAAACAAGCAATAAATGAACAGTGTGTAAAGATCATAATCTGTGACTTGGCTTTTAGTTTCAAAGTTTTCTTTTGTATGGGCCCAATTCAATTAGGTTGGTAGGGGTGGGGTTGTAATGATTTGCCTGAAGATTTTTGTGGTACTCAACTGTGCCAACTGTGTAGTTCTCAACTGTGCCATGTGAAAAGTAAAAGTCAATATGGTGTGAACTTGAAACATGACCACTGGGATACTAGCATTTGAGGAGCTTTGGAAAAGGTCTGTTATTTTGACAAATCACCAATGTGCTGTCAAGCACAAACTTTGTGGTTGCTTACTTAGTGCAGTAAACCACATTACACAATGGTGTGGACAGGGTGGGAATGTGTGTCAGTAGAAGGGGTGTGAAAGGCCAGTCATGCTGAGTGCAAGTGAATACTGATTGCTTTCATTTAGCAAATCATAGAGGTCTGGCAACAATATCATAATTTCTTCAATGTGCAAAGCACAATAAGCCTATAATTAGCCACTGAATATGATAGTAAAAAGTGTGTGGTAAAACTTTCTTTACACTACATAAGGTGGTACATGCTGTCTTAGCACTCTCACTTACACAACAACGTACTGTACCGTAATCTCCTAATAAGCCTAAACATTAAATGGATAATGCTCCCTGGGTTAGGCCTGCTGAAATACATAATTAACGGTAATCTTAGTCTAGTTGATGTACTTGTATATTCAAATGTAACTGAAACATGAGGGAAAGGAGTAAAACGTAGAGGGAGGGGGTGGGGGAAGTGTCTATACTAGGAACATGGTGCTTTCACAAAATATTACCTCATAATTCAATGAAAGACTTCAATTTCTTACATGAAAACCTTGAACTCTGAAATCAACAGTACATGGCTACCTGTACAATATTGTTGCTGGAAATGGGAATTGGCATAATGACATACCTTCAATGTGAAAAAGGCTTACTCTACACTAACCACAATTATAATTTTCAGCTATTGACTGCAAGAAAGCATGTGGCAAAGCTTCACACCAAATTATATGACACTCTCACAAATAACAGTCACTTAATATTGCAAATTACATTTAAATGTCCTAGACTACACTTTAATTAGGCCTGTTGATATTGTACATTTCAATGAACCTACTGTATTACAGCAAACAACTGTAATGGGTTGAGGGGTAATTACTTCACTGTACATAATAGTGATTTTGTCAAATATACCTGTAGTAACATTCTCACTACTAAGTGAAACCTATAAAGTACATTTATATATCAATATTGAGTAATGAATGTGTTTCTCTAAGTCTACTGATCAATTGGCTATAGGCCACTAGTGAAGTCTTAAGTAAGTATTATAAAATAAGATTCAGCCACTAACAGCATTAGTAAAGAGTATGTGGCAAAGCTTCACACCACACAATATGGTGTGTGCTGCCTTCACACCCTCACTATTACCAGTTAAATGACATTTCCTTAGGCCAACTACATTATATGAACTACTGTACATAGGCCTTTCTTTGGATAAACCTACTGATATTTGTACCATTGAATGAACATACTGAACAATATCCTATAACTGAACTGGGTTAAGGGCGGGGGGGGGGGGGGAGGGGGGTGGGAGGTAGTGATGGGTGGTTGATTACTTAACTGTACATATTAGTTATTTCTGGAAATATTGTAACACTCTTACTACTAAGTGAAACCTATAAAGTACATTTATATATCAATATTGAGTAATGAATGTGTTCCTCATATAGTCTACTGATCAATTGGCTATAGGCCACTAGTGAAGTCTTAAGTAAGTATTATAAAATAAGATTCAGCCACTAACAGCATTAGTAAAGAGTATGTGGCAAAGCTTCACACCACACAATATGGTGTGTGCTGCCTTCACACCCTCACTATTACCATTTAAATGACATTTCCTTAGGCCAACTACACTATATGAACTACTGTACATAGGCCTTTCTTTGGATAAACCTACTGATATTTGTACCATTCAATGAACATACTGAACAATGTCCTATAACTGAACTGGGTTAAGGGCGGGGGGGGGGGGGGGGTGGGAGGTTGTGATGGGTGGTTGATTACTTAACTGTACATATTAGTTATTTCTGGAAATATTGTAACACTCTTACTACTAAGTGAAACCTATAAAGTACATTTATATATCAACATTGAGTAATGAATGTGTTCCTCATATAGTCTACTGATCAATTGGCTATAGGCCACTAGTGAAGTCTTAAGTAAGTATTATAAAATAAGATTCAGCCACTAACAGCATTAGTAAAGAGTATGTGGCAAAGCTTCACACCACACAATATGGTGTGTGCTGCCTTCACACCCTCACTATTACCAGTTAAATGACATTTCCTTAGGCCAACTACATTATATGAACTACTGTACATAGGCCTTTCTTTGGATAAACCTACTGATATTTGTACCATTCAATGAACATACTGAACAATATCCTATAACTGAACTAGGTTAAGGGCGGGGGGGGAGGGGGGTGGGAGGTTGTGATGGGTGGTTGATTACTTAACTGTACATATTAGTTATTTCTGGAAATATTGTAACACTCTTACTACTAAGTGAAACCTATAAAGTACATTTATATATCAATATTGAGTAATGAATGTGTTCCTCTAAGTCTTCTGATCAATTGGCTATAGGCCACTAGTGAAGTCTTAAGTAAGTATTATAAAATAAGATTCAGCCACTAACAGCATTAGTAAAGAGTATGTGGCAAAGCTTCACACCACACAATATGGTGTGTGCTGCCTTCACACCCTCACTATTACCAGTTAAATGACATTTCCTTAGGCCAACTACACTATATGAACTACTGTACATAGGCCTTTCATTGGATAAACCTACTGATATTTGTACCATTCAATGAACATACTGAACAATGTCCTATAACTGAACTAGGTTAAGGGTGGGGGGGGGGAGGGGGGTGGGAGGTAGTGATGGGTGGTTGATTACTTAACTGTACATATTAGGGATATTTCTGGAAATATTGTAACACTCTTACTACTAAGTGAAACCTATAAAGTACATTTATATATCAATATTGAGTAATGAATGTGTTCCTCATATAGTCTACTGATCAATTGGCTATAGGCCACTAGTGAAGTCTTAAGTAAGTATTATAAAATAAGATTCAGCCACTAACAGCAATATTAAACAGAATGTGGCAAAGCTTCACACCACACAATATGGTGTGTGCTGTCTTCAAACCTTCACTTATTCCAGTCACCTTAGGCAAACCATGTTAGGTTTTTAAAAGATACTTTTTTGGGATAGGCCTGCTGACACTTGCATTATCCAATGACCCTACATTAACCTATTCTTAGGGTTATAACTTAAGAGGGAAGGGGGATTTTGGTGGTGGACTGCTGACATATATGTGACCAAATGAAATGAAAGCCAATTATCCTGACACCACACAAGATGGTATGTGCTGTCTTAATAAAATGGGTCATATGCAAATGAACATAATCATAAGGAATCAAGAATTTAAAATTAGTGGTTTTCATAAAATGCCACCAATTGGTGAGCTTTCCTCCACTTCATAAACCCATCCATAAGTTTATCCTCCTTAATATTTTGTTTTTTAATATTACAAATACACTTTGTGTTGGAAGATGTGTCATCACCTGTACTTTCACTAGGCACTGTTTCTGTGCTGGCAGTTGTATCCTGCCCATCACTTTGTTGGCTTTCCGAGCACTGGCTACTACTGGGAAATGAAGGAAATGGAGAAGAAGGACATTGATCATCCAAGTTGGTCTTTGCCATCCATGACAGAACCTTTCTGTCGCAGCCTACTTCTTCAGAAGCAAAGGGTCTACTTTTAATTTTCTTCAATCGCCTTGTTTTGCTCCTTCTTTTCACTTTCTCCTTCCCTCTTTTTCGGGCCATTGCAGTTCTACAAGAAAAACAAGCAATAAATGAACAGAGGGCTTAGATAATAGTTTGTGACTTAACATTTGCATTCAAAGTTGTCTGTTATTATATGAGCCAATTCATTTTGGTCGGTAGAGGTGGGGGGGGGTAAATGATTTTCCTATTGTGGTCACCTGGGCCATGTGCATGCATCAAAACTGTATTGGCCCCAAACATGCCACATATTCAAATATGGTCAACTTTGGCCAATTTACCTCACTGAGGCATTTAGTCACCATGAGTGTTCATTGAGAATGTCTGAGAAGAATTTGTTAAGTATTGTAAAGACCTCAAGATAAGTTTAAGTGACTGATACAGCAATTTATTGAGTTATAGAAAAAAATCACTGTAATTTATTTGTTATTCCTTTTTTGTGGGGTTATTACTACCCAATGTGCTTGGGAGACAATGCTACAATTAATGGAAATAAGTGTATTTATAAATGTATAAGATGTGCAGGGCGAGTGATTAGTGAGGTACAGGAGGGACTGTGTGTACCTTGTGTGTACGTAACGAGCTGCTTCCCTTTGGACTGACAGTAGTCCCCATCCATGTCCAGATTATGTGGCAAGTAATTCAATGCAGTAGTAGGCCCAGTCAGCCTTCTATGACCTAAACCTGCTATCATTTTATCTTTCATTCTCTGGCTATTAAAACTCATAATATTAAATTGCTTTTTCTGTACAGCCTGCTGCAATTGTGGTGTTGTGTTTTCTTCCATGTTATGTTTTATCAAGTTCTTTTTAAAGTAGTGTTTGAAAAATTCTACTAATTTTTTGTTGTTTGTGTAGGCCTACTTATTTGTAACTGCCCTGTGTAATTTACTTAAGAATCATGATACATTGTCTTTGTTGCAGGTGGACAATTTCTATATTCTTGTGAACGAAGTCAATTTATCTCCTATGCCTAGCTTTGGCTGATAACATGCCACAATTTGGTACAAGGATGGTGTTTTGATTTTCTTGTTTCAAACACCACTGCAAAGGCACCCAATTTCAAGTAATAGCGGCTTTGCTTAGGCTCTGTCTTGTTTATAGCCTAGGTAGACTAGGTCTTGTTCTAGCCTAGTACTACTATTACTAGTTAGACTTAAGTACACTAGGCTAGGCCTGGTACTAGTAGTATAGCAGTAATTAGTAAGTAGTACTAGTACTACTACTATTACTAGGCCTAATACTAGTTAGACTTAAGTACACTAGTTAGACTTAAGTACACTAAGTACTAGTAGTAGTATTAGTAAGTAGCCTAGTACTACTATTTCTAAGCCAACTATACATTTAAATTAAAGAACAAGTTAAGCATATACTTTAGTACTTACTTCAAAAGGTTCATCGAAAGTACATCAAAGGCTTCCAGAAGATAACTTAGATGTGTAGGTTATCATCTTAGACTCGTACGTATTGTCAAAACCCTTACATAACCGACAACGTACATGTAATAGGCCCACCTTTATACTATAGAAACTCTCAAACTAG
Organism: Apostichopus japonicus; assembly: GCF_037975245.1. Lineage (NCBI taxonomy): Eukaryota > Metazoa > Echinodermata > Holothuroidea > Aspidochirotida > Stichopodidae > Apostichopus > Apostichopus japonicus. The sequence continues at coordinate 30,338,905 of NC_092562.1, read as the reverse complement.
TCTAGCGTGAGGCTAAGATTACCTAGCATTGTACTAGCTTAGGCCTAACACTAGTTATATTACGGCTATGCTTAGCCTAAGTTCGGCAAACCTGAAACGAAACAAACATTGGAGGGATGTGAAACAGGCCTATGTTTCATAGCCTAGTACTCACCTCTTCAACCAAATCAGTCTCTTCTGTAGCCTTATTCTACTTGAACAATAAGCCGAGACAAAAAAATAAGGGAATTTATGGCCAATTTGAACTCGCTACAGAACGAAGTCTTCAGACCTGTACATTTTTTTTACAGCGCTGTAGTGTGTAGATTCACGATCACTTTCACCGGGTTTTCGCAAGTAGCGCCTGAACTGAAATGCGCGGGCTTTTCTCCTGGGGAGGATGTACGCTCAGGGATCGGCACGATTTGAAAGTTCAGATCGGAATTAAACTTCTCAAACTTGTCTATTTCGATGAATATTGCAACAAATTGGAAAATTCAACCACTAAATTGGATATAAATAATCCAGCTAAGACTTTTATTACAGTAAAACAATCATCAAACGTAAAAATTACATCTTATTTGGCTGCATGGCTAAGGGAAATCAGGCTACTTGAAAGGAAAATAGTTACGTAATATACAAGCTTATATTCCAAACTAATAACCTTGAATGGTACAGAATCTGCCAGTGTCCAAAAGTGAACGTCCGTGCTACTAAAGGGCGGATTCTCACATGGGGAGTTTCTAGCAACACAGTAATATGTGAGAATAATGCATGGATGGCACGAGTTTCGATTGGCTAGTTTTTAGCTCATACTAGTTTGAGCTATAGCCATGTTGCAGCTCTATCCTATGTGACTATTCATCCACCTGTAAAAAAATACATATATGTTGCTTAGTCCTTGGTGGATAAACGAAGAAACTTGTACAATGATTATCAAGTAAGGTAGCATCAGTGGTATTCAAGAAAGTTGAGGTCACAGGTCAGTTAGGAGTCGATAATTATCAGGGGTTTTTGTCAACATACAAAATATGCTTCCCTTCTCACGTTAAAAATGGTTGATGGTGACGGTTGGTCAAAATTATCATAGGTTAATGGCCTATTTAGCATGTTCAGAAATTTTCATTTGGACAGGATCTATTTGGGGGTACCTTTACATTTGTCACCATAAGTTAATGCATTTAGAATTTTTTCAGGTGTAGGTTTATATAATGGACCTATCAATTGTATGATGCACCCTCGGACCCACTGGATAGGTGCCTCAATATTTAAAATTAAGCTGGACATTTGACACATCCTTGCATAGTAAATTTGATACATTGATGCATGTCGTTGACCCACATCAAATTTACATTAATTGACTGACCATTTGCTGCCCGTGAAAGATTCTTTGTGGCACATTGATGCACCTTGACACACTTATTGTAGTTGTAATGGTGCACCAAATGTCCACTTTGACGGAAGCCTTAGTCACATAAATCTTTGGACATGATGCACATTTAATGCACCATTCCAGGGGTGAGGGGGATGTCACTGAGTCCCTCTTACAACTGATAGGTACATAGTCATAGTACAGCCATATACCACCAGGGAGTTGTTATGGAACAACTCCCTGATACCACAGCCTGTGTCAAATACACATTAGTGTGCATGAGAGGGAATCAGTTAAGTTGATCGATTATTCCTCTCACTGTTTACATGTGATTGTAATCTGAATATGTGAACAAGGCCATGGTGTTTGCAAATTGTCTGCCTGGTAATCATATCACATTACATGCCTTTAATACTAGTTGAGTTGAAACTGATCAGAACTGAGCCTTTAATTGGTAAGTGGGTCATTATTGCCGTCCACAGCACAAACCACAGTATTCAGTTACATTTTGTTGACCTGATCTGAGTTCATTTCCTTTTCAGTAATGTGAATTTATATTGCTTATAGAGAGGAGCATAAACATTGCAGTGAAAATGTTTAATAAAAATAAGTTTCCAATCAAAATGAAAGTTAAACATTTAAGAAAAACTGTTGAAAGTATTTAAGTACATTTTACCACTTTAAGATTGTTAAAGTTTTTTTCCACAAATATCTCTTTTTGCAGACTCGGTTACAGTATTAATTTGCTGTATATTGTTGTGCATAGTCTGAAAGTTTACGCCCCCCCCCCACCACCCACCTTTCTACATTGACCTTGCAAATGCAATCTCCTCTAAATAAATATCACATTACTTAGTATTAGTTTATGCACCATTGGTGCTCTTGCTTTTATTTATCATGGATGTCTTAACAATATTTTAAAGAAACACCAAAGTTCTGCTTCATATCCCTTATCCTATGATGAAAATACATGTAAGTTTCATTTTAGTTAATAATTATTTTTGCCTCTGAATAATTTTTTTAATTGTGACCAAATGAAAATTGAAGAATAATTATAGTCAAGTGGGGTAAAAAAAAAAACAATTTACCTAAAGTTTGCTCTAAAAATTGATGAGTAAGAGGTATTGTTTCGGTTCCAATGTTCAAGTGTGTGGAGTGGGATTCTCTTAAAGAGAATCTAACAAAAATAACTATTTTGTAAATGGAAAGTGTCGTTTTTTGCGAAAAATGTTGTTTTTTTTTATCCCCAAAATTTGCTTAATTCAGGGTAAAAAAAAACAGTGACGGGGTAAAAAAAACAATGCTAGAAAACAGCTATTTTCTTCATGAATGTATCTTAAAATCATGTTTGCATATAATTACATCTAAGTATGAGCTACTACCTTTACATGAAAAAGGAAAAAAAATTGTGAAATTGTCTTAATTCGTAATTATGGATGGCTCGTGTCATATGTCATGCTCAGCCATATTCATACTGTACAGTGTGTATATGATGCTACACAAATGTGGTGTAATATAGTAGAAACATTAGAGTTGAGCCAATTTCAGTTACTTCTGCCCAATTATTTAACATTTTTGACACATGACAGACATGAAAACTATTTGCCTAACCTCTAAAATCAACATTATGGAAAAATTTATTCATTCGGGCAAAATAGAGAGTACATTGGAGCCGGAAAGTACTTGTTTTTTTTTTACCCCATTCGCATCATTTTTTGGGGGTAAAAAAAAACAAGGCCCCCCCATGAAGCGTGAATGAAGTTGGAGTAATTCTACCATGGGGGAGTGTAATATCACTAACTGCTATGCTGTAACTGCTGGAATAATCTCCACATCATAGAAGCTGGGTATGCAGGAGAAAGTTTCAGATATGTGGTACAAACTTCAAATTTTGCTCGTTTAGCATTCGCTTGATTCGATGAAGCGCTGATTGGCAGCGAAGTGACATAGGGTTCCAGAAATTATATAATAATATACTAGACATGTAGGACTATCATATTGGTAGATAGTCTTTAAACAATGATGTGTGTTGCAGGAATGATGCATATTTATGAGGGGGAGGGCTTAGCAATATGTTGGTATCAAAAGTTTGTATGCACGATAACTCAACAAGGGGATGACCGATCATTACCATACTTAGTGGGTGGCCCATAGTGAGTAGATTAACCCTATTGATTTGGTGCTCATATCATGAATATTAATGAGGTAATGGGGTCAAATGTGAAAAACTCCAAATTGCAATAACTTGGCTACTATTAGTCGGAATTTCGTCAAACTTGGTATGATGGTATTGGTAGATAGTCTTTACACACTGATGTGGGGTGCAAGTGATATCATGCATATTTATGAGGGGGCGGGCTTAGCAATATTTCGGTTTGAAAAGTTTGTCCAGATAACTCAACAAGGAGATGACCGATCATTACCATACTTAGTTGGTGGGTGGATCATAGTGAGTAGGATAACCCTATTGATTTTGCTGCTCATTTCATGAATATTAATGAGGTAATGGGGTCAAATGTGAAAAACTCCAAATTGCAATAACTTGGCTACTATTAGTCGGAATTTCGTCAAACTTGGTATGATGATATTGGCAGATAGCCTATACACATGTTGTAAGTTGCAATTGATATGATACAAATTTATGAGAGGGCAGGGCTTAGAATTACTTTGGTAACAAAACTCTGTGTGCATGAATTGCTGTTGTTGTCATAGCTAGGGCTTTCTTAGAAATTTCCCTATGAATGGAACTAATGAACAGCAGCAATGAACCATAAAATGTTTTCATTCTGGTTATTCCTGCTTAGCATAGCTCCAATATATGGCTAGAAATGTATGCATGTTCATGACCTTGTTGTAATATTGTTCATGAAAGTTACCAAGACTCTTTTATGGCCGGCTGAAATGACGTGATATCATGAACATTTCCATCAAACGTTGTTTTCAGCAACTGCTGACTCTCTCTATCATCCAGATCTATGATTTTAATTCCACTTTGTTATGTTGAAAGTGTTAATCTTTGCAGATATGTTTCCCATAAATTTAGCCTTAACATCAGGGGTAGTCCGTAGAAATAAAGTGTTATTTCCAAAGAAGCCTTTTAATGTAGTGAGTAAGATAATGGTAAACATGTTGTATAGGTGTGAAGTATAAGGTGACATCATCAATTAACTTAAATGTAGTTCATACTATATCAGTTCTAGAAATAAATATTGTTTTTTATGTTCCTCCTGGGTCTGGCAATGTTCTGTGTTAGTCATAAGGGGGTTTGGATAATGCCAGAGTTGTTGAAAATATTGATTGCTAGTCATCATTACAGTCAATAGGCTATTTATGTCCAGTTTCTTTACCCAATTTTATATACTGGCACACATTAAATGTAGAGAGTAATGAAGTACTGATACCATTGCCTCATTACTCTCTACATTTAAAGTGTGCTTACAGTCAAGTGTTCTTTTTCTCTTTTCCTGTAAAGGTTGGCAAATATTACAAGTGGAGTGGAAGGGACACATCCGCAGTCTAACAACACTTTAAAAAATTTTACAAGAGAAAGGCAGAAATGAAATTGCCAGGTAAGATTATACTGCAACTCAGGGAACTTTTCCAATTGTTACTTATCTGCTATCATCAGATTTACAGTAGCCTACATGCAACGTTCTTCGCATTGCAGCTGAACAGCGCAATGTACAGAACAAAGAGTCTGCTGTTCAAAGTTATCTTGTGTTACATAAAGATCACAAAACATACATGATGGCTTAACGATATATTAAAAAGATCTAATTTAAAAGAAATTTCACCAGAAATTAGGGAAGAAATTAATCTGTACTCAAACACAGTTTTTGTTTTGACTACTGTAGCAACTGCAGCGTGGGTTATGTCGCAATCTGCATTTGCTAAGATGACGTCACGTTTGCAACTTTTTAAAGTATATTTGAAATATCCATCCTAAATGATTAAAAATTGTTTCTCTGTCAAAACGTAATATTAGCATTCTCATACTTTGAGAACACATTTAGAAAATTATTTATCGTTTTTTAAGCTCACTTTCAAGGGCTACCAGACAAATCTTTTGAATTGTTTGTTTTGTATATAATAACACCAAATCTTTCACATCAAACTATGTGTCATTTCATCAGTTTTAACAAATGTGCAGTAATCTAACTAGATGCATTTACTATTTTTGTTGCATTTTCAGGTCGGAAAGAAGTACTGGCTTTCCTTGAAAGTCACCCAGATTTAAAGTATGATTGGGAAGCATTCCATAACAAAGAAATGAATGAAGTTCGAAAAGCCCAACTGGGGGCCAGAGACAGGGAAGAGGAATGGCATAAAAAGTAAAGTGGCCAAATAAAGAGGTGTATACAGTAAAATATAAGTAATGATGTTTTGATGGTACCAGTTACTGCACACAATTTAAGAGGTGTATACAGTAAGATATACGTAATGATGTTTTGATGGTACAAGCTACTGCACACAAATAAAGGGGTGTATTAAGTAAAATATAAGTAATGATGTATTAATGGTACCAGTAACTGCACACAAATAAAGAGGTGTATACAGTAAAATATACGTAATGATGTTTTGATGGTACCAGCTACTGCACACAAATAAGGGGTGTATACAGTAAAATATAAGTAATGATGTTTTGATGGTACCATCTACCGCACACAAATAAAGAGGTGTATACAGTAAAATATATGTAATGATGTTTTGATGGTACCAGCTACTGCACACAAATAAAGGGGTGTATACAGTAAAATATAAGTAATGATGTTTTGATGGTACCAGTTGCTGCACACAATTAAAGAGGTGTATACAGTAAAATATAAGCAATGGTGTTTTGATGGTACCAGTGGCTGCACACAAATAAAGGGGTGGATACAGTAAAATATAAGTAATGATGTTTTGATGGTACCAGTTATTGCACACATGAAGAGGTGTATACAGTAAAATATAAGTAATGATGTTGTGACGGTGCCAATTATTGCACACAAATAAAGAGGTGTATACAGTAAAATATAAGTAATGATGTATTGATGGTACCAGTAACTGCACACAAATAAAGAGGTGTATACAGTAAAATATACGTAATGATGTTTTGATGGTACCAGCTACTGCACACAAATAAGGGGTGTATACTGTACAGTAAAATATAAGTAATGATGTTTTGATGGTACCATCTACCGCACACAAATAAAGAGGTGTATACAGTAAAATATATGTAATGATGTTTTAATGGTACCAGCTACTGCACACAAATAAAGGGGTGTATAAAGTAAAATATAAGTAATGATGTTTTGATGTTACCAGTGACTGCACACAAATAATGGGGTGTATACAGTGAAATATCAGTAATGATGTTTTGATGGTACCAGTAACTGCACACAATTAAAGAGGTGTATACAGTAAAATATACGTAATGATGTTTTGATGGTACAAGCTACTGCACACAAATAAGGGGTGTATACATTAAAATTTAAGTAATGATGTTTTGATGGTACCAGTGGCTGCACACAAATAAAGAGGTGTATACAATAAAATATAAGTAATGATGTTTTGATGGTACCAGCTACTGCACACAAATAAAGAGGTGTATACAGTAAAATATACGTAATGATGTTTTGATGGTACCAGCTACTGCACACAAATAAGGGGTGTATACAGTAAAATATAAGTAATGATGTTTTGATGGTACCATCTACCGCACACAAATAAAGAGGTGTATACAGTAAAATATATGTAATGATGTTTTAATGGTACCAGCTACTGCACACAAATAAAGGGGTGGATACAGTGAAATATAAGTAATGATGTTTTGATGGTACCAGTAACTGCACACAATTAAAGAGGTGTATACAGTAAAATATACGTAATGATGTTTTGATGGTACAAGCTACTGCACACAAATAAAGGGGTGTATACAGTAAAATTTAAGTAATGATGTTTTGATGGTACCAGTTAATGCACACAAATAAAGAGGTGTATACAATAAAATATAAGTAATGATGATTTGATGTTACCAGTGATTGCACACAAATAAAGATGTGTATAGAGTAAAATATAAGTAATGATGTTTTGATGTTACCAGTGATTGCACACAAATAAAGGGGTGTATACAGTAAAATATACGTAATGATGTTTTGATGGTACCAGCTACTGCACACAAATAAGGGGTGTATACATTAAAATATAAGTAATGATGTTTTGATGGTACCATCTACCGCACACAAATAAAGAGGTGTATACAGTAAAATATACTTAATGATGTTTTGATGGTACCAGCTACTGCACACAAATAAGGGGTGTATACATTAAAATATAAGTAATGATGTTTTGATGGTACCATCTACCGCACACAAATAAAGAGGTGTATACAGTAAAATATATGTAATGATGTTTTGATGGTACCAGCTACTGCACACAAATAAAGGGGTGTATACAGTAAAATATAAGTAATGATGTATTGATGGTACCAGTAACTGCACACAAATAAAGAGGTGTATACAGTAAAATATATGTAATGATGTTTTGATGGTACCAGCTACTGCACACAAATAAAGCTGTGTATACAGTAAAATATAAGTAATGATGTTTTGATGGTACCAGTTACTGCACACAATTAAAGAGGTGTATACAGAAAATATAAGTAATGATGTTTTGATGGTACCAGCTACTGCACACAAATAAAGGGGTGTATACAGTAAAATATAAGTAATGATGTTTTGATGGTACCAGTGGCTGCACACAAATAAAGGGGTGTATACAGTAAAATATAAGTAATGATGTATTGATGGTACCAGTAACTGCACACAAATAAAGAGGTGTATACAGTAAAATATATGTAATGATGCTTTGATGGTACCAGCTACTGCACACAAATAAAGGGGTGTATACAGTAAAATATAAGTAATGATGTTTTGATGGTACCAGTGGCTGCACACAAATAAAGGGGTGGATACAGTAAATGATAAGTAATGATGTTTTGATGGTACCAGTTACTGAACACAAATAAAGAGGTGTATACACTTAAGTATAAGTAATGATGTTTTGACCGTACCAGCTACAATATGAGTAATATAATATGTGCATGATGTATCAAATGTATAACTTGCATTTTGCAAAATGTGTCCAAAAGCTTCCTTTTTATGTAATTATTAAATGTTTCTTTGTAAAGTTAGTTTCTCAGATGAAGTCAAGTTCAAACACCCAAACATTGTTGCATTGATTTTCATCTATACCTTTACACCAAAAAATTACACAAAATGCAGCAGCTAAATTGACTAATCTTATTATTAATTCGAATGTTTGTGGAATCAATAGAGAAGACCAATTTGTTCCTGTCACATCTATATTGTGTATTCATTTGTAGTATCTCTGGTTTTCTTCATGACTCTGGTTTTGATTTCAACCATGGTAGACGAACAGCTATCATTTTCATTGAATTGAAGAAAACATCACAAAATAAAGGAGCTTTGTTTATCCACACTTCCCAGTTTGTTAAAAATTTAACTTGCATATCCTGATTTGCACAATGGTATTTACTGATCCATTCTGTTTCCATTATGCTGTGTTAATAATTACATTTCATAATGAGCCACACTTTTTTCATGTAAAAAGCAATGTTTCTCACTTGGCACATAAATTGTTTGTACGTCAAATTGTGTTAAGTGTAGTAAAAGGCCTTGTATGAATAAAGAAATTGTATGAAAATACATCCTAAAGAAAATAGTTAAAGGCTCTGTGTACTGTGCAGTTTCCTTGAAGAACAGAAAGTGATAACTGATGTTAGACAACCCCAGCCCCTGGACATGAACTTCAGCCAGAGAACTTCCACACAGAGAATGGCACAGAAAACACCTAACCCTGGTAATTCCCAACTATCTTAAACTCATACCCCCTAGCATTTTCTGATCAATTTGGTGGGGCAACTTTATTTGTCTGAGGAGAGAGCTTTTGCATCAAACTGATTTAAAAATGTCCTTTATTAGTGATGAACATACTTTGAAAACTGGAAAGCAGGTTTTCAATTGGCCAGGACGCTGCTTACCAGCTGAGCTTTCTTTTATTTTTGTCAGTCTATGGCTTATTGTACTCCAAGCCCTTTTCATGTTCACAGTGAATGTAGCTGATGTAAGTAAGGTGAAATGGGGTACCCCTCCTATTATTTCTTGGTAGAAGACATCCGTAAATGTAGCAATTTGCAAATGTTGTTATTGATGCAAAGCATTTCATGTCGCAGTGTGATTTGACACCACTGTCCTCAGGTACGCAATGAGCAAGGACATCTCAGAGGGGGCAAGTGGGGATGTCTCACTCCCCAATCTTGGTAGAAAGTTGAAGGTTTACAGTCTTGTATGAGGCTAATGCCTCCTCAAATGACTTTACAACTTAACCCCTGGTCATTGGTAACTTGTCACACCCACACACCAAAGTGTGCACAATTCAATCAATCTCTCCTGGAGCACCGCAGTGCACCACAACCACGTGTCCAACAGGGGACTTCCCATAGGGTGCAGCCACAAACCGGCGCACGCAACTATATTTACAAGTTACCTCGCAGGTCCCCATTTATACACCTGGGTGAAGAGAGGCAATGGAGATAAAGCGCCTTGCCAAAGGACACAACGCAATGATCTGGCCAGGGCTCGAACCTGTAATCCTTAGATCACAAGTCCACTGCCTTAACCACTTGACTACAACGCCCTGACAGTAGTTGGAAAATTTGAGTGCCGCAGTCGGAACTTGCCGACTGTCGCACTATAATTTACCTAGGCCTATTCATATATTCTTGTGATTGTGAATGGCCTAAAAATTTCGGTTAAGATTGTCCTTTAATCAGTCATATTTACGTTTTCCTTGCCACTTTGAGAAATTGTTTCTCGCGATCTTTATACTCCACCGTACAAAACTTCGTAAGATTTTGAATACTCTAAAAAAAAAAATGCCTAATAGAACATCTGTACAACGTTCGCCAGCTTCAATTTGGTTTATCTATGTACTAATTTTGCTATTGGGTGGGATGATCCTGTTCGCTAGCAGGCTGGCTTCAAATAAGTTCAGGATATATATGGTCTGTGGAATACAATAAAACACTCAATGCTAATCTACGGAAGCTTAAAAGTGCCATCAACATAAGGAAAACTTTGCCCCATAAGTTGGACATTTTCAGTAAATTGTTAAGATAACAACAATAGAATCTTATCAAAAATCAGGAAAATGTTGGATTGCTCAGTTGCTTTAACTGAGCAATCCAACAATTTTCTGCATAATGTTTAATTGACAACTTATCATACCTCGTCAATTGGACAGTTTGCTGCAAAATGTTCAATTGTTCACTTCATTCCAACTGAGCAATTGGACATTTTTCTGCAAAATGTTTAACTGACATCTTATCGTATCTCGTCAACTCAACATTTTCTGCAACATGCTTAATTTTTCACTTAATTCCAAATGCTCAGTTGGAATGAAGTGAACAATTAAACAAATTTCACGTAAGTGATGAGTAGCCCACCCCTTCCCCAAGAAATAATATTAAGCGCGCTAGGAAAAAGCACTGTATTTTTGGCAATTTACTATGTCGTCAAATAATTTGTTGCCAAAAAAAGAGATTTTTTGAGAAAAAGTGGTCCGGGAAAGAACGTGGACACAAAAACCAAACTACCGAACGACTGATCCGCTTCCAGCCCCAGTCCCCTTGCACCGGTACTGTGACTGTAACATTAACATAGCTTTTGTAGTAGTCTATGTAGCCTTCAAGCAGATAAATTATACTAAGTTGTTTACTTGCTTAACCAGAGTGATTAATAAGTTTGTGAAGTAATGGCCAGCGGTACAAATGTATCGAGAAAAAAAGTTGACGGGGACTTTAAAAGGCGGTCCCGGGAGCAGGAATGGGAGAGATTTCACACCCCTGCCTCTTTACCCTCTGAACAATTATCGAAAATAGAAGGCTTGAAGTAAGCCGGTGTTCATCCATGATCTAGCACGGATAGGTTCTCAAATAAGCTACTGTAAAGCTTCTTGATCCTTGGGTAACTAAACTAAACTAATAATTAGCCAGAGTGCTGTTATGCTCGAAAACTAATAGGGTACTAAAGTCGTCGCAACCCCCGCCCCTACCCACAATGCCCCTGGTAGCTTCCGTTTACCTAATTCCGTAAACGAGACGCTTGGACGTTTCTGAACAGATGGTTGGGCTAGAGTTACCCACGAAAGAGGGAAAGGGGGAGGGAGGTGGGGTTAGTGCGACCGTGTGAGTAGTTCGAAGTTTTTCAGCCCTTTCTTTGCGCTTTTATATGTGCCCCTCACAGTCTGATGATATAATAAATAATATTAAACTTATCATAGATTATATTATTGATTATTTTCATTTATCATCAAGTTTATTACATATCATATGTTTTGTCCCCGGAGAAATTACCACTCAATCCTCCCCACCGTTACCATAATGCTGTACTACGAATACATGTTTGTATTTCTCCTTAAGGGAAAATTTGCTTATTTCAACGTTAAGGAGAAATACAAGAAACTCGTATCTAATTAGAAATGCAAATTTTGACTGTTACATTAACATAGCTTTTGTAGTAAATAGTCTATGTAGCCTTCAAGCAGATAGCTATACTCAGTTGCTTACTTGCTCAACCAGTGTGAATTTAAGATTGTGAAATGAGGGCCAGTGGTACAAATGTATCGAGAAAAAAAGTTGATGGGGACTTTAAAAGGCGGTCCCGGGGGCAGGAATGGGAGAGATTTCACACCCCAGCCTCTTTACCCTCTGAACAATCATTGAAAAAAGAAGGCTTGAAGTAAGCCGGTGTTCATCCATGATTTAACACGGATAGGTTCTCAAATAAGCTACTGTAAAGCTTCTTGATCCTTGGGTAACTAAACTAAACTAATAATTAGCCAGAGTGAATACTGTTATGCTCGAAAACTAATAGGGTATTAAAGTCGTCGCAACCCCCGCCCCTACCCACAACGCCCCTGGTAGCTTCCGTTTACCTAATTCCGTAAACGAGACGCTTGGACGTTTCTGAACAGATGGTTGGGCTAGAGTTACCCACGAAAGAGGGAAAGGGGGAGGGAGGTGGGGTTAGTGCGACCGTGTGAGTAGTTCGAAGTTTTTCAGCCCTTTCTTTGCGCTTTTATATGTGCCCCTCACTGTCTGATGATATAATAAATAATATTAAACTTATCATAGATTATATTATTGATTATTTTCATTTATCTTCAAAGTTTATTACATATCATATGTTTTGTCCCCGGAGAAATTACTCTACCACTCCATCCTCCCCACCGTTATCATAATGCTGTACTACGAATACATGTTTGTATTTCTCCTTAAGGGAAAATTTGCTTATTTCGACGTTAAGGAGAAATACAAGAAACCTGTATCTAATTAGAAATGCAAATTCTGGCAGTTACATTAACATAGCTTTTGTAGTAAACAGTCTATGTAGCCTTCAAGCAGATAGCTATACTCAGTTGCTTACTTGCTCAACCAGTGTGAATTTAAGATTGTGAAGTGAGGGCCAGTGGTACAAATGTATTGAGAAAAAAAGTTGACGGGGACTTTAAAAGGCGGTCCCGGGAGCAGGAATGGGAGAGATTTCACACCCCTGCCTCTTTACCCTCTGAACAATTATTGAAAAAAGAAGGCTTGAAGTAAGCCGGTGTTCATCCATGATCTAGCACGGATAGGTTCTCAAATAAGCTACTGTAAAGCTTCCTGATCCTTGGGTAACTAAACTAAACTAATAATTAGCCAGAGTGAATACTGTTATGCTCGAAAACTAATAGGGTATTAAAGTCGTCGCAACCCCCGCCCCTACCCACAACGCCCCTGGTAGCTTCCGTTTACCTAATTCCGTAAACGAGACGCTTGGACGTTTCTGAACAGATGGTTGGGCTAGAGTTACCCACGAAAGAGGGAAAGGGGGAGGGAGGTGGGGTTAGTGCGACCGTGTGAGTAGTTCGAAGTTTTTCAGCCCTTTCTTTGCGCTTTTATATGTGCCCCTCACTGTCTGATGATATAATAAATAATATTAAACTTATCATAGATTATATTATTGATTATTTTCATTTATCTTCAAAGTTTATTACATATCATATGTTTTGTCCCCGGAGAAATTACTCTACCACTCAATCCTCCCCACCGTTACCATAATGCTGTACTACGAATACATGTTTGTATTTCTCCTTAAGGGAAAATTTGCTTATTTCAACGTTAAGGAGAAATACAAGAAACTCGTATCTAATTTGAAATGCAAATTCTGGCTGTTACATTAACATGGCTTTTGTAGTAAACAGTCTATGTAGCCTTCAAGCAGATGACTATACTAAGGTGCTTACTTGCTTAACCAGAGGGATTAATAAGTTTGTGAAGTGATGGCCAGCGGTACAAACGTATCGAGAAAAAAAGTTGATGGGGACTTTAAAAGGCGGTCCCGGGAGCAGGAATGGGAGAGAATTCACACCCCTGCCTCTTTACCCTCTGAACAATTATCGAAAATAGAAGGCTTGAAGTAAGCCGGTGTTCATCCATGATCTAGCACGGATAGGGTCTCAAATAAGCTACTGTAAAGCTTCTTGATCCTTGGGTAACTAAACTAAACTAAACTAATAATTAGCCAGAGTGAATACTGTTATGCTCGAAAACTAATAGGGTATTAAAGTCGTCGCAACCCCCGCCCCTACCCACAACGCCCCTGGTAGCTTTCGTTTACCTAATTCCGTAAACGAGACGCTTGGACGTTTCTGAACAGATGGTTGGGCTAGAGTTACCCACGAAAGAGGGAAAGGGGGAGGGAGGTGGGGTTAGTGCGACCGTGTGAGTAGTTCGAAGTTTTTCAGCCCTTTTTTTGCGCTTTTATATGTGCCCCTCACAGTCTGATGATATAATAAATAATATTAAAATTATCATAGATTATATTATTGATTATTTTCATTGATCATCAAAGTTTATTATATATCATATGTTTTGTCCCAGGAGAAATTACTCTACCACTCCATCCTCCCCACCGTTACCATAATGCTGTACTACGAATACATGTTTGTATTTCTCCTTAAGGGAAAATTTGCTTATTTCAACGTTAAGGAGAAATACAAGAAACTCGTATCTAATTAGAAATGCAAATTTTGACTGTTACATTAACATGGCTTTTGTAGTAAATAGTCCATGTAGCCTTCAAGCAGATAGCTATACTCAGTTGCTTACTTGCTCAACCAGTGTGAATTTAAGATTGTGAAGTGAGGGCCAGTGGTACAAATGTATTGAGAAAAAAAGTTGACGGGGACTTTAAAAGGCGGTCCCGGGGGCAGGAATGGGAGAGAATTCACACCCCTGCCTCTTTACCCTCTGAACAATTATCGAAAATAGAAGGCTTGAAGTAAGCCGGTGTTCATCCATGATCTAGCACGGATAGGTTCTCAAATAAGCTACTGTAAAGCTTCCTGATCCTTTGGTAACTAAACTAAACTAATAATTAGCCAGAGTGAATACTGTTATGCTCGAAAACTAATAGGGTATTAAAGTCGTCGCAACCCCCGCCCCTACCCACAACGCCCCTGGTAGCTTTCCTTCACCGATTTTCGTATACGAGATGCTTGAACGTTTCTGAACAGATGGTTGGGCTAGAGTTACCCACGAAAGAGGGAAAGGGGGAGGGACGTGGGGTTAGTGCGACCGTGTGAGTAGTTCGAAGTTTTTCAGCCCTTTCTTTGCGCTTTTATATGTGCCCCTCACAGTCTGATGATATAATAAATAATATTAAACTTATCATAGATTATATTATTGATTATTTTCATTTATCATCAAAGTTTATTACATATCATAGGTTTTGTCCCCGGAGAAATTACTCTACCACTCAATCCTCCCCACCGTTACCATAATGCTGTACTACGAATACATGTTTGTATTTCTCCTTAAGGGAAAATTTGCTTATTTCAACGTTAAGGAGAAATACAAGAAACTCGTATCTAATTAGAAATACAAATTTTGACTGTTACATTAACATATAGCTTTTGTAGTAAATAGTCTATGTAGCCTTCAAGCAGATAGCTACAGTATACTCAGTTGCTTACTTGCTCAACCAGTGTGAATTTAAGATTGTGAAGTGAGGGCCAGTGGTACAAATGTATCGAAAAAAGTTGATGGGGACTTTAAAAGGCGGTCCCGGGGGCAGGAATGGGAGAGATTTCACACCCCTGCCTCTTTACCCTCTGAACAATTATTGAAAATAGAAGGCTTGAAGTAAGCCGGTGTTCATCCATGATCTAGCACGGATAGATTCTCAAATAAGCTACTGTAAAGCTTCCTGATCCTTGGGTAACTAAACTAAACTAATAATTAGCCAGAGTGAATACTGTTATGCTCGAAAACTAATAAGGTATTAAAGTCGTCGCAACCCCCGCCCCTACCCACAACGCCCCTGGTAGCTTTCGTTTACCTAATTCCGTAAACGAGACGCTTGGACGTTTCTGAACAGATGGTTGGGCTAGAGTTACCCACGAAAGAGGGAAAGGGGGAGGGAGGTGGGGTTAGTGCGACCGTGTGAGTAGTTCGAAGTTTTTCAGCCCTTTCTTTGCGCTTTTATATGTGCCCCTCACAGTCTGATGATATAATAAATAATATTAAACTTATCATAGATTATATTATTGATTATTTTCATTTATCTTCAAAGTTTATTACATATCATATGTTTTGTCCCCGGAGAAATTACTCTACCACTCAATCCTCCCCACCGTTACCATAATGCTGTACTACGAATACATGTTTGTATTTCTCCTTAAGGGAAAATTTGCTTATTTCAACGTTAAGGAGAAATACAAGAAACTCGTATCTAATTAGAAATACAAATTCTGGCTGTTACATTAACATATAGCTTTTGTAGTAAATAGTCTATGTAGCCTTCAAGCAGATAGCTATACTCAGTTGCTTACTTGCTCAACCAGTGTGAATTTAAGATTGTGAAGTGAGGGCCAGTGGTACAAATGTATCGAAAAAAGTTGATGGGGACTTTAAAAGGCGGTCCCGGGAGCAGGAATGGGAGAGATTTCACACCCCAGCCTCTTTACCCTCTGAACAATTATTGAAAATAGAAGGCTTGAAGTAAGCCGGTGTTCATCCATGATTTAACACGGATAGGTTCTCAAATAAGCTACTGTAAAGCTTCTTGATCCTTGGGTAACTAAACTAAACTAATAATTAGCCAGAGTGAATACTGTTATGCTCGAAAACTAATAAGGTATTAAAGTCGTCGCAACCCCCGCCCCTACCCACAACGCCCCTGGTAGCTTCCGTTTACCTAATTCCGTAAACGAGACGCTTGGACGTTTCTGAACAGATGGTTGGGCTAGAGTTACCCACGAAAGAGGGAAAGGGGGAGGGAGGTGGGGTTAGTGCGACCGTGTGAGTAGTTCGAAGTTTTTCAGCCCTTTCTTTGCGCTTTTATATGTGCCCCTCACAGTCTGATGATATAATAAATAATATTAAACTTATCATAGATTATATTATTGATTATTTTCATTTATCTTCAAAGTTTATTACATATCATAGGTTTTGTCCCCGGAGAAATTACTCTACCACTCAATCCTCCCCACCGTTATCATAATGCTGTTCTACGAATACATGTTTGTATTTCTCCTTAAGGGAAAATTTGCTTATTTCGACGTTAAGGAGAAATACAAGAAACCTGTATCTAATTAGAAATGCAAATTCTGGCAGTTACATTAACATAGCTTTTGTAGTAAACAGTCTATGTAGCCTTCAAGCAGATAGCTATACTCAGTTGCTTACTTGCTCAACCAGTGTGAATTTAAGATTGTGAAGTGAGGGCCAGTGGTACAAATGTATTGAGAAAAAAAGTTGACGGGGACTTTAAAAGGCGGTCCCGGGAGCAGGAATGGGAGAGATTTCACACCCCTGCCTCTTTACCCTCTGAACAATTATTGAAAAAAGAAGGCTTGAAGTAAGCCGGTGTTCATCCATGATCTAGCACGGATAGGTTCTCAAATAAGCTACTGTAAAGCTTCCTGATCCTTGGGTAACTAAACTAAACTAATAATTAGCCAGAGTGAATACTGTTATGCTCGAAAACTAATAGGGTATTAAAGTCGTCGCAACCCCCGCCCCTACCCACAACGCCCCTGGTAGCTTTCGTTTACCTAATTCCGTAAACGAGACGCTTGGACGTTTCTGAACAGATGGTTGGGCTAGAGTTACCCACGAAAGAGGGAAAGGGGGAGGGAGGTGGGGTTAGTGCGACCGTGTGAGTAGTTCGAAGTTTTTCAGCCCTTTCTTTGCGCTTTTATATGTGCCCCTCACAGTCTGATGATATAATAAATAATATTAAACTTATCATAGATTATATTATTGATTATTTTCATTTATTTTCAAAGTTTATTACATATCATATGTTTTGTCCCCGGAGAAATTACTCTACCACTCCATCCTCCCCACCGTTACCATAATGCTGTACTACGAATACATGTTTGTATTTCTCCTTAAGGGAAAATTTGCTTATTTCAACGTTAAGGAGAAATACAAGAAACTCGTATCTAATTAGAAATGCAAATTTTGACTGTTACATTAACATATATCTTTTGTAGTAAATAGTCTATGTAGCCTTCAAGCAGATAGCTATACTCAGTTGCTTACTTGCTCAACCAATGTGAATTTAAGATTGTGAAGTGATGGCCAGTGGTACAAATGTATCGAAAAAAGTTGACGGGGACTTTAAAAGGCGGTCCCGGGAGCAGGAATGGGAGAGATTTCACACCCCTGCCTCTTTACCCTCTGAACAATTATTGAAAATAGAAGGCTTGAAGTAAGCCGGTGTTCATCCATGATTTAACACGGATAGGTTCTCAAATAAGCTACTGTAAAGCTTCTTGATCCTTGGGTAACTAAACTAAACTAATAATTAGCCAGAGTGAATACTGTTATGCTCGAAAACTAATAGGGTATTAAAGTCGTCGCAACCCCCGCCCCTACCCACAACGCCCCTGGTAGCTTCCGTTTACCTAATTCCGTAAACGAGACGCTTGGACGTTTCTGAACAGATGGTTGGGCTAGAGTTACCCACGAAAGAGGGAAAGGGGGAGGGACGTGGGGTTAGTGCGACCGTGTGAGTAGTTCGAAGTTTTTCAGCCCTTTCTTTGCGCTTTTATATGTGCCCCTCACAGTCTGATGATATAATAAATAATATTAAACTTATCATAGATTATATTATTGATTATTTTCATTTATCATCAAAGTTTATTACATATCATATGTTTTGTCCCCGGAGAAATTACTCTACCACTCAATCCTCCCCACCGTTATCATAATGCTGTTCTACGAATACATGTTTGTATTTCTCCTTAAGGGAAAATTTGCTTATTTCAACGTTAAGGAGAAATACAAGAAACTCGTATTTAATTAGAAATGCAAATTTTGACTGTTACATTAACATATATCTTTTGTAGTAAATAGTCTATGTAGCCTTCAAGCAGATAGCCATACTCAGTTGCTTACTTGCTCAACCAATGTGAATTTAAGATTGTGAAGTGAGGGCCAGTGGTACAAATGTATCGAAAAAAGTTGACGGGGACTTTAAAAGGCGGTCCCGGGAGCAGGAATGGGAGAGATTTCACACCCCTGCCTCTTTACCCTCTGAACAATTATTGAAAATAGAAGGCTTGAAGTAAGCCGGTGTTCATCCATGATTTAACACGGATAGGTTCTCAAATAAGCTACTGTAAAGCTTCTTGATCCTTGGGTAACTAAACTAAACTAATAATTAGCCAGAGTGAATACTGTTATGCTCGAAAACTAATAGGGTATTAAAGTCGTCGCAACCCCCGCCCCTACCCACAACGCCCCTGGTAGCTTCCGTTTACCTAATTCCGTAAACGAGACGCTTGGACGTTTCTGAACAGATGGTTGGGCTAGAGTTACCCACGAAAGAGGGAAAGAGGGAGGGAGGTGGGGTTTGTGCGACCGTGTGAGTAGTTCGAAGTTTTTCAGCCCTTTCTTTGCGCTTTTATATGTGCCCCTCACTGTCTGATGATATAATAAATAATATTAAACTTATCATAGATTATATTATTGATTATTTTCATTTATCTTCAAAGTTTATTACATATCATATGTTTTGTCCCCGGAGAAATTACTCTACCACTCAATCCTCCCCACCGTTATCATAATGCTGTACTACGAATACATGTTTGTATTTCTCCTTAAGGGAAAATTTGCTTATTTCGACGTTAAGGAGAAATACAAGAAACCTGTATCTAATTAGAAATGCAAATTCTGGCAGTTACATTAACATAGCTTTTGTAGTAAACAGTCTATGTAGCCTTCAAGCAGATAGCTATACTCAGTTGCTTACTTGCTCAACCAGTGTGAATTTAAGATTGTGAAGTGAGGGCCAGTGGTACAAATGTATTGAGAAAAAAAGTTGACGGGGACTTTAAAAGGCGGTCCCGGGAGCAGGAATGGGAGAGATTTCACACCCCTGCCTCTTTACCCTCTGAACAATTATTGAAAATAGAAGGCTTGAAGTAAGCCGGTGTTCATCCATGATCTAGCACGGATAGGTTCTCAAATAAGCTACTGTAAAGCTTCCTGATCCTTGGGTAACTAAACTAAACTAATAATTAGCCAGAGTGAATACTGTTATGCTCGAAAACTAATAGGGTATTAAAGTCGTCGCAACCCCCGCCACTACCAACAACGCCCCTGGTAGCTTTCGTTTACCTAATTCCGTAAACGAGACGCTTGGACGTTTCTGAACAGATGGTTGGGCTAGAGTTACCCACGAAAGAGGGAAAGGGGGAGGGAGGTGGGGTTAGTGCGACCGTGTGAGTAGTTCGAAGTTTTTCAGCCCTTTCTTTGCGCTTTTATATGTGCCCCTCACAGTCTGATGATATAATAAATAATATTAAACTTATCATAGATTATATTATTGATTATTTTCATTTATCATCAAAGTTTATTACATATCATATGTTTTGTCCCCGGAGAAATTACTCTACCACTCCATCCTCCCCACCGTTACCATAATGCTGTACTACGAATACATGTTTGTATTTCTCCTTAAGGGAAAATTTGCTTATTTCAACGTTAAGGAGAAATACAAGAAACTCGTATCTAATTAGAAATGCAAATTTTGACTGTTACATTAACATATATCTTTTGTAGTAAATAGTCTATGTAGCCTTCAAGCAGATAGCTATACTCAGTTGCTTACTTGCTCAACCAATGTGAATTTAAGATTGTGAAGTGAGGGCCAGTGGTTTAAATGTATCGAAAAAAGTTGACGGGGACTTTAAAAGGCGGTCCCGGGAGCAGGAATGGGAGAGATTTCACACCCCTGCCTCTTTACCCTCTGAACAATTATTGAAAATAGAAGGCTTGAAGTAAGCCGGTGTTCATCCATGATTTAACACGGATAGGTTCTCAAATAAGCTACTGTAAAGCTTCTTGATCCTTGGGTAACTAAACTAAACTAATAATTAGCCAGAGTGAATACTGTTATGCTCGAAAACTAATAGGGTATTAAAGTCGTCGCAACCCCCGCCCCTACCCACAACGCCCCTGGTAGCTTCCGTTTACCTAATTCCGTAAACGAGACGCTTGGACGTTTCTGAACAGATGGTTGGGCTAGAGTTACCCACGAAAGAGGGAAAGGGGGAGGGAGGTGGGGTTAGTGCGACCGTGTGAGTAGTTCGAAGTTTTTCAGCCCTTTCTTTGCGCTTTTATATGTGCCCCTCACTGTCTGATGATATAATAAATAATATTAAACTTATCATAGATTATATTATTGATTATTTTCATTTATCTTCAAAGTTTATTACATATCATATGTTTTGTCCCCGGAGAAATTACTCTACCACTCAATCCTCCCCACCGTTACCATAATGCTGTACTACGAATACATGTTTGTATTTCTCCTTAAGGGAAAATTTGCTTATTTCAACGTTAAGGAGAAATACAAGAAACTCGTATCTAATTAGAAATGCAAATTCTGGCTGTTACATTAACATGGCTTTTGTAGTAAACAGTCTATGTAGCCTTCAAGCAGATGACTATACTAAGGTGCTTACTTGCTTAACCAGAGGGATTAATAAGTTTGTGAAGTGATGGCCAGCGGTACAAACGTATCGAGAAAAAAAGTTGATGGGGACTTTAAAAGGCGGTCCCGGGAGCAGGAATGGGAGAGAATTCACACCCCTGCCTCTTTACCCTCTGAACAATTATCGAAAATAGAAGGCTTGAAGTAAGCCGGTGTTCATCCATGATCTAGCACGGATAGGGTCTCAAATAAGCTACTGTAAAGCTTCTTGATCCTTGGGTAACTAAACTAAACTAAACTAATAATTAGCCAGAGTGAATACTGTTATGCTCGAAAACTAATAGGGTATTAAAGTCGTCGCAACCCCCGCCCCTACCCACAACGCCCCTGGTAGCTTTCGTTTACCTAATTCCGTAAACGAGACGCTTGGACGTTTCTGAACAGATGGTTGGGCTAGAGTTACCCACGAAAGAGGGAAAGGGGGAGGGAGGTGGGGTTAGTGCGACCGTGTGAGTAGTTCGAAGTTTTTCAGCCCTTTTTTGCGCTTTTATATGTGCCCCTCACAGTCTGATGATATAATAAATAATATTAAACTTATCATAGATTATATTATTGATTATTTTCATTGATCATCAAAGTTTATTATATATCATATGTTTTGTCCCCGGAGAAATTACTCTACCACTCAATCCTCCCCACCGTTACCATAATGCTGTACTACGAATACATGTTTGTATTTCTCCTTAAGGGAAAATTTGCTTATTTCAACGTTAAGGAGAAATACAAGAAACTTGTATCTAATTAGAAATGCAAATTTTGACTGTTACATTAACATATATCTTTTGTAGTAAATAGTCCATGTAGCCTTCAAGCAGATAGCTATACTCAGTTGCTTACTTGCTCAACCAGTGTGAATTTAAGATTGTGCAGTGAGGGCCAGTGGTACAAACGTATCGAGAAAAAAAGTTGATGGGGACTTTAAAAGGCGGTCCCGGGGGCAGGAATGGGAGAGATTTCACACCCCTGCCTCTTTACCCTCTGAACAATTATTGAAAATAGAAGGCTTGAAGTAAGCCGGTGTTCATCCATGATCTAGCACGGATAGGTTCTCAAATAAGCTACTGTAAAGCTTCCTGATCCTTGGGTAACTAAACTAAACTAATAATTAGCCAGAGTGAATACTGTTATGCTCGAAAACTAATAGGGTATTAAAGTCGTCGCAACCCCCGCCCCTACCCACAACGCCCCTGGTAGCTTTCGTTTACCTAATTCCGTAAACGAGATGCTTGAACGTTTCTGAACAGATGGTTGGGCCAGAGTTACCCACGAAAGAGGGAAAGGGGGAGGGAGGTGGGGTTAGTGCGACCGTGTGAGTAGTTCGAAGTTTTTCAGCCCTTTCTTTGCGCTTTTATATGTGCCCCTCACAGTCTGATGATATAATAAATAATATTAAACTTATCATAGATTATATTATTGATTATTTTCATTTATCATCAAAGTTTATTACATATCATAGGCTTTGTCCCCGGAGAAATTACTCTACCACTCAATCCTCCCCACCGTTACCATAATGCTGTACTACGAATACATGTTTGTATTTCTCCTTAAGGGAAAATTTGCTTATTTCAACGTTAAGGAGAAATACAAGAAACTCGTATCTAATTAGAAATACAAATTTTGACTGTTACATTAACATATAGCTTTTGTAGTAAATAGTCTATGTAGCCTTCAAGCAGATAGCTACAGTATACTCAGTTGCT
The DNA here is from genome assembly GCF_037975245.1 of Apostichopus japonicus. Classification (NCBI taxonomy): domain Eukaryota; kingdom Metazoa; phylum Echinodermata; class Holothuroidea; order Aspidochirotida; family Stichopodidae; genus Apostichopus; species Apostichopus japonicus. The sequence continues at coordinate 30,315,740 of NC_092562.1, read as the reverse complement.
TACTTGCTCAACCAGTGTGAATTTAAGATTGTGCAGTGAGGGCCAGTGGTACAAACGTATCGAGAAAAAAAGTTGATGGGGACTTTAAAAGGCGGTCCCGGGGGCAGGAATGGGAGAGATTTCACACCCCTGCCTCTTTACCCTCTGAACAATTATTGAAAATAGAAGGCTTGAAGTAAGCCGGTGTTCATCCATGATCTAGCACGGATAGGTTCTCAAATAAGCTACTGTAAAGCTTCCTGATCCTTGGGTAACTAAACTAAACTAATAATTAGCCAGAGTGAATACTGTTATGCTCGAAAACTAATAGGGTATTAAAGTCGTCGCAACCCCCGCCCCTACCCACAACGCCCCTGGTAGCTTTCGTTTACCTAATTCCGTAAACGAGATGCTTGAACGTTTCTGAACAGATGGTTGGGCTAGAGTTACCCACGAAAGAGGGAAAGGGGGAGGGAGGTGGGGTTAGTGCGACCGTGTGAGTAGTTCGAAGTTTTTCAGCCCTTTCTTTGCGCTTTTATATGTGCCCCTCACAGTCTGATGATATAATAAATAATATTAAACTTATCATAGATTATATTATTGATTATTTTCATTTATCATCAAAGTTTATTACATATCATATGTTTTGTCCCCGGAGAAATTACTCTACCACTCAATCCTCCCCACCGTTACCATAATGCTGTACTACGAATACATGTTTGTATTTCTCCTTAAGGGAAAATTTGCTTATTTCAACGTTAAGGAGAAATACAAGAAACTCGTATCTAATTAGAAATGCAAATTCTGGCTGTTACATTAACATGGCTTTTGTAGTAAACAGTCTATGTAGCCTTCAAGCAGATGACTATACTAAGGTGCTTACTTGCTTAACCAGAGGGATTAATAAGTTTGTGAAGTGATGGCCAGCGGTACAAACGTATCGAGAAAAAAAGTTGATGGGGACTTTAAAAGGCGGTCCCGGGAGCAGGAATGGGAGAGAATTCACACCCCTGCCTCTTTACCCTCTGAACAATTATCGAAAATAGAAGGCTTGAAGTAAGCCGGTGTTCATCCATGATCTAGCACGGATAGGGTCTCAAATAAGCTACTGTAAAGCTTCTTGATCCTTGGGTAACTAAACTAAACTAAACTAATAATTAGCCAGAGTGAATACTGTTATGCTCGAAAACTAATAGGGTATTAAAGTCGTCGCAACCCCCGCCCCTACCCACAACGCCCCTGGTAGCTTTCGTTTACCTAATTCCGTAAACGAGACGCTTGGACGTTTCTGAACAGATGGTTGGGCTAGAGTTACCCACGAAAGAGGGAAAGGGGGAGGGAGGTGGGGTTAGTGCGACCGTGTGAGTAGTTCGAAGTTTTTCAGCCCTTTTTTGCGCTTTTATATGTGCCCCTCACAGTCTGATGATATAATAAATAATATTAAACTTATCATAGATTATATTATTGATTATTTTCATTGATCATCAAAGTTTATTATATATCATATGTTTTGTCCCCGGAGAAATTACTCTACCACTCAATCCTCCCCACCGTTACCATAATGCTGTACTACGAATACATGTTTGTATTTCTCCTTAAGGGAAAATTTGCTTATTTCAACGTTAAGGAGAAATACAAGAAACTCGTATCTAATTAGAAATGCAAATTTTGACTGTTACATTAACATATATCTTTTGTAGTAAATAGTCCATGTAGCCTTCAAGCAGATAGCTATACTCAGTTGCTTACTTGCTCAACCAGTGTGAATTTAAGATTGAGAAGTGAGGGCCAGTGGTACAAATGTATCGCAAAAAGTTGACGGGGACTTTAAAAGGCGGTCCCGGGAGCAGGAATGGGAGAGAATTCACACCCCTGCCTCTTTACCCTCTGAACAATTATCGAAAATAGAAGGCTTGAAGTAAGCCGGTGTTCATCCATGATCTAGCACGGATAGGTTCTCAAATAAGCTACTGTAAAGCTTCCTGATCCTTTGGTAACTAAACTAAACTAATAATTAGCCAGAGTGAATACTGTTATGCTCGAAAACTAATAGGGTATTAAAGTCGTCGCAAGCCCCGCCCCTACCCACAACGCCCCTGGTAGCTTTCGTTTACCTAATTCCGTAAACGAGACGCTTGGACGTTTCTGAACAGATGGTTGGGCTAGAGTTACCCACGAAAGAGGGAAAGGGGGAGGGAGGTGGGGTTAGTGCGACCGTGTGAGTAGTTCGAAGTTTTTCAGCCCTTTCTTTGCGCTTTTATATGTGCCCCTCACAGTCTGATGATATAATAAATAATATTAAACTTATCATAGATTATATTATTGATTATTTTCATTTATCATCAAAGTTTATTACATATCATATGTTTTGTCCCCGGAGAAATTACTCTACCACTCCATCCTCCCCACCGTTACCATAATGCTGTACTACGAATACATGTTTGTATTTCTCCTTAAGGGAAAATTTGCTTATTTCAACGTTAAGGAGAAATACAAGAAACTCGTATCTAATTAGAAATGCAAATTTTGACTGTTACATTAACATATATCTTTTGTAGTAAATAGTCTATGTAGCCTTCAAGCAGATAGCTATACTCAGTTGCTTACTTGCTCAACCAATGTGAATTTAAGATTGTGAAGTGAGGGCCAGTGGTACAAATGTATCGAAAAAAGTTGACGGGGACGTTAAAAGGCGGTCCCGGGAGCAGGAATGGGAGAGATTTCACACCCCTGCCTCTTTACCCTCTGAACAATTATTGAAAATAGAAGGCTTGAAGTAAGCCGGTGTTCATCCATGATTTAACACGGATAGGTTCTCAAATAAGCTACTGTAAAGCTTCTTGATCCTTGGGTAACTAAACTAAACTAATAATTAGCCAGAGTGAATACTGTTATGCTCGAAAACTAATAGGGTATTAAAGTCGTCGCAACCCCCGCCCCTACCCACAACGCCCCTGGTAGCTTCCGTTTACCTAATTCCGTAAACGAGACGCTTGGACGTTTCTGAACAGATGGTTGGGCTAGAGTTACCCACGAAAGAGGGAAAGGGGGAGGGAGGTGGGGTTAGTGCGACCGTGTGAGTAGTTCGAAGTTTTTCAGCCCTTTCTTTGCGCTTTTATATGTGCCCCTCACTGTCTGATGATATAATAAATAATATTAAACTTATCATAGATTATATTATTGATTATTTTCATTTATCTTCAAAGTTTATTACATATCATATGTTTTGTCCCCGGAGAAATTACTCTACCACTCAATCCTCCCCACCGTTACCATAATGCTGTACTACGAATACATGTTTGTATTTCTCCTTAAGGGAAAATTTGCTTATTTCAACGTTAAGGAGAAATACAAGAAACTCGTATCTAATTAGAAATGCAAATTCTGGCTGTTACATTAACATGGCTTTTGTAGTAAACAGTCTATGTAGCCTTCAAGCAGATGACTATACTAAGGTGCTTACTTGCTTAACCAGAGGGATTAATAAGTTTGTGAAGTGATGGCCAGCGGTACAAACGTATCGAGAAAAAAAGTTGATGGGGACTTTAAAAGGCGGTCCCGGGAGCAGGAATGGGAGAGAATTCACACCCCTGCCTCTTTACCCTCTGAACAATTATCGAAAATAGAAGGCTTGAAGTAAGCCGGTGTTCATCCATGATCTAGCACGGATAGGTTCTCAAATAAGCTACTGTAAAGCTTCTTGATCCTTGGGTAACTAAACTAAACTAAACTAATAATTAGCCAGAGTGAATACTGTTATGCTCGAAAACTAATAGGGTATTAAAGTCGTCGCAACCCCCGCCCCTACCCACAACGCCCCTGGTAGCTTTCGTTTACCTAATTCCGTAAACGAGACGCTTGGACGTTTCTGAACAGATGGTTGGGCTAGAGTTACCCACGAAAGAGGGAAAGGGGGAGGGAGGTGGGGTTAGTGTGACCGTGTGAGTAGTTCGAAGTTTTTCAGCCCTTTTTTGCGCTTTTATATGTGCCCCTCACAGTCTGATGATATAATAAATAATATTAAACTTATCATAGATTATATTATTGATTATTTTCATTGATCATCAAAGTTTATTATATATCATATGTTTTGTCCCCGGAGAAATTACTCTACCACTCAATCCTCCCCACCGTTACCATAATGCTGTACTACGAATACATGTTTGTATTTCTCCTTAAGGGAAAATTTGCTTATTTCAACGTTAAGGAGAAATACAAGAAACTCGTATCTAATTAGAAATGCAAATTTTGACTGTTACATTAACATATATCTTTTGTAGTAAATAGTCCATGTAGCCTTCAAGCAGATAGCTATACTCAGTTGCTTACTTGCTCAACCAGTGTGAATTTAAGATTGAGAAGTGAGGGCCAGTGATACAAATGTATCGCAAAAAGTTGACGGGGACTTTAAAAGGCGGTCCCGGGAGCAGGAATGGGAGAGAATTCACACCCCTGCCTCTTTACCCTCTGAACAATTATCGAAAATAGAAGGCTTGAAGTAAGCCGGTGTTCATCCATGATCTAGCACGGATAGGTTCTCAAATAAGCTACTGTAAAGCTTCCTGATCCTTTGGTAACTAAACTAAACTAATAATTAGCCAGAGTGAATACTGTTATGCTCGAAAACTAATAGGGTATTAAAGTCGTCGCAACCCCCGCCCCTACCCACAACGCCCCTGGTAGCTTTCCTTCACCGATTTTCGTAAACGAGATGCTTGAACGTTTCTGAACAGATGGTTGGGCTAGAGTTACCCACGAAAGAGGGAAAGGGGGAGGGAGGTGGGGTTAGTGCGACCGTGTGAGTAGTTCGAAGTTTTTCAGCCCTTTCTTTGCGCCTTTATATGTGCCCCTCACAGTCTAATGATATAATAAATAATATTAAACTTATCATAGATTATATTATTGATTATTTTCATTTATCATCAAAGTTTATTACATATCATATGTTTTGTCCCCGGAGAAATTACTCTACCACTCAATCCTCCCCACCGTTATCATAATGCTGTACTACGAATACATGTTTGTATTTCTCCTTAAGGGAAAATTTGCTTATTTCAACGTTAAGGAGGAATACAAGAAACTCGTATCTAATTAGAAATGCAAATTCTGGCTGTTACATTAACATATAGCTTTTGTAGTAAATAGTCTATGTAGCCTTCAAGCAGATAGCTATACTCAGTTGCCTACTTGCTCAACCAGTGTGAATTTAAGTTTGTGAAGTGAGGGCCAGTGGTACAAATGTATCGAAAAAAGTTGACGGGGACTTTAAAAGGCGGTCCCGGGGGCAGGAATGGGAGAGATTTCACACCCCTGCCTCTTTACCCTCTGAACAATTATTGCAAATTGAAGGCTTGAAGTAAGCCGGTGTTCATCCATGATTTAACACGGATAGGTTCTCAAATAAGCTACTGTAAAGCTTCTTGATCCTTGGGTAACTAAACTAAACTAATAATTAGCCAGAGTGAATACTGTTATGCTCGAAAACTAATAAGGTATTAAAGTCGTCGCAACCCCCGCCCCTACCCACAACGCCCCTGGTAGCTTCCGTTTACCTAATTCCGTAAACGAGACGCTTGGACGTTTCTGAACAGATGGTTGGGCTAGAGTTCCCCATGAAAGAGGGAAAGGGGGAGGGGTTTGGGGTAAGTGCGACCGTGTAGATAGTTCGAAGTTTTTCAGCCCTTTTATTGCGCTTTTATATGAACCCCTCACATTCCTGATGTTATAGTAAATAATATTAAACTTATCATAGTTTATATTATTGATTATTTTCATTTTATCATCAAATTTTCTTACATATCATATGTTTTGTCCCCGGAGAAATTACTCTACCACTCAATCCTCCCACCGCACCCATAATTCTGTACTACTAATACATGTTTGTATTTCTCCTTAAAGGAAAATTTGCTTATTTCAACGTTAAGGAGAAATACAAGAAACTGTTAAGGAGAAATACAAAATACTGTTAAGGAGAAATACAAACTTTTCCCCCTAATCCTCATTAGTAGGAAAAATACGTTCGGGGGAAATTTTTAAAGGTCCAAAAAAGGTATATCCTAAGATCTTATTAATTTAATCTCAAAAGACATGTAGCACATTAGAGCACATCATGACAAGTATTTCATGAAAATTTAGATATTAAAATATAATTTATTTCCATGTTATTCGTGTTTTCCCTCAATTTCCCCTTATGGTTCACTTTTTTCCATTTCCCCCTATGGGTCAAACCAGTGGTATATATATATATATATATATATATATATATATATATATATGTGTGTGTAAGATTAAAGTGATTGATTTATTTTAGATGACGAACCCTTTTTGACAGCTACCCAATTGTCATGTTGCATTATGTTGATCACTGGCTTGGTCAATATAAGGCACTTGATCTTACAACCCACCTCAAAAATCAGTTCTAAGAGCAAAGAACTCTATTTGTTCATTTTTTTTCACACTGATAATACAGAGTATCTTTGTAACTTTCTCACCAGCACTACTTGGATGGTATTCTCCATCTGCCTGTTTGGATCTGAAAAGAAATATCATTCAATAAAAGCATCATGGCACATTGACTCAACAAGACTCCAAGACTGATACAGTTTTAGCTGCTCATTTGAAGCGTGTTCTCTAACACTCATGCCAGCCTTTTAGGGTGATAGCTGATAGCTTTACAAACAAAGAAACAAACCTAAAATATGGTTAGGGTGACTGATGGTAAATGAGTTACATTAAATGGCCAATATTAGACCAATACAAGCCATACTGTAGTTTATTAAACCATCTCAATGCTTAATTGTAGAAACAGAAACAACAATATCCAGAGATATGCTACTTTGACGAAACATATTGTACAGAACTAAAATGCAGGTGTTCTTGAAATATTTATCCTCAGTAAAAATGTTGCCTCTTGACATTGACATCTTGTGTAATTTTTATTTTGGAGAAGGAATCCTTTGATGAACATTACATCCACTAAAATGTCAAAATACATACTACGTAATAATATCCAAAGAAAGAAAATCACAAGTTAAGAGCTTTACCGTTTGGATTTGATTGTTATTCCAACAATTACCAGTACGATAAGAATGGTTACCACTACTGCCACAACAATAATCACCCATGGTATACCTGCAAAGTAAAAGGAGTAAACTTTACTCCTTAGATTGACCACATAACAATGAATGCATGAATTGATAACAATTCTGAGTAAAGCCCGCTTACGAGTTGTCAACTGGTATAAAGTTCAACTTGATCATCTTTGCATTAATGATATTGCATTGATGATCTTAATGCATTGATGATATTCCATTGCATTAATGATATTAAACAGAATATTAAACAATTAAATAGTAAATCAAAATTTCAGTTTCCGGCTCCAAGGAAAGAACTTTTTTCCCCCATTGCTCATACAATATAATCAATCAAACATTCTCTCCAAATTACTGCAGATTGTTGAGACAAAGAATGAGTATTAGTTACCCTAAAATAAACTGCCTCTTTTTTTGTGGGCACAACAGAAAGGGATTACCGCCAACTTTCTTCATTGACTTACTTTTCTTAAATATATGTCAGTGGAATGTAAAACTATATTGTGTTTTTCTAAGCATCCTATTCAAAGCTATTACCTTTCATTGTAGCACTTCTAGGAAAGTCATTTTACCACTCTGTCAACAGGAATGTGAATATTTGGAATTCTAAATTTTCACTTTGCAAAATGTCAGATGCTGTAAAACTTAAAAGTTGGTGTATCATATGTCATTGGCATTTTTCCTTGCCAAAATTATCAAATTTAAATGACAGAGTAAACAAAAAATCGACATTTGTAACATTGTGTTTCTGTGTTCAAAATAAAACAGCATGATGACATCATGCAGAAGAAAGACCATGATGAACAGATTTAACATTGTTAGGTTTAAATTGAATTGACAACCTGCATATGGATCATGTGAACCAGTCTCAGTGAACCCAGTTTTCATCATGTATTCAATTTCCAGATTTTTATTTGCATGCCATTGCTAGAATGACATTTGTCATACATTTTATTTACATGAATCATACTGTTAATAATAAAAATAAATTACATTGATATAGCGATTAAAATACAGCGTTTCAAAGCACTTTAAAACGTAGAAAAGGGACAAAGGAAACAAAGGAAAGAAAAGAAACTAGGAATCAAACAGAAATGTTTTAAGTTGTCTCTTAAAAATACAGAGGGAGGGAGAGTCACGAACGTGGAATGGGAGTTAGTTCCAAAGAGAAGGTGCAGTGACAGAATAGGCACGATCGCCATAACGATTGCGGGTACGTGGACCAGGAGTTAATTGCAAATGCGCATGATTGGAAGAGTGAACCGTAAATGTAGTTGACCAACGCAAAGGAGTAAGAAGGTCAGTGATATATTGAAAGGCATGCCTGTTGAGCGCATTGTAGGTGAGAAGTAGGACCTTAAACTGGATGTGCTGAGATACGGGAAGCCGATGCAATGAACAGTCAGGAGTGATGTGATCAAACTTTTTAGTGAGTGAGACTAGGCGCGCAGCAGCGTTCTGAATTCTCTGAAGGGGAGCTATAAAACAAAAGCGTGAACCAGTCGTTCAGTTGAGCCTTGAACTAGATACTTCTTGAGTTTACCAATTTTGAAAATACCATATGCAGCTGAACAAAAAGGTTTCTGAATGTTTTGCATATCGAGTTTATCGTCAAGCAATACACCAAGATCACATGTATTTCTGGAAGGAGTTATGACATTTGTACTAACAGTGAGGTCAGGTATAGGTTACTCGAATCTCTAAACTGGGAGGTGACGTGGATGACTTTGGTCTTTGAATCGTTAATGAGTAAACTGTTGCAAGTGGACCATTACTTGATGTCAGCAATACAATTGGAGAGACTGGTTAGACAAGTATCATGATCATTTAGTTTCATGATAATGTAAAGTTGCGTATCGCCAGCACACTGTTAGCATTTTATCTCAAGCAATATTGATATTATATACTCACCTTGAGTTTTGGGTGTTACCAAAGGAACTGCCTCACTCCACACTACTACCACTTGCTATGAACACAATAATTACAAAACAAAAATTAGGTTGTAACAGGTTATAACCATGTTATAACCACATAATGGATACCAGACAATGTTCCCCTTCACAAAGACTAAATAATACAGATTGTAATACATACCTTTCATGGCATATTGTTTTTAACATGTATTCCATTTCTTGCCCATGTTCACGCTACTGTCTGGACATGGCTTAATTCCCTCTCAAGGCCACAGTTCAGTTTTCTTGCCGAGCCTTTTTGCTTAGCCTAGGTCTATCAATTGTTCAGTAATCCATTTATCTCAGCCTTAAATCAGACCTTTGTCTACCCATCCCCTTTTTCATCCAGTCCCATTATTTAGCATTCTACCTGAGCTATTCCATTCAGGATTATAATTGCCAAAAGATAAACACCTTATCCAGTACCTTGCATACTACTAACCATTTTTTTCAGCACGTTAACTTCAGCCAACCGAAGAAAGTGATTCTGTTATCGGCCAATCATCTCTTGTAGTGACAGATTGCTAGGGATCCACTTAGTATATTATGATCTACAGCATATGACTGCATGCAGTTCCAACAAATTTCAGTTTACCTCTCCCCTAAGTAATCAGGGACTAAAGTTACATAGTTGTGGTTATGGAGTGCAGTTCACATGTCTTTGCAAAAGCATTAGTTCTTGGTTGAGTTGATCTTAAACCAGAAGGAAATTTTTTTTTTCGTATTTTAAATCCTCCTGCGAGCAGGAACTCGCGAAGAAGCCTCTTTGGCTTATCAAAGCCGCAAGCTGACCGAAGTCTCTGAGATTCATATTTATAGTCCATGATTATGAATTGTCAACAATTCTATAACTAGACGACATACATTAATCTATATATAAATCTGTATAATAAATAAACAGATTGGATAGAAAAGCCATGTGGAGAGCTAGAACCCTCCTTTCTGTCCATCCCCTTGTCCAGCCTTCTTCTCCATCCCCTTGTTCATCCCCCTAACATTCCTCCTACTGACCAATTATTTGTACAATCCACTCATAAACTGTTCAGGCTTACCTCTCCAGCTTGACTTCCTGTTCCTATAAATACATCATAACTTTCTCCTTCTCTAAGAGGCGCATTCAGGTACATCCCATACATCTCCCCATCACCAACAGTAAATGTCTGATTCTCATCTTTCTTTTCTACTTCAGCAGCTATGTAATGGTCAGGATTTTCACTGAAAGGTTTATAGTTATCCACATCTCTCTTTCGCTTGGCCTGATTGTTTACACGCACTCTGATGAAATACGCTCTATCAGCATAAATAATAAACAAGAAAATTTAATCAAACATAATGAGATAACATATTGATAAGGGTAGTCAATAGTTTGGGAGTAACACAGCTATGCTCGTCCGCAACATTCAGCATCAATCTTACAGACCTGCATCGTAGATATTGATATGTATTTAATTGCCACATCTAGTACATACTGTATGTCCATCACTAGGGGATAATTGTAGACATTATAAAGTACGATTGAACCACAAAGCCAACTACTACTTGGCTCATTGCCATAATTTTTGTATGAAAAGATTCAAATGTCACAATGCACACAAGATTTTAAAGTGTTGGCCATTAATTACTTCAAGTGATTAGCAAAGTTTTTGAACTAATGCATTTATCCTTTGGAATTATCGTGCTTACAATATTGTAAGGAAATTGACCAATTGAATCGAAACAATATTTGACCTCCAATATCAACAAGGCTTTTGCCTTCACTAAGGGTGATTTGCATATCAAGCAGGAAGTTCACCAAGATTTACATTGTGATTATCACATTTATAGTTTTCAGGCTTTGACATCTCTTCATCTCATATGACCATCCACCTCCACCAGTTACAATGGGGCTCTTGCACTCACCAAGCTGGATCTATAACTAAGACAGTGAGTTATTCAGACTTATTCAGACCTATTAAAGACAGTGAGTTATTCAGACTTATTCGGACCTATACTGACCTCAAATGACTTTTAACTTCAAAATATTTCTATAAGGTCCTTGGTATCCCTTGGTTATATTCCTATACATGGGTGTAATATAAACTTACGAAGCATATTGTTGGTCGATTGCCGGCAAAGTCAGGGTTGCAGAGGTGCCATCTTGGATGATCTCTGAAGGTAGGGTTGGTGGTTGCAAACCTGTAGACAATCATAACAATACTGGTTAACAGAAAGCACAATTTAAATCCTTTAAGGATATAATAAACACGCAAAGGGACTAGCATTAATTGATTTATCCATTTTTATCAATGAGAGCAAAATCTGTTAGGAGAACCATTCTTATACTGAAAAATAAAAAAAAACTTTTACTGCGCTTCTTGTTCAATTATTGTATATGATACTATTGTTCTGTATACAAATCCGGTAAAATTCTGTCTACTAGAATCAAACATTTGGTAATATCATCAAACTGGGATGGTTGATATTGAGTTAATCATGATTAGGGACCATGAAGATTGCAGCTAGATTATACTGACCACATATCCTTGCAAATAAATATCCAGAGTGATCGTTAAATATATGGCTAGGGCCCATCAAAATTTACCTGTAAATAAGTTTGTCCTCTCTGTTATACTGACAACTTCCCCTTCCCCAGCAGATGTTTTGGCATTTAGCTGTATCTCATATACAGTAGAAGGCTCCAGGTCTGTAAGTTGATACACAATGTGTGCTCCTAAATTTGCAATTTCTATTTTTGGACCAAACTCAAGGGTTTCAAATTGTTGATCATAGGACTTCTGAATTGGCCGGTACTGAAGCTGGAGGTCAAAATGACGTCAATATTAGCACCTGACAAACCATCACCAGATTCAAATGTACAGTGTTTCATAACTTATTAATATATGAATATTGTTTATCTCATAGAATTTGAGCTTTTGCTCCCTTCACATATGATCCTGGACTTATGAACATTTGTAGAGAAATACAATTTGGATTTAAACAAATACAGTTTTCTAAGAAATAATTTCAATTAAATTTTAAATGTTTAGTCAACTTTTATTTATTTGTGGGACTGATGCATTTACTTGTAGGGTATATTCCATGCCAAACACTTTTTACAGCTCCTCTGTGACTTTACTAGAGAATTTGGTACAATAGTAACTTTAGCAAGAGTTTCCAAAATGATCTAGTTTTAAGAAAAGCCACCCAACATAGACTTTGGGCACACAACCAACCCCTTCCCTCTCACATCAAGTATGTGTTCCACCAATGTGAGCACAAGTCTCTTGAAAAGGAAATAGATATGACACATGGTTGTGATTAAATGATGTATAATTGCACTGTGTAATGTGTTATTAACTCCTGATGAATATCCTTTTAAGTATGTGAACATTTACATGAGAAGTTAATAATACAGCTACAAAATTGTGAGGATCATGCAACCTTTATCAAATAGAAATCACTAAAGCAATTCTAATTCTACTGGACCCATTTTACATACTTTTAAGGCAAAACAGACAGATATAGCCTTTCAATTCAGATGAATTATATTTAAAAATAAAATTAGACTATTTGGCACTAATTCATCCAATAAGAAGAATACTTTCAGAAAATTGACTGTTAATATAATATTGTTACCTGGTAATTAATAATGAATCCCTGTGGATTGACTGGCTTGTCCCATTCTATTGTAATGGAAGTCTCGGTTCTATTAGTTAAAGTAACAGTTGCTGGTGGACCAGGCACTGAAAAGAGATGATAATGCAATAATATGTCACCATATAATGAAAGCTAAAGATGATACACATGATTCATTAACATGTTTTATACAGGTATTTTGTAATTGTTCATGAAATACCATGGTAACAAGGCAGATGTTTAATACATACACACACACAAGTCCTATCATATATGTTTACAGCTGCCACTGTGAGTGCATACATAGCTTCTGCCTGTCTTTTGACTACCAAGAGAAACAAGAGCATCAATGATGCTGTGACTCATACCATTGATTGATAGGTGAAGAACATTTTGTGCAGATGCTGCACAAGGGGAAGAGTTTCACATATAATGCAGCCCATTAAAAACAAAATGGCTGTTATGAACCCTTGGTGACATTTGACTTCAATTTTGTTGAGTAAGAGAACATGACCCAATATTACCGAAGTATGCCAGAGTTAGGTGATCTGTGATTGCATTCTTTACAGAAAGCAGCATAACACTGATATGTACACAAGACCCATTCGGCAAAATAAATTACATTTGACTTCAAATTCCTGAACCAAACTAATGGCACACCATCCATTGAAGATTATTGTGTATATATATTTTTCATATGAATGTATGGAAGGCTCAATGAGTAGAAGCAATATCCTAGTATGGTCAGACAGATAGATACACCCTCGCTTATCCCAGAGACTCATAAAGCAAATTAGGTCTGAGGGGAAAAATCTGATTAGTGTCATAACATAGTTTGAAAAGTAGTGAATATTCAGTAAAAGAAAGAATCCATTTACTAGCATAGCAATAACGTTGAATTTTCTCCCAATTTTCTTCTGATTTTAAGATAGGATGGATATCTGAACCAGTTCTTGAATCAAATCATTTCCCAGTTGGTACAAATTAAAAGAAAAATGCATACATATTCACAACATAAAATCAGTTTCACTATTCTTTCATTGTACCATCACCACCCTTTCTCTATTCTGGCTAACACATCACTTTCAGAACCAATTACCAATAACTTAGTAGATCTTCAGACTATAAATGAATATTCATGACACCAATTATACTCACCATCCTCTTCTATTGTAACTATGATGGCATCACTAGCTGGACCAATTACCAACAACTTAGTGGATCTTCAGAAAATAAATTAATATTCATGACACCAATAGTACTCACCATCCTCTTCTGTTGTAACTATGATGGCATCACTAGCTTGACCAATTACCAATAACTTAGTAGATCTCCAGACTATAAATGAATATTCATGACACCAATTGTACTCACCTTCCTCTTCTGTTGTAACTATGATGGCATCACTAGCTGGACCAATTACCAATAACTCAGTAAATCTTCAGACTATAAATGAATATTCATGACACCAATTGTACTCACCATCCTCTTCTATTATAACTATGATGGCATCACTAGCTGGACCAATTACCAATAACTTAGTGGATCTTCAAACTATAAATGAATATTCATGACACCAATTGTACTCACCATCCTCTTCTGTTGTAACTATGATGTCATCACTAGATGGACCAATTACCTATAACTTAGATCTTCAGACTATAAATGAATATTCATGGACAACTGTACTCACCATCTTCTTCTATTGTAACTATGATGGCATCACTAACTGGAACAATTACCAATAACTTGGTGGATCTTCAAACTATAAATGAATATTCATGACACCAATTGTACTCACCATCCTCTTCTGTTGTAACTATGATGGCATTACTAACTGGCCCAGATCCCTCTGAAGTAGATGCTGCCACCATAAATGAATATTCAGTGAATGGAATGAGATCCACCAGAACCACTCCCTGTGATTCTGTAGTTCCCTCTGTTATTGTTTTATTACACTGTAAGAGCTGGTACGAGTAGTTTGTGATAACACCATTCTGAGATTCACAGGGTGGTGGATCCCAATAAAATGTTAATTCAGTGGACGAGCCCCCATTTTGTAGAACATTTGTCGGTGGATCAGAAGGCTCTGTGGATATAAAGCTTTATGTCAAATTTGATGAACACACAGATCCCTCCAAACATTACCATTGGTTTGTGAGAGGGGTAGCACAGAATCAACAAGATCAGTTCCGGTAATACCAGCACATATTGAAACATTTCAAAGTAAGAGTTAAGATCAGAACAATTGAGTTTTATTATTGAATCATGTCAATAAGATTTTCATCTAAGAGCTTAAGTAGTAAGTATAATTTTAATTTCCAAATGAACGAAAAATTCCTGAGATCAAAGTTGTCCATTATTTTTCATTGCCTTTACGCTTCCAAATTTGGAGAATTATTTACTGCATTAAACTGAATAAAGGATCTCAGTAGAAGAATTGCAGCCAAGCAGTAAAAGCAATTCTAGCAATTTGTGGAAAACTACCATAAATTAAATCAACCCATAAATTTGCCATTGAAACACCTATAGTCAATTTTCACAAGTACCAAATGGCCACTATGGTTTTACACAAAGTACAAGTACAACGTAGTTCAGTGGCATGTACTGGGTTTATGTGCATTTTGTATGCAAACATCATATGAGGTTGTATCGACAATTAATGTACACTTCAATGCTGAAAATATTCAAAAATTGTGATCCAACTACTGAAAACATCTACAGTGAAATGTCTAAAAGTTACACATCTTCTGATTGAAACTGACTTCATGCAGAAAATGTTTGTTATTGAAAAAAACCCAAAATCGACAATACCTAGGAAATAAACCCAGAAAAAAGATTAAGTAAATCAATGTTGCTAAAGGGATTAAAACCTAGGTAAACACACATTAATTCTATTATCTTCTCTAGTTATGTGTATTGAAGTCATTTATCCTTGCAACTGACATTATGACAAAACATTCCCACAGCAGCACAGAGTATTAGCATTGTTCTCTCTAGTTACTGGGATTAAAACCATTAATCATTTCAACTGAAATCATGACAATACATTCCCACAGCGGCAAAGATAAATACATCACATAGCTTTAGGGATTTATAAACAAGAACTAGTAGCTCATAGTGGTGAACTTACTACTTATGGTAGTTACAGCTGTCTTGTTGCTCTCTGCTCCATTCAGATCTCCATTTGCTCTCACTGTCACAGAGTACTGAGCATAACCTTTAAGTTTCATTATAATGTGTGAAGTACTCATAGTTGAATTCTCTACTTCTTCTTCCATCACAACCGAAGAGCAGGCCATGTAACTCAAGAGACGATAAGATACAGAGTAGGATGTAATTGAACAATTGGTGTTAGATTGGTCAGGTGGGTGCCACATGACCTCAAGTTGGCCTGGAGTTTCTGTTTCAACCATCAAACTCCTTACACTTGGTAAGGCTGCAAAGATAATAGACAGAATTATGAAGTTACTTCATGGTGACTTCCAAAGAAGTGAAGACCACCACCATGTTGACCTTGCTTCCTGTGGGAAATATGAAGGCTCTGTAAATTCATGTCCAATGTGTTTCAGTAAGCTGGGAGAAAAATAAATCTATACTTTTTTTTTTTTGGCTGAGTTTCATCATGAAATGAAATGTTCCACCTCATGCAGATTAAACTTTAGATTAAACTTCTGATTGCAAAGCTTCCTGCAAAACTTAGCTGTAAGAACATGTTATCTATAAATATTTTTAGTGGGCTATCATATCTGGTACTTTCTATGATTTAATTCATATAGGACACAAAGAGCAAGGCAGATGGAGCTGTATTATGGCAAGTAGGAAAGGGGCAACGGAATTACACTTCCTGGTAATGTGAGTAAGCTCCTGCATCTCGCATCCCCAGGCTTCAATCTTGTTTTTGTATTTTGGACATGGTCTCTTATTGGATCTAAACTAGTGAAACTGGTGCATTAATACTTTTTGAGATGTTTTCATGCTGCCGACGTAGCTTCTAGCAATGTCAAACTTTACAATAATTGCTGTGTGGATCTGGACAGAAATGTGTTCTTACATATCATGCTCGGCTATGTACTATAAAGTAACATTTATCCCAAGAAAGACTCTCATATTGTTTTACTGACCACCTCACAATCAGAGGGTGAGGAGAATAGTTGGGAAGAGGGTCCTTGCCTGGTAGTTGAAGTTTTCCTTTAGACGTTTCCCCTATGTACTGCCCCCATCCCTTATCTCTTTATACACACTTACCCAAAGAGATATTTCAACTAAAAGTGAAACTAAAACTGCTAACCATACTGCAGTATACATTCCTACTGAGTGTTTTCAACGTCCAATTGTATCATTTGTACCATATATAGAAAATAGTCAATGGTTACCATAAACATCAGCTTGGACATTTTCCTCACAACTGACCCCAAAACTTAAAATAAAAGAAACAGAAGACCTAAGGCTTTCTATCCTAACTTCCTGCAAATAGTTACCTTCTGATGTAGTTGTGCTGTTTACAGGGTCACTGAATTCCTCACTACCATTAGAGGCTACAGAAAGGCGATAAATATGATGTGTACATGGAATCAGTCCATCAATAGTTACAGATGTTGCTGCCAGATCCACATTCCTGACAATGAGCCAGCTAGTACCATTCCATTCTTGTAAGTCAACTGTAGTACCGGTACAGGCTCTGTCAATTCCTGAAATCTATTTATGAACAAATACAATATATATGCTTCATTTTAGAAGGAAAAAATGGATAGATCAGGTGATGCAAAATGTCTCAGAGCCCAGTGCACCTCTATTAACCATATTAGCTCCTAAGGTTGGAGGGTGAGGATTGATTGATATTTTAAGATTGATGTTACTTAATATGCACAAGAAAAATGTTGGAAATACCAGTAAGTTAATGTTTCTTCACTAAGCACCTGATTGATGTGTGACTGCAAATCCCTCATTTAAAAAACAGGTATATGTTACTGTAAATGCAATACAATCTTTTCATTACACAACAAGGAGATGAAATTACAAACAAGAGTTACAAGCAACCAAAAAATATCAACTAAAATTGCAAAGCTAGAAATGGAAGAAGATATTGAGGCTTCTGTGGAAGTTTCAAACAGAACTTGTTTGTGGCTATTGAAGATGACTGAATAAAACAATTGATTCATAATGGTGTGCATACACCAGGATAAACTTATGTTTCTTGGTTATGTCGTTGATATCCCATTAATGGAACTGAATGATTTTAGATCATCTAATGATTGTATCCTTCTGCAGGTATGAACATATATCCTAAAATCACTTCAATTGACATGTCATTCATGTGTACATATCCCTTTTCAACACATATCATCCCCATGTGCTAGTGATGTGAACAGGGAGACCAACTAAAAAGTTAACTACCTGGTAAAGAGAGAAATTCCTAAAATATCCCTAACATCATTCTCCATTTCCCTAAAATTTTATTCCCGGTACAAAGGGAAGAAAGTTTGCATGTGTGTTTCTCTGTTATTTCATTATTTAGTAATATTCCCACTATCTTGATGTGTTTAACTGTAAAAGAAGAGCAAGTCTTGATTAACTGCTTTCGTCACTACTGTATAGCCTATTAAACCAATCTCTCTGCTTTACATGCTTGCAATATAACAAACCATGACCTTTGTACTCTGGGCAGCTAAGAAGCCATTTAAGAACAGGTTGGTTAGGTCTAGCACAGTTATGATACTGCAGTGCTGCATAATTGCAATAACTTTCTTACAAATATATACTGTCAATTATCTCCAAATGTTTAACCATAGCATTTTTATGAAAATATACCCTAAAAATGCTTTAAGGGATTCTTCAATCACGCTAAGCATGTTTTAACAACAATACTTCCAATATTACATTGTACTGTTAGGCTTGAAAGGCCGTAGAGTTGCAGTTGCAAGTTACACAACTTTCGCTAAAAGACATCAATGGTGGAAAGCATCGCTTGTATTGACTTAGAAAAAGTAGGATATGTGCTAGACCTAACCAACCTGTTCTTTCATTGCTTCTTAGCTGCATATAAGTATGCAGCCCTGCAGAATAAATCAGCTGTTCACATGCTAAACGAACGGTTGTTAGTCATATTATACACATGACCTAAAGCCAATTGGCAAATGAGTACCTGAGAATTTTTTGAACCAGCTATGAATGCAGCAGTACAAACAATTCCGCATACATCCTAACTTCGTCACCTCATATGAGATCTGGTACATGTATGGTTAGAACTTAAAGTTTCTTATCAAAACTGCTAGCCTCACATTACATTAACGATCCTTGTTAAAACATGTTTACTAGTTTTAATAGTATTTACCGTGAATGTAACTGATCTTGGAGTGATGGCAGTTGTTAGGATTGGCTTCTCTGGTGCTGTGTATAAAAAAAGGATTTCAATCTTAACTTAGACCAACAACAATTTAAATAAAGAAACTATATCAAGTTTGATGATGCAGCCCATCTACAGTACACTAGAAATTATAATTAAAAAATCTCATCTTCAATACAACCAAATTTGTAACACTGTTACCTCCTTTCTTTAAATTCAAATATTATATCTCATGGTGACACAATATTTCAACTATTAAAATTTTACCTTGACACAGTGTTCTGTCTCTGAGTGTTACTAGGAGCTCCTTCCCCTCCCTGTCCTTCTCTCACTAGTATTATCTTGATTTCTCTTAGATTATCTGGCCGTAGACCAGTAAACTGATAAGACTCTTACCTTGACACAGTGTTCTCTGTCTCTGAGTGTTACTAGGAGCTCCTTCCCCTCCCTGTCCTTCTCTCACTAGAACTATCCTGAATTCATATCGAGTGTCTGGCTGTAAATCAGTAAACTGATGAGAGAAACCAACTCCTATCTTAACTTCCATGAAACTCTCTGTCGTTCCTATCTCTCGATATTGAATCCTATAATCAATGATAGGTCCATCTCCAGTGTCCGACTCGTGATTCCAAGCTGGCCAAGAGACAGTGATACTGGTAGAAGTTACATCAGAGAGAGTTAGTATGCCAGAAGCATCGGCATATACTGGTAAAACTGTGAGAAAAGAATAAACTTATCATGTCAAGTAGCCTTTACATCCTGTAACCATGGTTACACTGAATATTAACTTCTCAAAGAATAAACACCATAGTAAATCATCAACACTGCCAATTTGTGAATCCATTCAACTGACAGTAAAGTTAAAGTACAGCAAACACACTCCTTCCTTTTTCTAAACCTGTTTATAATTTATTGATTCAGTACTTGAGGCTGATTTACCTTAGCCTGAAAATAAATCTACTGTGGTAAATGAAATGTGCTGTCCATGTCTTCCACAGATAGCAGAAGTCTTTATTAATACTAACCATAAGGTATTAAGTTGATGGTCTCCATAAGCTGAGTACTACTGATGGAACAAGTCACTTCCCTGCCTGCCTCTAGTGTTATACCCACTACCTTTGTTTGGTTATAACCTCTTGCATCTTCATCAGCAGTAAGTAATGTACCAGTAAGACTCAGTACCAAGTCACTCTGTGCTACCAGAGGGTTCCTAATAACAGTACAGGTCACGTTAGCTGCTTGACCAGAGTTCACTCTGACATATGTTAGGATGATGTTACCTGCACCATTGTCTGGAATAAAGAATTATTCTTGTGATGTTAATTTCTGATTTAAGAGTAATAGTATTAATGATAAAGTATTACCAGGGCCATAATTGTAGTGTTGGTCCTATGTGCAACTTAAATACAAAGATAAAGATAAATCTAAGCCAACTGCATGCTTTGAGAAACAAAACGTATTCTCTTCTTCTTTTAATGAAAACTTTGTTAAGTAACTTTTGTGAACATGATAACATAGCATTCAAATTAGGAGCATTTGCATCAAAATATAACCAAGTATGTGATGGCACTGCATCACTTTTCAACAATCCTCCCTTCTTCCAATAATTGTTCACAGAAAACTTAATTTATTGCTTACTGGTATACTTAATTTTGTATCCTTTATATTAAATTCTTTTTTCAAACTTACCAAGTCACTTAACCATTTAAAGAATGCATGGCTCTAATGTACTTTCTTGATTCTTGATTAATGAACATCCTCATAAGCAAACTTGCTGTCCCTGATGTGTAACTTAACCCTGGTCATTGGTAACTTGTCACCCCTACACACAAAAGTGTGCACAATTCAAACAATCTCTTCTGAGTCACCACAGCGCACCACAGCCATGTGTCCAATGGGGGACTTCCCATAGAGTGCAGCCACAAACCGGTGCACGCAACTATATTTACAGGTCACCTTGCAAGTCCCCATTTATACACCTGGGTGAAGAGAGGCAATGGAGATAAAGTGCCTTGCCCAAGGACACAACGCAGTGATCTGGCCAGTGATCTGGGTCAAAGATCATGTTCGTCCCACGATCTCGGGACGAACAGCCAGCAGTTTGCTCACTTAAGTTGGCTCCTAGAAGACATCTCAAAATTATCGAATTCAGGCAAATACGAGTGGAATATAAGGTAAAAAAGGTGGAAGGCTTACTAGGAGAGTACTAGCGCATGCCCAAAAAGCCTTAAGAAGAACACATAATACAAAGGCCAACAATGGGAGACTACATTTTTAAAGTCCAAGTCTAAATAATACAAAAAGTGTACCTTTATCACATGCTATCCCAGTCCAGGGTACAGCACACCCATGGCCACAGTTAGCCTCAACTTCACTGCATGCATCCCCTCCATCAGAACAGGAGCAGGGTAGGTTGCAGAAGTCACCATAAACACCAGGAAGACATGGAGCATCTACCACTGATGTAATTAGAAGAAAAATATTTGAAGTGGTACTTTTCTAATAAACACCACAAATAAGTATTTTATAATTAATAAAATGGGAGCCATCTTGATACACAGTGCACGCAGTGTTTTAAACTTAGAAATATGGTTAAACTTCAAAGAAAATTTTAAAGCATAAACAGTTTCATCTGTTATTCCTTAAAAGAACAATTTTGCCTAGTGAATTAAATATAGGTCCTTTGTTTTTAGAGTTGTATGCTGACAAATGAGTTGATGCTAAATGATCACCATCTCTCAGTTTATTTTATATTTACGTTTGTGTAAAGTTTACCTTTATTCTAGGCTTAACCCACATGTAGTACCAACATTCATTATGCCAGCCTTTACTGCAGGCTACAGTTATCTATGCTAGCTTTAGCAAGGCCTGAGGTAAACATACAGTATACCAAGAGGCTTCCCTTAGTAGGCATTGGTTATATGTGCTTCATACAATGCAATTATCCTAACACCACCGGACATGGAAATATATACATTGATGTCCAGACCGTTCAAACTCCAAAGTCAAAGTTACTTTTTCAGACATTGCAACATCAAAGCAAAAGTTTGTTTTGCCAAATAACAAAATTGCTCTCACTTTTTGATGTCTAGCTTATTGATGATAGGTGATTCACTATGTCAAAATTGTGCCTTCTTTTTTAGTTCTAGGTTGTCTGTAATGCCATCATCGCTTGTTTTTTTTTTTTAAATCTGTTATAGTTAACTTGGTGCTGCACATGATTTGCAGATCAACAAGACATTAATTTTCATGTTACGGTACCTACATTGACAGTTTGTTCCTCTCCAGCCATCCTCACATTGGTTATCTTCACACAGACCAGTGTCTAAAGCACAGAGAGAGTTATTTGCACAATGACACTCCTGTTTACAGTTAGCACCAAACTTCCCTCTTTCACAAGCTGTGGAAATAAACAAAACACCAAGTCTGATGATGTCAGCATCCAAGACTACAGGTTTATTTCTCAATTTGAATGCAATTAACTTAAAAACCTCAAGAGAATGAAAGCCTGAGTGTTGCTTTAATCTAACCTTAATATAAATCTGTTATACAAAAAGTGTTGAAAGTCATTGAAGGGTGCTCTGTTGTTCATGTGAATTTAGAAGTGTATGTTAGACATTTAGACTTTAACATGGACTAACACTTAACCATCGTCCAAGAGACACATGTATGCCAAATATTAAAGAGACGAATGGTGATGTTGTTTAGCTTGACGGGGATGTCGTTTTTCATTAACATTTTATTTTCAGTGTTCGAATGGATTCATAAAATCTTACGAAGGTTCCTACATACATGCATATAATGGCAATAAAAATTGCTCAATTTGACAGCACAAATAGACCAGGAAGATACTATTTAGTGCAGATTTGTTGCTCGAATATGCTGGTTGTGTTTGTCCCTTTAAAGTGCTGCAGAATACCAGTAAGAGGCATGTACACTTCAGACCGAATTGCTCCTCATTATAGTCTGCTCCCTTTAATACAACTTGTGTGCTTCTAAGTGAAATGCATTTATTCATGTTTTGAACAAACATCTTGTATATTCACAGATATCTCCATCAAATCAAACATGCAAATTTATTTGACCTGGCCCACTGCAGCTTAAAATATTGCTGTGACTTTCTCCGAGCAAGATTGCAGAGAGGAGATCAATTGTGTTTATTAAAATAGGGTGGTATAAATACTTTTAAGAGCCAAGTATAGGCCTATGTATAATGTTTATATGTTCAAGGAAGTTTGGCCGTTGTCTTTACATGTCCATCTTTGCTGTGACATTAGTCCCCAGTGAAGTCTTTAGCATGAAGATAAAAGCTTGGTCTTTGTTCCAGTCTAGGATAGGCCTCCTTAAATTAAGTAGTGAAACACATAATCCTACACTTTAGGCTAGCTCTAATATTAGTAGTTTCATGCGTTCCCTCATTTTGTGTAAGCTGCATTAAGTACGGAATGCCCATCTATGAAAATCAGTCAAATAGGCTAGAGCCAATAGTTTTAAATGCAGTAGGTCATGAATAGTAAATTCTTTGCATAGGATATGGTGGGCAACAGATGATCAAATGAACTGCTTGTTATGTTCTTTTGTTATCAATGCTTCATCAACTTTGGAAGGTGGCATATGTGAATATGTGTGTTACATTAAGACCCGGAATTCATAATGTATATTGTGTCACTGTGTCATCTTACATGCAATAAATGTACTGTTATCAGGGTTTTGAGATTCAGCAGCATTTATACTCTATTTTCAGTTGCTCAGCTGTTATATCAGTGTTTATTTATGACTTGTTTTTCCTTTCTTTTCAATGTAACGTATCAAGATGTTGCATATTTTCAGTCGAAGAGAAATGAATTTCAGAGGCAAGTACTAATAATAATAAATTAGCAATTTCTGTTTTTTTTTCATCAAAATCTGACTGAAATGTATACCCTATTATTGTACAGCATGCATACTCATTAGCCTGTTCATTTACTCAAAGAATCACAACATATTAGTATTGATACCTTCTGTACAGTTTAGTCCTTTATAGCCAGCAGGACAGAAACAGCCAAGAGGATTAGGATAACAGATGATTGCACCCTGACATCCATCAGCATGGTCATCACCAGAATCATCACATTTATACTCAGCATTCTGACCAAAGACATTCCTGCCATGAACTGTTGATCAAAACATGATCAAGACATTAGTGACCTTTACAACAGCTGACGTATCAGTGACACAATCTTACCTAAGACATTCCTTCCTCCTGCTGTAATAGGAGGTAAAGTTGGATCCAGAAATATACATGTTGATGTAAATAAGAGCACAAATAGGGAGAGAAAAGCTAATAGATCAGTGACAAATCTGACCAATGGTATTCTTGTCATGTACAACTGAGAAGAGGCAATGATAGTGCAATACATAGTCATAATGCAAATTAATGTTATCTCAACTGAAATAATATTTCAGGCAACAGTCTAACTGATCAATCACAAAACAATTTATAACATATTCCAACCATGTACAGATGATATGAGTAGATATTTATATCATATTTTATGTTTATGATCAAAGGTTATGTCTCAATGTACAGTAGGACTAGATATCCTTTTCTGCAGTCAATTGTTAATGAGAAATACAATGAGGAGGTAAATATAGTAATGAAGGTTCTCTTAAATGAACTATTTATAAGGGCAAATATCATATCCAAAGTGTGAGATCAGATCCTGGTCTCAGCCAGCATCAACATAGCAGGATCTGATCCAGATGAGAATTGTGCGGGATCCCGGTAGTTTAGTGAATGCCGGTATCCTGATCCCTGTATTGAATATTCCCGATCACAGTGCAATGTGTAAATACTACCGGGAGTGGGAAAACAACCGGTTATTACATTAGTTTCGGTATCATTCCCAGGAATTCCTGGGGCAGCACACCATAGATGAAAGGTGAGGAAAATCCAGGTTGTAGTAACGATACCTGGATTCATGTTGCAACACTACCGGTTGTGTAAAATTTGCCACACAATGCTAATCCAGATCTGAATAGCATTTAAACTACAGTCTTGATCTCCACTTCGAGAACAGATCAAGACCTATGGTAAAAGCACCCTTAGCATGGATATCAATGCTTTGTTATTCCAAGGAGAAAATTAGAACTGAATAATGACATCACCTGTGTTCCTATAGTACTGTAGCTCGTCCAACAGATTAACGATAAGTTAAAGTACAAAGGATTGTTGACATCATGCATTATATTTTTGACAAAGAATGAACTTACTATTTTCACAATTGTTTCCACTGAATCCAGGAGGACAAAGACACAGACCAGTTAAATCTGAACAAACTCCTCCGTTAATACACGGTTCACATGTATTAGTACAGTCAGATGGACTCCACATGTCCTCTGGACATTCTACAATAACAGAAGAGTGAAAATATCTCAGTATGATTGATCAATGAATGAGAAGTTTTAAGAGAGTAATTTAGTGGTACTTAGCAATATGGTGTGTCGGTATATAAAGCAAAAACAGATACCCACACCAGCTGACGAATACCTGGTATTACCAGGTATACCAGGAATTTTTGCAGAACCGCTACTTCCAGCATTAACTGTACTATCAAACACTATCATGAACCATATGGATACTAGCCTAACCTATGAAACGGATTTCCCGTTAATGGTTTTTTTTTTGCAGAAGCTCATTTAAAGATTTGATAAAAATGAAAATAAAGTCCAAACAATCAGTGTTGTTTACTTTCTTTCATTCAGGCTATAGCCTATTTAAAGTATACTAAATTCAAACCTTTATTCAACACTCATCCAGCGACTGGATTGCCATATTCCCCCTTCTAACGTTACCATCATACTATATGTAATTCACTAT
Source organism: Apostichopus japonicus (assembly GCF_037975245.1). Taxonomy (NCBI): domain Eukaryota; kingdom Metazoa; phylum Echinodermata; class Holothuroidea; order Aspidochirotida; family Stichopodidae; genus Apostichopus; species Apostichopus japonicus. The sequence continues at coordinate 30,289,898 of NC_092562.1, read as the reverse complement.
ATATAATGGTATAATAAGAGAACCACATATTGGAATTTCTTAGGCCTTAGTTTTCATTTCTCGATCCTTTTTCACCTTGTCTCAAACCAACCACAAGAAAGATGGGCCTATGTGATCTACTGAATGTAATCAGCATGTACTGTGTATAGTAGTAGTGCACAAATGTGTACCCTGCCTAAACAGTAATAGCACTGTACTGTGTGTTGTAGTAGCACACAAATGTGTACCCTGCCTAAACAGTAATAGCACTGTACTGTGTGTAGTACTAGCACACAAATGTGTACCTTGCCTATAACACACTAACAGCACTGTACTGTGTGTGGTACTAGCATACAAATATGTACCCTGTCTAAACAGTAACAGCACTGTACTGTGTGTGTTACTAGCATACAAATGTGTACCCTGCATATAAAACAATAACAGCACTGTACTGTGTATAGTAGTAGCACACAAATGCAGTGGCGTAGGAAGGTGCCTTTGAGTGGGGGGCTGAAGACTGATGGCCGGCCTGGGTGAGGGGTCTAAGGAGAGGGGGTTTCCCCCTCCCCTTTGGAAATTTTTTGCATTTCCAGGTGGCCTCAGATGCAATTTAGTGCAATATAGCACACTTCAAAACCCACTCCATTTTCTAAATAATTTTGCATTTTCACCTGGCCTAAGATGCAATTTGGTGCTCCAAATGAGATTTTTCATTTATTGAGAAATGACATTGACATCATTTATTTCCATCATCAATTAAATACAAGAATGTTGAGCGTAACAAGCTCACAGAAAGCACAATACAAGATAGAGACAACATTCGTTGAATGGATATATATGTAGATAAATCAAGATCAAGTGGAAATGGAGAAAAAAGAAGCAAAATGCTTATAAATATGTATGAATGAATGAATGAATGATACTTCCGCCCCCCATATTTTCACTGGGGGCTGGCGCCCCCCAGCCCCCCGGTTTCTACGCCCTTGCACAAATGTACAGTATACCCTGCCTAAACAGTAACAGTGCAAATGTACAGTACAGTCCACTCCAGGGCCCTGTCCAACTACAAGTAGCAGCATATATGGGTATGTGACAGTCAGCGTAAGGATTTGGATACTAATGCGCAGAGACCATATAAGAAAGACCACACCAGGTAAAGATAAAATTTACAACGAGGGTTGTGCGCAGAGTCGGTATTCATATTGTAGAAGATGCTACTAACTAATAACAATTGACAGGTATGAATAAACATAATGTGCAGAATCAGTTTCTGCCCAAATTAAATTTTTAGAGCATTTGACAAACCAGGTGCTGAAAAGGAACTATGCTGAAGTTTCCAAGTATTAGTCGTAGCAAAGTGTGGGTATCACAACATGACTGGGGAATTTATCTGTTTGTCCCTTCATTGATCTTTTATCCGGTTAGCTCTCTTGGTATGTGCTATGATTCATCTATGGTGGTGATTAGTGCTGTGCCGTTTACACGTTTAAACGTGTAAACGAACGAAACATCGTTTAAACGTTTAATAAAACCTTATGAACGTTTAAACGAAACTATGATATCAACTGAAAATTAAATTATTGGCAAAAATCGCGTATTCATTCCCGTGTTTATTTTGTCTACTACGCGAAATAACAACACAAGTTACGATCAGTCGAATCATAAACCGCGAACGTAATCCTACTTTTGCCCCCCCCCCCACCCACCGATGTATCCGGCGATATGAATGGCTTAAACTTGAATGCTGTTATCCTTTTGTGAAAATTCCTGATTCGCGGCACAAGTGTACTTTATATCGAGCCGACAGCGGCGGCGCAGATAATCCAGTCAATGCATGTTCGATCGAAATGATTACAATCCCTGTCCATCACGTTGAACTCTCCGACCAGACAATACCGGGTCGAATACTCGACTTGGTAATAGTTGTTCAAATACATGATCAAAGGAAATGTATCGATTGGAGATCGTAAAAAAAACTCTGAAAATCAGTAGAGAAATTACCAATTGTGTACGAAAAGTAAGTTGGTACACCTTTCAAATTTTACGAAAGATCCAGCAAAACACTTTCGAAAAATTCACGCGAAACTGGCAAATTGTGCTAAATGCAACTAATGTCATGTATACAAGGCTCTAGTACACCCATTTATGAATAAACCGTAAGACCACATCTGGTGTTAAGCGGGGGGAAAAGAAAGTATTTTCTAGAATTTTCAAAAATACGGAAAAAATGTCCTACCATAGTTAAGTGTATAGCAAATAGCCTAACCAACTCGTCTGTTACGGATCTCACGTAACTACAAAAACACAACCAATTGTATTTTGCGAACTTGACGTTTTCTATAAGAATATGGAAATAATGTTAAGCATTAATTAATCATGCCGTGTGGCCTAAAACATATTTTATTACTATTTTATTACTTTCATAAAGATGACCATAGCTTGATATCTTGTGCTGCGTGTATTAACTGTGCCTCGTGTATCATGGGGAATACTCCATGAAACGTTCCTTGGAAACGTGCCAAAAATGTTAACAAGCAGGTGTTAGACAGGGGATGAGCGCGCAGTTTGTACCTGGGAAAATTCTGAGCACATATACAGTATCCTACCGTAGTATTTAAGTTAGATTAAACCGTACTGCGGTTGTAAACTGATGTACGTTTAGTGCGCGCTATTCATTGTTAGGCATTCTAGAAACGGGGCTTTGCCGAACGTTTTTTGTTTCATAATATCGGAGGTTCTGTAAGTTAAACTTTTTAAAGATTGTAAAACAGATTAAATCTCTTTTCATTTTATAACATAATACAGCTACTCTAACTTGTCATTTAAAATTTTTCATCAGCTTCGTGACAATTTAAATTCAAAAAGTTGTCAGTATTTTGCATCCTCAACTGCGAATTTATTTATCGCCAGACACGCAAAAAATTCCTTTTCCTTTTCCGGGGTCTTCGCCCCACCAGGGCCCTAGGGCGGTCCCCTGGATCCCCCGCCTTTATGATCGGCGTTTTCTCGCGATTTTCGCAAACGTTTAAACGTTTAAACGAACAAAAAATCGGCAGTTTAAACGTTTAGGTCTTTAAACGAAAACTCACAGCCCTAGTGGTGATCTGCATCAGGTACAGATGTTTAACAGTAGCAGTGGCAATATTCTCGAGTTGGCATACATTATCTGGCTCCGTAATTTAATCGGGTACTATTTTTACCAGGTACCAGGCCTCGACAAATATTTTTAAACTACTCGCCAACTGGCGACTGAGGCTAAAATTCTACTCGCCAAAACGTTAAATTTACTCACCATTTTGTATCACTAATTGTTTGTGTCATATAAACATGTAGTATGGCCTAACTTAGGCTATCGCCGTATAGTGTTATTTGTTTACAGCAAAAACGTTCTATTCAACTTGTGGTTCGTCTTAAGTGTTTAAAACATGATACATAATATGAAAAAATGAAACTGTGAAACATTTTAAGCATAGTTTAGGACCTGCTTTGTAAAAAGTGAAAACAAATAAACAATGACACGGCTGACCATCTGTAACTTTCACTGGACATGACATCAGACTACTGTATCAGTGCATGTGTTAGTATCGTTAACAAATTAGTGCTTGGTACTGACAATTATTATTATTGTCGATCAATTACTGAGTGTCAGGCTTACTGCTTTCATTGGTCATGTCTCGAGAATTATAAATGTTTTATGACAAACAACTAATCCAATAAACTTCCTGTTGTTCATTTCGAGATATGAAATGTTATTTCGGTAAAATTATGATTTCATGTTTGAGTTCCCTTGAAACTTCAGTTCGTATCACTAAACTTCGCAAAAAGTCCCTGCATCTGAAAAATCTCTGTGTTGTAACAGTGCACTTGATAATACTGTACAGTACTGTGATATGTTACATAAGTAAGCCTAACGTAAAAAGGCAGTGAGCGAGTAAACCACTCGCTAAAATGTCGATCGTGATGCATTTTTTGCTTGCCAGTCGCAATATTCTAGTGGCCATTGGCGAGTTGGCGACCGTATTTGTCGAAGCCTGCCAGGTACTCAAGTTTTTCCGGATATACTGTACCTGGTATTTTTGGTTTATTAGTTTATGACTGATTTCAATACCATCCTATTGGGTATGAATGAAATACCAGGTTTATATAGACGCACCCTACTTAAAAAATATCAATGTAAGAGTGATTAGATGTGTGTGATTGTTGTGCATGTTTTCTAACTTCTGTCGATACTGTGCAATTTCAATCAATGTGCAGTTAAATTATCAATCATCTGTTATCATTTTGCATTCTTTTAGGCCTTGGAAATTTATCAATTTCTGTCAATTATATCTAGTGTTCAAACGATTAATTGAATCGGAATCGGTCCGATTATTGCATAACCGGAACATAATCGGAATCGGTAACAATTATGTGGAAAACCAGTTATGTCATGTACCGATTATTCAAAAACATATGGAATGTGAAAATATCAAAAACATACGGAAGGTACAAATATCAACTGATGTGTTAGGTTTGTTATTTTACTACGAAACATATAAAAATAAAGACACCCTCTATACGTCTTTCACGATGAAATTTCATCAAATTAGGCTGCCAGGGTCGCCAATTTTGCTTCCCTCGTGGTTAGTGACTTCATATTTCTCGGCACAGTAAGCATGGTAACAATACCAATTTCGCGAATTAACGAATGTGCTGGACAGGGTCGGAAATAAGCGGGCGCGACTGGCGATTCGCCCTCGCAAGTGCTAAAAAAAGCCCTCCTAAAGCACAATTGCGAGGGCGAAAAAGAAACAGAAATATAAGAAAATCGCCCTTATACTGTAATATCAGGTGTCTGTGTAAAATTAATTGTGGCATGCTTTGTTTAGCTAGGGTTTGCATTAGCAGCGCAAATCACGTAAACAGTTCTCACAACCCCGCATAAAATTTGAAGCAGTGCGGGAGGGTCGCGCACAACTACCGGGAACTTCTCGCACAGTCACTGGCAAATTTCGGTCTCCACGAAGCAATTTCAGTACCAGCGACAATAACCTAAAATCCCCACAAATCTCTGACCACATGGTAGCCTAACTTCACACTAGGTCAACATGGAAATCTAACCTAGCCATCTGTTTATTCGCTCAAGTTGTGTCGCAAATAAAATATAAAAATATCCATGGATGAAAAACTCTTTGACAACATGTTAACCTAACAACCACACTAAGTCAAAGGGAAATGTAGCCTAACCATCGGTTTGCCCCCCCCCCAAAAAAATGCGAAGCTTTGTTTACATACTTTCCTTGCTGCTTTGTCGCGCGACCGGTAGCGGAACACCACATGTAGTCAACGGGAAAATCCAGCCTAAGCATCTCTTTATTCGCTGAAATTGTGACGCAGTTACTGTAGCTAGAACTAAAATATCCATAAAATACTGTAACCTTCGACCACATGTTAGCCTAACAACCATGTACTAAGTCAATGAGAAATGTAGCCTTGCCAAAAAAAATGCTTAGCTTTGTTTACAACTTTGAATTTGCTGGACATCAGCATTTGTTTGGAAGGCATGTCTTAAAGAGGAAATGTTGTATTTTACGAAAAATACATGATTTAAGGAAAGGGCACCTTCAGGCCAAGCTTAAACCTGTGTTTTCTATTTCAGTTGATGGGTTACTGATTTTTCGTAATCATAACTTCGGTGGCGTGACGTTATTTGCTAAGCTATCGCAAATTTTGCGATTAAACTAAGATGAATATGCTATACGGTCGCAACACTAGGAAGAGGGTAACTGTGCTTGTTCTGTATCCTGTTGAATGCTTACAAGTGCATTTCCGTAAACAGCATATTGAAAAGAGCCCCCCTTAACCTTAAGGAAGCCTTCGTAAATACATTAAGGGGGGCGTGTTTAACTTTTCATTTTCCAAAATAGCCCCTGGTGCTGGATATATAGGGCCTGTGTTGATTAGCTGAACTAGTATAGGTTATGTTTACGCATCAAATGCTCCGTAGTGCAGTATTTGATGCACTTATTTGTAATTCGATGTTTCTTTTTTTCACAATTTGCAAAGGGCCATACTTTCCTGTCCATCACCTCCCTTTTCATGTCGACCCTCTACTTTCCATTTTTTTTTAACCTTTCGATGTTTGCCACAATACCCTCAAAAATAATTTAATATCGGCAGAAATGCTGATATGCCTCTAATTCATAGCCGTCACATTAAGCCTATAACACTAGGTTGTTACATTGTAAACAGGTCTCGGAATACCGTCTAAAATTTTGCTCAAATCAATTATGATCAAGAAAATGCAAATTTTTCATGTGACAAAACAATATTTGAGTAGTTTCTAGTTGGTATTATTTCTTTACAGCAATCTGGTAACTTTCTACAGTAATTTTAAATAAGTTACGATGGTACAATTTGCTTTTCAGTTTGATTGGCCTAAGCTTACATTTTCTAATTGAACTTGAATAGAGTTTATAGATATAACGAATAAGGATGTTTAACTTCAAGTTCATAACATTTATATTTGTTCATAAACGGTATAATACTGAAAATAAGTACAAATTAATGTCAGAATGTAGGAAATATGTTATTAAAATTTACACTTTGGTAAAGATCGAAGATGGATGGTTTGTCTGAGATACTTTTTGAGATGGATATTTTGAGTTTACACTATTCTTAGCAAAATAAACCATTGCAGTGGTGTGTTTGATAGGTACAGTAGGATGTCATATTTTTGTATTTTTGAAATTTGTAAAAAAAAAAGGCCTTTTTTCCTTTCTTTCCACGAAACTCCAGAGGTAATTTGGTACATGGATACCAAAGAGCCTTCTATTACAATGAAAGCAAAAGGAAAATCACAACAAGAATTGGTTTTATCACATAGGCTACTTTATTGCCGATTTCGTATAAACGGGATATTTTCTCTTTTTCAAATAATCGGAATCGGTCCGATTATGAAAAAAATAATCGGTAATCGGTATTTTCTGTTAAAGCATAATCGTTTGAACACTGATTATATCATTTCATGTTAAGTACTGAAATGAAGAAACCTACATTAGCAGTATATGGTGTAAAAATCAAAAGAAATACCCACCTCTGACAATCACATTCATGATGGCATGGACTTGTTTATTGTTTTCACCACTTTCATGGCTCTCAAAGACAGCAGATTTCGAAGCACTAGCATCACCACAAGATGTCTTTCCCACACAGGAGCTGCCTGTTGACCCGTCTGGATTCCACACACCATCTCTCCTCCAACGAAGCCTTGCCATAGCTATGCTTGACTCAACCATGACAGTCACCTCATCTCCCAATGATGCACCAGTGGAATACTCCAAAGCTTTAGTAGTTGCTGAAAAGAAATTTAGACAGTACTAAGGTAGTGATACAAGCACACAGCCTATTGTAGTTACACATTTGTTGGATATTATTTTGATGTGCTTTGTCATGTACATCAATTGGTAAATCTGCCATGAAATCATAAAGGGTGAGAGCCAAAACTGGTCAACCAGAAACTTGAAATTTTATGTTAATTCAGTAGGAAACATTCACTTTTAGTTTGTATAATATATTGAATCTTATGAAGCTGAAGAACATCGCAAACTTGTGTTGATGGAGACCCAATGCTAATTTATGTCAGAAATTACGAGGGACAGAATTTGATTAAAATGACCTATTAGATCAGATTTGTCAATCAATTCAAGTTCCTTTTTTATGTTCATGAGCTACACGTACTTTACGCATACATTTTAGCACAAATAGTTCCAAAAATGTTTCCTAAATTTTGAAAAAATATCATAAATTAGGACAAACTTATCCCTCACATTTTCAGACATCTAAGTTTATTTCAAAGATGGAAAAAAATGCTGTGATAATTGTGAAACTCTCCAAGTATCAACAATTTTAATACCCTTTACACCTAAAACTTACATAAAAGAAAACAAAATTACAGAGGGGGGGGGGGGGTTGCAGCACTGTTAATTTTGCGAGGGACAGAATTTCTACACAAGACACAGAATTTCAAACGGCAGTTTCATTGTCATATTACCAAGGCATTGCCAGGTGACCACCTCATACATTGCTGAATCTTCAACAAATGGTTACATTACACATTTAGCTAATTATGCTCTGAAACCAAAGATCAAATTGTTACAGTCCTCTGAAAACTGTTGCACATGGATATACTGTATCTCTGAAAATGTTGTCATTGGGATCACGGTAAGTTCCCAATTTTGGACACTTAACTTTTCACTGCGGGGCTCATTTGTAAGAAAATTTTAAGGTTGTCCCTGGGACAACCTTGCCTTCATATTGGTTGTCTGGAGAATTGTTTGGTTGTCCAAATAAAAGCACTTGGATTTTTAAGATCGTGCGCCTTGCACTAGAGCCGTAATTAACACTAAAATGTATTGATTTAGCCTTCTAGGTGAGTACTGTAACGTTAGGCTACACAGGCCTAGCTAGTCTATCAACCTGAAGCTTAAGTCTAAATCTTAGTGACTTGTCTAACGGCGATCAACAAATCTCTGGGAACTGTAGTGTAAAGTTATAGAAATTTTATGTGGTGTACGAATGACAAGGTTCATGAAATCATTTGGGTTGCTGATTTCTGTAATTGTTTCTGATCATTTCCAGAGACAGAGGGTAAACCCAGGGTACTATATACAGCATGTACATTGCAGCAACATGAGTATATGCGGTATGCCCACATGCACAGTATAGTACTGCAAACATGCTGTACTCCAGCTAGCTTGTCATATGTGCGTGCGGCCATGAGGTAAAAATCAAGCGTGGTCTCGGCCACCGTGGTCTGCACTCTGTAGTGTACAAAGTATACAGTACTAGTAGCCATTAGTGTCTGTACAGTATGCATACAGCTTAAGTGTAGGATCTTCCCCTCATCACGGAACGTACCAAAATGTAATTGGTTTCTGATATGAATGGAGGGCGATACCAACCAACTACTTTAATTTTTCAGGGGCTAATTTTTAAAGAATAGGGATTTCCAAGTTTTGTTTTAAGGGTTGAAGACTTACGACAAATAAGCTGGTCGTCCGTCGGATAATTCCTAAGCAGGGTTTTAGGTTGTCCGACATGATTTGTGGTCGTCTCTGACGATCAAACAACCGTTAAATTTGAGCCCTGCACTGCCATAAGCTAAAAAGCTGAAACTTTTTGCCAAACATTTAGAATATAATTCAGAATATACATTTTCACTTCAAGAAATAACGTTTTTTAATTTTCGAGACCTTTGGTCATACAGTACTGTACCTTAAACCAGCAGATCAGTTTTTATTGACCATAGAGCTGTTACCAAGATCAGTGCGGGCTAAATGAATTCACAAATGAAGGAACCACTACAGACTTTAGAATTGATCCCACAGATTTTTGGGAAAATGACCGATCCATCTGAAGGATAAAACATGCCAAGGGCCCTTTGGGCAGAACTCAGATATAAAACTTTGATCATAGGAAGGACAATCCAGGCTTGTTTCATGCGCATGCAAAGTTTAGCTGATGCAACACAAGTTTTCCATAAAGTGTAGGAGGCAAAAAACTATATATGGAATTTTCATATGCAAGCAAATCTTGGTGTGAACTGTGAACCAATGTATCTGCAAGGTTCCCAGCTGGCCCTTTCATATTTGGATAAAACTCGATCAGAATAATGATATACCTGTAATAACATAACCCAACATTTAGCTCCATACACACTGTTGTTGCTTACGATCTCAAAACCACCTTTTTACGTTAGATGTGTTTAATAAGCATGTTATTGACAACTGAAATAACTACTCTTGCCAATATAAACCAGAGGCAGAGGGAAACCCCTAACAGCAGTTACTTGCTTAAAATACATTACATATGCAGCACAAGAGTAGTTTGCAAGCGTTTAACCCTGGCTAAAGTTAATAATGCAGATGTAGAGCAGTGTAAATCTAAACAGAGTCAGTGCTTACATGGTTTGGTGACTGGGAAATCATGTGACCTGATACCACAATGACAAAAGACAGACAGAGGGACATTGTTTGTTGCTGGTAATTCTTTTTGCACACTTAAAGAGCTGTACTTGCATTTGAAATAGTTCACCTGATAAATTTTGACATTTGGACCTCTGCTGATCCAAAATTACTTTTGACATCCACCCAAAATGAAAGGGTTCTTGAACTCACTATGAGAAAGAAACATGTCACATTTCAGCTATGTGATGTAACCTTTTTGGGGGATATTGTGTTTACAAGGTGTTTATACATTAGGCTTTACAGAGTGTGACCTTTGACCTAAAAAATATGATTGTTGTATTCCTAATAAATAGAAAAGTCACAAGCAAAATGAGCCAATCAAGTTTCCTATCTGGAAATATCGTTGTTAAAAGTATGTGAAGTTTTGACCCAGGCTGTTGACCTTAAATGAACTCTGACCTATACCAAATTGCGTAAAACTTTAAACTACTGTACATGCAGCTATCCTATCATGCATAAAAGTAGACCTGTAGACCTTTAATGTAGACCTTTTAATGTAGACCTTAATCTACAGGTTTGGAGATATTCACATTTTGCCCTACATGCTAACCCCAAAGACTTTTGACCTCCACCCCAAACATTAGGGTTCTTGTTCTCATAGGGAAGTCACATAGATAAATATGTGAGCCAATAAAGTTTCCTACCTGGAGATAACACAAATTTACACGGATTTCCAGGTTTTACCTAAATTGTGACCTTAAGTGAACTCTGACCTACTCCAAATTGTGTATTAACCTTTACAATGCATAAGGCTATCCTTCCATGCACACATGAACTCCTTTGATGTCCAGGTTCTGGAAGCTGCAACATTTTGACATTTTAACATTTTGACTTCTGCTGACTCCAAATGACATTAGACCTCCACCAAAACAATAGGATTCTTGTACTACTTATGGGGAAAGATGTGCCATATGAGAACTGCAGAGGTTACCCATCTTGAGATATCATGTTCACAAGTTTAGGTGTCACATACACAAACACACAATCACGATTACAATGGTTATGATTATCATCAAACCAAAAACTGTACCTTCATAATCTTGTTAGAGTCTTACATACAAAAGTTGGAATTTGCATGTGCACATTTATAAATCGATATCTTGCCTGGTCACCAAGAAATTATTGTTGCAGAGAAATGAGCCCATGTGATAGTAATAAGTTCCCAGGCTAGAAAGAAGGGGGATGGCAGAACCCGTTCCTACATTACATCGCATATTTCTTAAATTTTGCGTTTTTTCTAATTCACACAGCATAAGTCGCATCGTCTCAGAGCCAAAGCAGCTTGAAAGAGCTTTTTCAAAATACATTCTGGAAATCCTACAAAAGTCGGTAACTCCTTCCATAAATTTTGGAATGACTGCAAAAGAGATTTTGTGATCTTATGGAGCTTTTTCATGCAATATCATGATTTCATTTGATGGTCCAGCCATCTATGATTGATTATTTTTTTTATTATTTTAGGGGGGTATATAGTATCTAATATCCCCCCCAATATTGGTGGCATAGTCTTTTTGTGTGGCTGTAAATAGAAAATAATGCGTGAGATTATTTATCCAAATCATATTTGGCGGTGGCTAAAACTTCATCAAGCACATGCTGCATGAGGTAAATGACTCTTTGTGGTCGTTTCTGTGACCTGTGACCGTATAGCATGTTGTCACTCATGATTATTATCATAATGTCTGTACATCTCTTGTGTATGAGTGTAAGTACATACAATCATGCATATGATCCACATCGATATGGGTTCAATGCATGGGTTTCCATTTGGCCTGTTTCCTACAAGATTTCTAACCGCAGGCGCATAGCCAGGACAGCGAGTGGGCAGGCCGCCCCCCCTCCCCCCTTGAGCATATTTTTTTTATGATATCAAAGTTTTATAGTAGCTGTTATAAGAGGTTTTAATATTTGTACACTAAAAAATTAACTGTGTCTGAATTTTCTAAAATTCCCTGACCAACATTCTTCATCATACTTCCCTCTACTGGTGCAATTTTGACAGGTCTGTTAGGGGTTGAAGGTTTTTTTTATTCTATATTGGTTGTCCATAGATGATATTTTGTGCAACATTATGGGCATGTTTTGAAGTGAACTTATTATTCAAATTCTGAACAAATAATGGGCTTAAAACCTTGAAAAGTGGGGCTGATGGGTATTGTGGGCCGTTACGTAGTATTACCTACAAAAGCAATGTTCCACATGAGATGCGATGAGGTCGACCATGATGTGTGACTGGTGACAATCTTGAACAAGAGCCCAAGGGCACTATGGTTCCTTGCTTGTAAGGAATATCCACTGTTGGTCCTTTTGAGAACCAGTTGAGGACCAGGTGTCTGATATGAGCAAGAGTTGGCTCATTTTTTAGAACTCACAGAATCATCCAAACTGTACTTATTAAGAATTTTAACAAAACCAAACAATACCTTGATCTCTAATAACTTAGCACACAAAGGTTGCAGAGGAGTCAACTTATGGACAATTAAGATCGGAATATGCCCACGAAAATTCAAATTGACTTGAAAGAAACTATAGAGGTCATTGGAGGTCAACCTGAGGTCAAGGGTCACCCTAATGCAGGTGGACTATTGGATTGCAATAGCATAGCTGCCAACCTTCATGGACATTTGGTTCTTAAGTGATTGCACTAGTTTTTGACCCCTAATTGACCTTTGTTGACCTTGGATCACAGGACTGTTATGTTTGGGAATGATCCCTTACCCAATTCACAACTAGTCCACAAATACCAATCATGTCAACCCCTGTCAATGGTAGTTTCACAAGTTATTGCACAGAAAAAAACAAATTTTGACCCATAATTGAACTTTAGTGACCTTGGATCACATCATGGTTACATCGGAAAATGTGCCCCTACTTCATTCACAACTTGTCCCAATATATCAGCCATGTCAGACTTCGTGACTAGAAGTTATTGCAAAAATTAGCATAAGTTGGCAGTTTTTTGCACATAAGCAACCTTGAATGACCTGATGGTTTTTATCAAAAATATTCCCCTCGATGAAGTGTAATCTCTCCTAAAATTTGTATGTGCTCCAATATACACACACAACGTTATTGCTAATAAGGTATCAAAACCAACCTTTGACCCCTCATTATAACTTGAGAACCGGGTGTCCGATTGAAGTGGGAGTTGGTTTCCTATATAGAGCACAAAGAGCTTTATCACATATCAAAATATTGACAAACTTTTTTTGTTTTGCTCCGTATCTCCCAAAATGAGCATATTTTACAAAATTTGACCTTTGACCTTTTGACCTCACAGACAGATGTAATTTGACACACTGATTCAAAAAAGCAACATTACAAGTCTGTATGACCATCCTAACTGTACTTATTAAAAAACAAAACTTGACCTCTGATAACTTCGCACACGAAGGTCGCACAGAGGTCAACCAAGGACAAATCTGATCAGAAGGTACCTTTGAGATACGATTATGTCCACGAAAATTCAAATAACCAAAGAAACTGATAAAGGTCACTGGAGGTCAAACTGAGGTCAAAGGTCACCTAGATGCAGGTCGACTAATGGATTACAATAGCGTAACTCCCAACCTTGACGGACATTTTGTTCTCAAGTTATTGCAAAAATACTAGTTTTTGACCCTAATTGACCTTCGATCACATGACCGTTGTTTGGAAACGATCCCTTACCCCATTCACAACTACTCCCAAAATATCAACCATGTCAGACCCTGTCAGTGGGAGTTATTGCTGCTTTTAATATATTGGTTTTTGGCATCTAACTGACCTTTGCAGGCACCAAAAACAATATGGATCATCTACTTACTATGGGCCACCTACCCACTTAGTATGGTAATGATCGGTCATTCCCTTGTTGAGCTATCGTGCATACAAGCTAAAGCGTCACACACACACACGCACGCACTCTCACACACACACACGCAAACCTGAATACACGCAAACCTGAATACATGTTCCTTTGCTTTTAGCAAGGAACCAAAAAGGTTATGAATGAAAAAAAAACTATTGGGAAAACTTGGTTCTCAGGCAAAAGTGTACATCTGGTTGGTCATTTTCAAGCCCGTGAAGTGCCATTTCCGGTGATCTGGAGGGCTTTCAAAACCAGAAATTTTCTTGTACACTGCGCGCCAATCGCTCCACTCCGCTTAGATAGTAATATACAAAATATCACAAAGCGCATTAACAATTTTGGGGATGAAAGTTGCTACGCGTCTGCACCCAAGCAAATGTCCCCCTCCCCCCCAATATTTGAAACAAATCGCCGCCCTTGACTGTTATAGCTACATATCATAGTCATACAAACACTGGCCTGTCAAACTGCCCTGATTACCAAGAGTCTACTGGTTTGTATGCAACCTCATGCTCTCCGGATCTCATGTGCTCATCTCCAGGAGAACAAAATGCATTTCCTTTTCAGGAAGTAATTGCATCTTAATGTTAATGCCATTGTGGTCCATTGCAGTCCATTGTCGTCCATTGTGTACTATAATATGACAGAGGTAAAATCAGAAATTGTCTATGTCACATATATATTGCTCTTCTCTTTACAGCTGGAATTGGCCCACTTTTCCGCAATAATCCCTAATTTCCCGATACTTTTGGGATGGAAATTTCTGAATCTCCTAATCTTGTGAAAGCAGGTTGGCAGGTTTGTTGACATTTGTTAACCTTAGCAAGGGGAAGGGGTGGGGAAGGGAATCAGGCAAACCTGACTCCCATGTATGGCCTTGTAAATTATTATCGTGAAATTTAACCTGAAACAAAACATGCATATTTGTACAAAGCCTGATTTTCTGTACATAACATAGCCAAATCTAGTCTGGGCCTGGTGCCGCACAAATCTCCTGCCCATTGTGCTGCTACTGAATATTCTTCACGGCCCAGTGACCACAGTACTTCACTTGGCAAGTAAATGAGGTAGCAGTGGGTTGGGTCTACGAATACGTAACAATAGGCTTTCTTAGCAACAAGAAAGAGTGACAGAAATTTATGAATAGGAGCTTACTTACACAGTCCGTCGCAACTTATCAATGGTCTATTGTTCGCATTCATTGTGCCTTGGTTTATTGCCGTACAATTGGTCTCGGTATCATTTCCCATTCCACAATACTGACATCCCATGATTGTGTGTAGCCTAACCACACTGAAGTCTATGGAAAAATCTAGCCTAACTATAGTGCACAGATTTTGTGAATGTAAAAGTGCCATTCACGGTAATTATTAAATGATGAGCGTTCCTAACTCCCAACCTACTCACAAGGATATATGTCAATGACTACTCTCGGATACTACAAGCTGTCACACGGCCCAGCGCGGGAAGATCGCTGTTGTATTGAATTTTATAATCAGCATCAAGGGAAATGTTTTTGAACCACTTATTGTATTCTACATTTATTTCTATTTTTATTCTTGTATATAACGTTCGTGAACGCAGACTGTATAAGTTTTTTCTTTCGTATGAGTTTGACTATCACACATATCTATACAATTTTTTGTGCAAAGTTTTAAGAATCTCCGCTCTCGACGAAAGCCCGCAAAGCAAACTTTCACAAGCTGACCTTTGTACTGATTGTTAGTTGCACACATGACAGTAGTGGTCTAGTCGAAGATGCACCTGTGCTAGGTATTACTATAGGGGTTATAAGGACGCAACCAATTCATAGTGGGTGTTGATCTAGTGTCAAGAGAAAGTTTTCTGGCAACTTGCCAAGATTTTTGTACGAGAAACTTTTTGGGAAACTTGCCGAGATTTTTGTATAAACCAAAACACACACCACTTGTACCGTATTGTACACGTTGAATATTTCAAAATATCGGAAGTTCAACTTTTAAAAGATTGTAAGAAAGATATATCTTTTCATTTTATAACATTACATCATAATGTAGCTACTTTAACAATGATCTGTCAAACAAGAAATTTACCGTCAAATGTTTTGCTCTCAATATTACTTCTTTTTTGTTCTTCTTTCTTTTAAGATTGGTCATAGCCTTTTACCTGTCGTACTGTGTTTGTATGTGGTCATGTTAGTAAATTTTTAAGTTACGCACATCGTATGCCAACTGCACTATAACTTTTTTTTTAAGTGGCCTAGCTTTTACTTCTGTGTATATTTGGTACAAATAGGATGCATCTCAAAGCTGTTCGATAAAAAAAGTCATTGCAAATTTTGAATTCTTCAGACACATAGCCCAAGTTTATCAGGAAAATTATTGTCCAATCAAATAACGCAACCAGCAACACTGCCGCGCCGCTAAATATCTATGGAAAACTAGTACTGAGTCTCACATACACTTAAGTCTATTGCGCATTTCCGTTTTGTCTTCAGCTAGCTGACACGTAACTATCGCAAATCCAGTCCCAGTCTGGCATTTTTGAACAAATTTTGTTTAAGACAATGTTAATAAAACAAATGGAATTTACAGCATAAACTTATTAGTAATGTATCATTAGGTCGAAATTGCATGTGAACATGAAAATTAGATGATTGAAATGAAACAAAACAAACAATTTTCTCATTATTAGTCTGTGTTTAAACACTGGAAAGGTAACCATTTGTGCAAAGATAAACTACACAAAAGGTTGGCACACTTTTGCAACGATAAAGTGTGTTGTCTGCAGAACCAAAAAACGTAGCAATGCTTGTGCCAGGATCGTCCAACTTGCTTCTGAGAGTTACTCATGCATATCTTTAAGCTACTCCCATTCTGCATAGGACTTCTGCAGGGCTAGGGAGCTCATTTTACCGTGTGTGCACAAAGTGTAAGGGGTCATTGTGCAGTTGTGGCTCCACCAGGCGCAGACTAGACTTGGCTACGTTCCCTAACAAATTCATTCTATGTCTGCCAAAAAATTGACAGCAAATCAACGGAAGCAGGACACTTCGCCTAACAACCATTTCGCCCAACAGCCATTTCGCCCAACCTTACCATTTCGCCCAACCAGCCTGGTCATTTCGCCCAACCCGCCTGGTCATTTTGCCCAACCAGCCAGGTCATTTCGCCCAACCAGCTTGGTCATTTCGCCCAACCAGCCTGGTCATTTTGCCCAACCTTGATTCAATATGATACTTCAAAAGGAAACGTTCGGGAATTGTTAACGTTACAGGATACGAACCGATTGTTAAGGAAACTTGAGGATCGATCAGTGTGTCAGGGGTTAGGTTTGATAGTAAACGTTCGAATATTAAGGAATATTAAGGAAACTTGAAGTCCTCTACTTTGTATAACTTTAGTAAGGAAACGTTCGGAAATTTTTAACGTTACAGGATACGAACCGAATATTAAGGAATCTTGAGGATGGATCAGTGTTTTAGGGGTTAGGTTTGATAGGTCTTTATGAAGACCGATTCCCCTGTGTTTGTAAAATAATATAACTTCCATTGTATGCGTTAACGCCTAAAGTAGTGTAATCCTCCCTTTATACCCGAAATAACTGCTCAGACTTCGATCGATATAGAGCGGACCTCACTTTTTTATTTACCTATTACGAAGTAACCTAACCCAAAATAAAATGAAATTGAACTAGTGGAATAGAAAAATTAATATTATTCTGACTGAATATTAGTAAAAATAAGGTTGGGCGAAATGACCAACACGGTTGGGCGAAATGACCATGCTGGTTGGGCGAAATGACTATGATGGTTGGGCGAAATGACCATGCTGGTTGGGCGAAATGACCAGGCTGGTTGGGCAAAATGACCAGGCTGGTTGGGCGAAATGGCAGTTGGGCGAAATGGTTGTTGGGCGAAGTGACTAGAAAGCAAATCAACAGTAACAACTGTTTTGTAGAATGCAAATAATATAATGGCCTTCCTGTGGTCCTAAATCCAAGCAGTTGTATATTAGAACTACTTCACATGTACCCTGACATACCTGCTTCATTTGTCACTAAGACCCTCCATTCCACTGGGCGTCCATCTTCTGTTACCGTGATGGTGTAGATACCAGTCCTTGCAGCATTTGTCATGGTAGTAGGTAGGGTAAGAGTAGCAGGTTCACTGCTGATGTTTTCCATTGCTTCATCTGGTACTCTAGGACTATTGAGAGTAAACATATAACCCAGAGAATCTTCCCCACCTGGAAGAAGCACTGCTTTATCAAATGTTACACTGGCTGTTTGAGAATCACCTGTGTATACTTCAATGGTAGTTGGATTTGTTGTGGTTGCCACAGGACTCTTTACCACAGCAACATAGGGAAGATCAGACTGACCTGGTAACAGGAATAGAAAAAAAATTACTTGAAAATGGTTTGACACTTTGACAAAGAAACTGATTTGCAAGCCTCGCAGAATGATAATTAACAGTGCTGAGATAATGTGCGCAGCATTTAGTTTGTATCAATGATAAGTCATAATTTTTAGAATAATAATATCAGCAGTTACTTTTACGACGCTTAAGCGACCACAATTGTGGGAGAAACCTGCAAGGGCTTATGGATTACAACTTACACGAATATACTACACACCACTGACAGAACAACCATGCAGCTGTGAAGCCACAAATAAATAAGTGTCTGTTACACACACTGTAAAAGCAATCAACTGTAAGATTGATTTTGACATTAAATTATTTTTCTGAAAGTGCTATTTTAGATGCTCATCGGCACCTGGCGCATGTTATACTAGGGTAGTAAAATTAATGGGTGCGTGATAGTCCAATCAATTTTCAAATTGTAAATATAATTTGGAACATTCACTTGGACAAAAACCAAGGAAGTATTACTGATAAAGTTGTAGGCCAACGTATTACGTTCAGTTTGAAATATTTGTATATCTTACTGTTAAATTCACTGTCTTCAAAATAATCAAGACTATCATGTAAACTTTGAACCTTTCTTTTCCTTATTTTTGGTTTGTTTCTTCTTTAAAACCACTGGAGATCACAGAGATAATCTTTGCCATTTTCTACCAGAAAAAAAAACAAATGTGTAAGCCTTGCCACTACCCCCTCCCCCTTCCCCCACCTCCCAACAAGATCTCTGAAAGCTCTCTGAAACAAATAGAACTGCAATAGTAATGAATAAACATATATTTTAAAAGATATGTGGTGTTCACAGTACAGACCTATTTAACACTTATGGTTTATTGTGCCTCTTTATGAAAATATAATTCATAAATTTGGTCAATTTCAAATGACCTTGTACCTCCAAATTGATGGCAACTGAGAACTCACTAAGACTAACATAAATATCAAATATGATATTCACAACAGCTGAACGTTCTGACTTACTGTACAACTTACTCCATTTCAAAGGTTTTAAAATTTCATTCTTTGGCAACCTCGTTTGAACTTTGAACTGCACCAAGAAATAGTACCATTCAAAACTCATACAGTGGCATCATCTACATAGAATAAAGTATCCTACACAAAAGCCAAATTTGTTTTGGAGTTTGTCTGCTTACCTGCAAACCTCAAAATGAATTTTGACCTCCACCAAAATACGCTCTAGCAACCAGATTTTTGACAAAGAGTGCTATCTACATATAAACAATTCACCTTAATTGTTTTTGTTCATCTAAACTGCTAAATCATGAAGGGTCATGTACTACTAAATTATTTGATTCACCAGAACTGTACTTGTATTGTAAGCTATTTCCGGCTGTAAACTATTTACAGTACTTTGTGAATCTTAGAAAATCCATGTTTCACCACTTTCTGCAACTTAGCTCATCTCAACTTTAGATGAGCTCTGAAAACCAACTATATAACATCAACTAGAAGAAATAGTTTTTCAGGCCGCATTTGAAGTACACTCTGATGCAAGTTTTACAGGTTTAGGTGGTGCCCTTATTCAGAGGGACAATGCAGGTGACCCAAACATAGTTGCGTACTCTGATACAGAGCTGGAATGTTTTGCCGTTGTATGGGCGTTTGAGAAGTAACGACCCTACATTGAGGACTCTAACATAAATGTGTTCACAGATCACCAAGCTGGATGTTGATAAACAAAGTTTGAAAGGGAAATTGGTTAGATGGGCATTCAGGCTTCAAGAGTTTGATTATGTAGTACATAACCTTCCTGGTGCACAGAATCTTATTCCTGAAGCCTTATCTAGATCAACTTCTTTCCAACTTTGTGCTGTTGATTATAACAGTACTGCATGCTATGATAAGGAGTGCAAAGGGGACCCTGCAAAAGTGGGTACAATGGGTACAATGTGATGAGTGTCATAAGTGGTATTATAATGCTAGCCTGAATGTGAAAATGCAAGTAGTTGATGAATAAAATGAATTGTTTTCTTTGTCCTCAATGTGAACCCAGTCAGGGTAACGTGGTCAAATCTTTAGAGGGGAATCTATTAAGTGTTGGATCGTTTTGCCCGATCTCAATGAGTTTGATCTTTGTCAAGGTAGAGATCCAACTGGTAAACACATGTTCGATCTTTGTCAAGGTCGAGATCCAACTGGTAAACACATGTTCAAAAGATACAACAGACAAACCCAGTTGATAACAAGATACACGATCGCTTAATAGTTGAATTCTGATGGGCTGTTAATTAATCAGAGTACAGGAAAGCTGGTGTTCCAGAAGAATTGGTGCACAGTTATTTTTCACTTTCATGGTACACCAACATGTCCACACTTGGGCGTTCGTAAGACAGTAAAGAGGATCGGCAATAATTATTGGTGGAAGAAACTTAGACGGGATGTTGAGACATTTGTTAAGAGATGTCGAGCATGTCAGTATGTTACACCTGTATACCAGAAATCATCAGGATTTGTGCAATCAACAACTAGTATGCATCGATGGGAGGTCTTGGCTATGGATTTAATAGGCCCTTTCCCACAGAGTCAAAGTGTTAGTATGTAAATCTTGGTCGTAACTGACCACTTCTCACGATTTAGCCTACATTATGCTCTGAAGTGAGCCAACTTACCACACAACAACTGTTAAAATATTCTTCAGATGTTCCTATATAGCTTTCAATCAACATTACCTGGTCCTAAATACTGTTAGTGCAAGAACATTTAAGCTATGTTTAATATAATTTTGCTGTGACAAGAAACTGCTCTATTTTCGTTATCGTACAACGTATAAGAGTGACGTCATATGTATATTGTTTACTCTAATATATAACATCTCTTAGCACACAAAAACTCTTTAAATATGATTTGATACCCCTCTGTTACTTTCAACCAACACATCCTGTTTCTAAAAAGTGCAAGAACATTTCAATTATGTCGTTTCCATGTTGCTGTTACAAGGAACTCCTGAGTTTTAATTGTCGTCCAACCTATAACAGTGACGTCATATGTTTATTGTTGTCTCGTAAAGTATTCTTTTAGCATCCAACAACTATTCAAGTATTCTTGGGACATTTCTGTACAACATCCAACCAAGACACCTTGGTTCTAAATAGGTTTAGTAACATTTAAAAACTTATCATGTTGCTGTGAATAGCCGTTGATGATTTTAGATTTAGCCCACACTTTGTAGTGAGGTCATTTGTTGTTTACATGCAAGATAACATCTCTCCAATCATCCAACAACTCCTAAGATAATTTCAGGACATCCCTCTATAACTATCAACAAAACATCTAGGTTTTAATAAGTGTTAGATCATTTAAATGCCATTTTCATGTTGTTGTGACAAGGAACTGCTTTGTTGTAACTGTCGTACACCGTATAAGAGTGACGTCATTTGTTTGTAGTTTACTCAAAAAATAACACCTCTCCAATCATCCAGCATCGCAAAAATTGTTCCCAGGACATCCCTCTACAACCTTCAACCAACAGACCTTGGTACTAATTTGTGCAACGAAACTTGTTTTTTAAGCACTCTTTGAAGCCTGCCCTGATGGACTACTGTTTTCAGATGTCAAATTACGACTATATTTTTAAAACCAAGTCTAAATAATACAAAAATTGTACCTTCATTACACGCTATCCCAGTACAGGGTACAGCACACCCATTGGCACAGTAAGCCACAACTTCACTGCATGCATCCTCTCCACCAGAACAGGAACAGGTTAGGTTGCAGAAGTCACCATAAACACCAACCGGACATTGAACATCTTGATACACAGTGCACGCAGTGTTTTAAACTTAGAAATATGTTTAAACTTCAAAATAGTTTTAAAGCAAAAACAGTTTCATCTGTTAATCCTTAAAAGAACAATTTTGCCTAGTGAATTCAATATAGGTCCTTTGTTATTAGAGTTGTATGCTGACAAATGAGTTGATGCTAAATGATCACCATCTCTCAATTTAATTTATCAATATTTACGTTTTGTGTAACTGCCTTCACTCTAGGCTTAATCCACATGCAGTACCGACATTCATTATGCCAGCCTTTACTGCAGGCTACAGTTACCTAGATGCTAGCTTTAGCTAGGTAAACATATATGGGCCTTTACACAGTAAACCAACACGAAAATCAACACATGCAGTTTTCAGTATTGAAATTGGTATTTTCTTTGTTCTATTACGATGAGTGTTAGTTATTTGAAGCAGAGAGATAGCATAGAAAGTTTCAAAATCCTACATGAATTTTGAAATTTTGGTCCATTGGAATCCTATGGGAAAAATAACGGGCGAACATTGACATACACCAGAAATATATAACGGTTGTAACACATTGACATACATCACATGGCAGGCAATTTTTCATAAAGTTTAAAACATATATAGTCTTGGACATTTTCCTATGATGGCATATAGTCATACCTGCCACACAACCAAATGAGAGCACTAGGTGATGCATATCAGGCTTAGTAGCGCATGAAATAGGTAACGGTCGAGCAGTGTGTCAAAAATGTTCGACCGTTATAAATGTACCACAAAAAATTGCGAAACTCAAAAAGTATACAGTGCATGTAGTTCCTTTTGTGTATACAGATTCCTACCATGAAATAGTTTATAAAAACCATGGAAACTTCATTTGATGATGCACATGGGGGTATAGTGGTACGTTTGAAAAAGATTGACATACACATGAGTTACATTTTTGTACGTCAAACTTCTTAAAATTTGCCAACTGTGCCCCTTGTGCACCAAAAAATGATGTTTTCAGTGTTTATATAAACCACTACTGGCTAAGATTCTGAGTGCAGTAATATGGATCATATACATTTCAAATCTTTTGAGTTATGCCATTTTTTGATGTAAATTTATAACGGTCGAACATTTTTTACATGTTCGCCCGTTATCTATTTCATGCTGTACTGAGCGTGATATATACATCATATATTACTCTAATTTGGTTGTGAGTTAGACATGACTGTATGCTATCATAGGAAAAGGTCAAGACTAAGTATGTTTCAAACTTTATGAAAAATTGCCATCTATGTGATGTATGTCAATGTTTTGCAACCGTTGTATTTTCTTGCCGTATAGTATGTCAATGTTCAACCGTTATTTTCCTATAGGATTCTAATGGGCCATTTTTTCAAAATTCAAGTAGGAAGTTGAAACTTTTTACTCTAGCTCTTTGCTTCAAATGAGTAATATTGAACATTACAGAACATTGGATATATCAATTTTAGGGGTGGAAAACCTCTATGTTATCATTTCGTGTTGGTTTACTGAGTATTTGCCCATATACCAAGAGGCTTCCCTTAGTAGGCATTCGTTATATGTGCTTCATGCAATGCAATGATCCTAACACCATCGGACATACATTGATGTCCAGACCGTTCAAACTCCAAACTCAAAGTTACCTTTTTAGACAGTGGAACATCAGAGCAAAAGCTTGTTTTGCCAAATAACAAAATTGCTCTCACTTTTTGATGATAGGTGATTCACTACATGTCAAAACTGTCCCTTCTTTTTTAGTTCTAGGTTGTCTGTAATGTCATCATCGCTTGTTTTGTTTTTTAAATCTGTTACAGTTAACTTTGTGCTGCACATGATTTGGAGATCCACAAGACACTCATTTTCCTGTTACCTACCTTGACAATTTGTTCCTCTCCAGCCATCCTCGCATTGGTTATTTTCACAAACACCTGTGTCTAAAGCACAGAGATTGTTATCTGCACAATGACACTCCTGTTTACAATCAGCACCAAACTTCCCTCTTTCACAAGCTGTGGAAATAAACAAAACACCAAGTCTGATGATGTCAGCATCCAATACTACAGTTTTATTTCTCAATTTGAATGCAATTAACTTGAAAATCTCAAGAGAATGAGACATTTAATATCAGAGCAATGCATCTGTGAAAGGCTGAGTGTTGCTTTAATCTAACTTTAATATAAATTTGTTATACAAAAAGTGTTGAAAGTCATCGAAGGGTGCTCTGTTGTTCATGTGAATTTAGAAGTGTATGTTAGACATTTAGACTTTAACATGTACTAACACTAACCATCGTCCTTTACGAGACACATGCATGCCAAATAATAAAGAGACGTAAACTATGAATGGTGATGTTCTTTAGCTTGACGGGGATGTCGTTTTTCATTAACATTTTATTTTCAGTGTTCAAATGGATTAAAAAAAAAATCATATGTAATCTCAGTAAAAGATACTCAATTTGACAGCACAAATAGACCAGGAAGATACTATTTAGTGCAGATTTGTTGCTCGAATATGCTGGTTGTGTTTGTCCCTTTATAGTGCTACTAAATACCAGTAAGAGGCACGTACACATCGGACGGAATTGCTCCTCATTTTATAGTAGGCTCCCTTTAATACAACTTGTGTGCTTCTAAGTGTAATGGCATTCATTCATGTTTTGAACATACATCTTGCATATTAACATATATCTCCATCAAATCAAACATGGAAATTTGTTTGACCTGGCCCACTTCAGCTTAAAATATTGCTGCGACTTACTCCAAGCAATGTTGCAGAGAGGGGATCAATTGTGTTTATTAAAATAGGGTGGTATAAATACTTTTAAGAGCCAAGTATAGGCCTATATGTATAATGTTTGGTCTATATAATTTTAATTGAGAACCATAAGGGCGACTCCACACAACTCTGGAGAGTGATCAACAAAATCCTGCACAAGAAGAGAGTTGATGATACCAATAAGACATTTGCATGTGCTCATGGATTGTCCTCAAATGATGATGATATTGTTAATGAATTTAATAGTTATTTTTCTTCAGTTGCTAGTGATTTAGCTAAAAAGCTTCATGCTGGCCAGCATACTCCATTAAATAGCAATATTCCAAATTCTTTTGTGTTTTTCCCAACTAATGTTGAGGAGGTAAAATTAGCTGTCTAAATTAAAAATGGCAAGAGTCCTGGTTATGATAATATTACGAATGAAATTCTAAAGCATGTAGCTGATATTATTTTAATACCACTAACCCATATTATCAATTTGTCTTTTTCAAGTGGAGTTTTTCCGTCAGAGCTGAAAATTGCGAAGCTAATTCCACTTTTTATGTCTGGGGACCTGAAGCATTTCTCAAATTATAGACCAATATCTGTGTTGCCTGTCATTTCTAAAATCATTGAACGTCTTGCATATGATAGACTTTATAAGTTTATTACAAAACATAAAATCCTATATGGCGGAGTGTATAGCCTAGTGGTTAACGCCGGCGTCTCCCAGTCATGAGATCCCCGGTTCGATTCCCCGCCGACAGCAATGTGTGTCGTCTGGCAAGGGTGTTGTTCAATAACAACTTCCTGACATGGACGTTAAATGAATGTGTGCCGAGAGATTGGCTTCGGTCAGCTTGCGAGTCTATAAGCCTCCATGGCTTCTTTCGCGAGTTCCTGCTTGCGGGAAGATCACATATACATACATACATACATATATACAAACCAATATGGTTTTCGCAATAATCATTCTACTTATATGGCTGCTTTAAGTCTCACAGATAAAATTTTAAGAGGTTTGGACAATATGCCCACAACTGCTGCCATATTCATTGATCTTTCTAAGGCTTTTGATACCATTGATCATCGTATCTTATTAAATAAATTGTTTGCCTATGGTGTTCGTGGTACCGCCCATAACTGGTTTAAAAGGTATCTCCAAAATTGTTGTAAAATTATGTAGTTTAATAATTCCCACTCAGATGGTCTCCTATGTAATATTGGTGTACCGCAGGGTTCTATACTAGGACCCCTATTGTTTATTCTCTATATTCTCTTTATAAGTCCTCTGTGAACTCAATTTTTATCTTGTTTGCTGACGATACCACAGTATTCCTACAAAATAAGAACTTACGTGATACTCTTGCTGAAGCTGCTAGTGATTTCTCAAACATTTCTGACTGGCTCAGAACAAATAAACTTTTTCTTAATATTCTAAAACCAAAATTACTGATTTTTGATAACAAGGTCAAACACTCTAGTAACACTAATGTTATACTGGATGGGCATCAAGTTGATGCTTCACCTCATGCTTAATTTTTAGGGATAACCATTGATGATAAGTTGACTTAGAAACAACACATCTCCAAGGTCAGCAAGAAGCTTTCCAAATCCAATGGTGTGATCAATAGACTAAAGATTTTTTTTACCTAAGAAGGCACTTTTTACCCTGTTTAATGCTCTTGTGCTTCCCCATCTCAACTATAGTCTTCTTGTCTGGGGCAATACACAGTCAACTCTACTTAACAGTTTATTGAAGTTACAGAAACGTGTTATCCGCAATATAAACCAGACTCATTACATCTCGCATACTGCTCCTCTCTTTAGAGACTCCAATACATTAACTTTATATGATTTGTACAAGAACCAACTAGGGATATTTATGTACAAAATTCATCATGGTGTTCTCCCACCAGCTTTTAATAACTTTTATGCTTACAATTCTAGTTATCACACTTATAACACTCATTCGATGAATATGCTACACCATCCTTACTCTAGAACAAGTCTTAACCATTCTCAAATTCGTAGCACAGGTGTACCCTTTTGGAATTCTCTTAATCATGTCATTAAAATTTCTCCAACACTCAATACCTTTAAGAAAAAACTAAAACAATACCTACTGCATAGCAATCCATCTTAGTTGTACTTCCTGTTTTTATTTCTTATGTTTCTTTCCTTCTCTTTTCATAAGATATTGACTTTGTTTTTTTGGGGGGGGAGGGGGGGTGGTGGGGTGGGTGGGTGATCCGGTGATGTACTTTGCATTTTCTTTGTTACAAAGGGACCAGACCAGAAAAGTATCCACTTATTTCTGGTTCCTCTACTTCCATCTCACATATATTATATTATTACTCTATATTTACTGTTTACTGTATTTGATACCATCTATATTTATCCTACACTGTTCAAAATGTAAACAAGAGCATCAATGATGCAGTATCTCAATACTGGAAGTTTTAATTTTGATTCCTAATTTCAAATCTTTGCTCTGTCTCTACAATTATCAATATCAATCATGGTACAACAAATATATAACTTGCATTTTTGCTACTTTGCCACGTATAGTCTCTGCAGGTTACACTTTATCCTGCTAGTCTTGCCTTTAGCGCTCATTGCCTGTTAGTCGAAAGAACGACGTTGCAAGGTTTGGTAATGTCATAGAATATTTAAGAACTTGTTTTTTATGTGGTATCCTTCATCTTAGGTCAGTCTCTGTTGGACTTTTTGGTCATATAGTTTGACGTCAATGACAACAGCCAAATTAAAAGAGGCGAACAACTCGACCATATTCTTGATGCCTGCCTTGAGAACTAGGCCTATTGACCTACTGTATGTTACTGAAGACTGTAGTGGTGACTACCATCAAAACTGTGTTCACTTCTAGATATCAAAACAACCCACGTTTTTCCATCTCAATTTTTCGGACATGAAGATTTCATGGATTTATGACTTGTAAAAAATAATGTAAAAGAAGATTACAAGTTTTTATATGCAAGTGATAGGTGGCCTCCTCTTCCCCTAATAGCCACCTCAGTTCCTCTCCATTTTGTTATTTTATTTTAATTCTTTGTACATTTGATGTCAAACATTACAGGTTCAAAAGAAAGCTAAACATACTTCTTATAACCTTATACATCTTAGATCCTTATAAATAAAACATAACCTTATACAATTTTTATAGTCTTATCAAAGTTGTGATGCTATGGCCGGCTCCTCTTTTATACGTACCCATCAAACAAACTTACCCTGGTCCTTCCTAGGAAAAGCTGTCTGAACACCTGTACAATGCTAATGTGGCTATCACTGAAAGCCTAATAGGCCTAGGCCTATATATATATATATATATTTAAATTGCACTAGGCCTACAGTAAGTAGCCTTCAGAAATACAAGAATGTGTATGTACGTAATTATACAAAGTACATGAAGGGCAATCAAACAAACTTATCATGGCCCTTGCTCTGAAAAGCTACCTGAACACCAGTACTATCCTTAAATGGATGTTACAAAAACGAAGGCGTAATATAAATTAAATGCACTAGCCTACGTAGAATTCAGCAGTACAGAATGTTATTAGCATGCAATACACTAACACCTCGCGTACCTAACTACAGAACAGAAAATTGTTCGCGAGGGTAGCCATTTTCGTATATCTAACATGTAGCTGTTATGAGTCATAGCCAATCTGCTACAAAACAGACTTGGGGGCGGGGCTTAATCATCAAAAACGGACCTTTTTACTAAAAGTAGGGGCGGCAGCTCAGTGTTGTTTTAAGAAAGAAAAATCATTTAAACATCAAATAAAGCAAATAAAAGCCATTAAATGTCATATACAGGTAGTAAAATTCTTATTCATACCTACCTGTAAACAACAAATGAAAGTTTAAAATTTTAATAAAATATATAATACATAGGACTCTATCTTAGACGATACCACTGTTGAAAGACAGTTCTATTCTATTCTCTTTCATAAAACATAAGTTTTGGAGCGTGTGCAAAACAGGTCTGCCAAAGTGTGTTTTCAGACCAAATTGGCCCGATTTGGACATAACTCGGTGAAAAAGTCACAGAATGAGATACAATTCTGGAATAAAAAATAGTAACTTTTGTTGGTCTATATGATATATACTTGCTCTGGAAATTCCAGAGAAAAAGAACTTTGTTTGAAGACGCTGAAAAATTTTTAAGAGAAGAGAAAGTCCCACTTACTGTTACAATATCTCTATACATGTAATGTATTGAGATAAAAATGTAGCAAATGTAGCAAAAATGTAGCAAATGTAGCAAATAAATTCAATTAAATTCAATATGTTCAAGGAAGTTTGGCCGTTGTCTTTACAAGTCCATCTTTGCTGTGACATTAGTGCCCAGTGAAGTCTTTAGCATGAAGATAAATGCTTGGTCTTTGTTCCAGTCTAGTATAGGCCTCCTTAAATTAAGTTGTGAAACACATAAACTTACACTTTAGGCTAGCTCTAACATTAGTAGTTTCATGCGTTCCCTCATTTTGCGTAAGCTGCATTAAGTACGGATTGCCCATCTATGAAAATCAGTCAAGTAGGCTAGGCTAGAGCCAATAGTTTTAAATGCAGTAGGCCATGAATTGTAAAATCTTTAAATAGGATATGGTGGGCAATAAATGACCAAATGGACTGAGTGTTATGTTCTTTTGTAATCAAAGCTTCATCAACTTTGGAAGGTGGCATATATGACTATGTAGTTACATTTAGAACCGGAAGTCATAATGTTGTATCACTGTGTCATCTTACATGCAATAAATGTACTGTTGTCAGGGTTTTGAGATTCAGCAGCAATTCTACTCTATTTTCAGTTGCTACAGTTGTTGTATTGGTATTTGTTTACAACTTGTTTTGCTTTCTTTCCAAGTTAACATTGTATCAAGATGTTGCATATTTTCAGTGGAAGAGAAATGAATTTCAGAGGCAAGTAATCATAATAATAAATCAATAGCAATTTCTGTTTTGTTCATAAAAATCTGACTGAAATGTATACCCTATTATTGTACAGCATGCATACTCATTAGCCTGTTCATTTATTTCAAAAGAAAAACGACCTATTGGTATTGATACCTTCTGTACAGTTTAGTCCTTTATAGCCAGCAGGACAGAAACAGCCAAGAGGATCAGGATAACAGATGATTGCACCCTGACATCCATCAGCATGGTCATCACCAGAATCATCACATTTATACTCAGCATTCTGACCAAAGACATTCCTGCCATGAACTGTTGATCAAAACATGATCAAGACATTAGTGACCTTGGCAACAGCTGACGTGTCAGTGACATAATCTTACCTAAGACATTCCTTCCTCCTGCTGTAATAGGAGGTAAAGTTGGATCCAGAAGTATTGATATACATGTTGATGAAAATAAAAGCACAAATAAAGAGAGAAAAGCTAATAGATCAGTGACAAATCTGACCAATGGTATTCTTGTCATGTACAACTGAGTGGAGGCAATGATAGTGCAATACCCATAGTCACAATGAAAATTAATGTTATATCTCAACTGAAATAATATTTCAGGCAACAGTCTAACTGATCAATCACAAAACAATTTATAACATATTCCAACCATGTACAGATGATATGAGTAGATATTTATATCATAATTTATGTTTATGATCCAAGGTTACGTCTCAATGTAGGACTAGATATTCTGCAGTCAAGTGTTAATGAGAAATACAATGAGGAGATAAATATAATAATTAATGAAGGTTCTCTTGAATGAACTATAAGGGCAAAGATATCAGTTCCAAAGTGTGAGATCAGATCCTGTTCTCAGCCAGCATCAAAATAGCAGCATCTGATCCAGATCACTCCAGATCTGAATAGCATTTAAACTACAGTCTTGATCTCCACGTCAAGAACAGATCCGGACCTATGGTAAAAGCAACCTTAGCATCGTTATCAATGATTTTTTATTCCAAAGAGAAAATTACAACTGAATAATGACATCACCTGTGTTCCTATACATATTAGCTCGTCCAACAGATTAACGATAAGTACAGGATTGTAGATATCATGCATTATACTTTAGACAAAGAATGAACTTACTATTTTCACAATTGTTTCCACTGAATCCAGGAGGACAAAGACACACACCAGTTAAATCTGAACAAACTCCTCCGTTAATACACGGTTCACATGTATTAGTACAGCCAGGTAGACTCCACATGTTCTCTGGACATTCTACAATTATTGAAGAGTGAAAAATATCTCAGTATGATTGATCAATGAATGAGAATTTTTACAGAGTAAGTTAGTGGTTATACAAAGGGTGTGTCGGTTAATAAAGCAAAAACATACCTACATATACCAGCTGACGAATACCTGGTATTACCAGGTATACCAGGTTTTTTGGAGAACCGCTACTTCCAGCATTAACTGTACTATCAAACACTATCATGAACCATATGGATACTAGCCTAACCTATGAAAACGGTTGCCCCTTTAATATTTTTTTCTTTCCTTTGTAGAATATCATTTAAAGATTTGATAAAAATGAAAATAAAGTCCAAACAATCAGTAATGTTCCCATTTCTTTCATTTCAAGCTAGACCCTATTAAAAGTATTATAAATTCAAACCTTTACCCAACACTCATCCAGCGACTGGATTGCCATTCCCCCTTCTAACGTTACCATCATACTATATTTAGTACACTATTTTATGGTATTCAATGAGAACCATTGTATTTGAATCTCTTAGGCCTTAGCTTTCATTTCTCGATCCCTTTTCACCTCGTCTCAAACCAACCACAAGAAAGATGGGCCTACATGATCTACTGAATAAATCAGCACTGCAGTGTGTATAGTACTAGCACACAATGTGTACCTTGCCTTTAACACTAACAGCACTGTATTGTGTACCCTGCATATAACACACTAGCAGCACTGTACTGTGTGTAGTTCTAGCACACAAATGTGTACCCTGCCTATAAAACACAAACAACACTGTAGTGTGTGTAGTAGCTAGCACACAAATGTGTACCCTGCCTATAACACACTAACAGCACTGTACTCTGTGTTGTACTAGCACGCAAATGTGTACCCTGCATATAACACACTAACAGCACTGTATTGTGTGTAGTTCTAGCACACAAATGTGTACAATGCATTTAACACACTAACAGCACTGTACTGTGTATAATACTAACTGTAGCACACAAATGAGGACGCTCCTCATTAGTGTGTGTAGTACTAGCACACAAACGTATACCCTGCCTAAACAGTAACAGTGCAAATGTACAGTACAGTCCACTGCAGGGCCCAGTCCAACTAGAAGCAGCTGCATATAATGGGAATGGGACTGTCAATGTACAGTAAGAATTCCGATACTAATGTGCAGAATCCATATTTAACCACACCAGGTAAAGATAAAATTTACAACGATGGTTGTGCGCAGAGTAGGTATTCATATTGTAGAAGATGCTACTACTAGTATTGACAGGTATGAATATACATATTGTGCGAATCAGTTTCTGCCCAAAATAACTTTTTAGAGCATTTGACAAACCAGGTGCTGAAAAGGAACTATGCTGAAATTTTCAAGTAATTTGATCTTTTGTCCGGTTAGCTCTCTTGGTATGTGCTGTATGATTCATCTAGATGGTGGTGATCTGGATAAGGTTTGTACACACACAGACTACATAGTACACGCAACAGGTGCAAGGGCTAAGGGCTAAGATTGTGCAGCAAGAATGTTTACAGTTTCGGACTACAGGGAGTGGTCAGGTACAGATGTTAAACAGTAGCAGCAGGAATATTCTCGAGTTCGCGTAGATTATATGGCTCTGTATTTTAATCAGGTACTATTTTTAGCAGACCTGTACCTAAAGTTTTTTCGGGATATACATGGTCAATTCTGTGGTGACTCTTGTGACAATAAAGAAATTACATGGGAGAAAAGCATGCATGTAGTCAGTGAAGGTACGCCTTAATGCTTACAACAGTAGAGAAAAAATATTTAAACCTCAAGTATTGGGGGTGAAATTGGCCAAAAACTAAACGTGACTCGCGTGACAGTTATAAGCGAAAATCAGAATGCACACACAAATGTTCCATTTCTTATGTATTCTTAAAATGTTCCAATAACTTTTTATAATCATACCGAAGTTGAAAAACACCTCTACCTCAATTGCTATGCAACTTTGAGAAAATGCTGTAACGCATGAAAATAACATTGAAGATGTATTGTGACTCGCGTGACAAGAAAACGTGACTTGCTTGACAATTCACTTTTTGGATAGTTCTAGACCAAATGCAGTAGTGAATCAAAGGTATAGATCTTGCATAGTGAAATATATAACATTCATTGGTCTAGAAAGTGTCCAAAAGGAACTTCCCTTGGGAATGTTCAGATGATATTAATGTCCCTGAATTACCCTCATGACTGCAGACAGTAGGTAATATACTGTACGGGGAGTACAGTTGTTCAGGCAATATATCTTGTCAATTAATATTTATAACAATATTTAGTCTGTTGAAGTCACTCATTTGAAAGTTATAGAAGAAACATCTATCAAAATGTGATTCAAATTACCATTCTCATTTGTCATATTTGAATATATACCAAAAGTGTTACAGCTGTATTCAATTTTTTTATTTCCATTGTGATTCAAATTACCATTCTCATTTTGATTATGGGAATGATTGTGCAGTAAACCTTAAGGTTGTCAAGTTATAGCACATGGCATTGCCAGATACTAATATAGATTATGTTTTTGTTTATTACTAAAAAATCAAAGACACATGCTAACTTTCCAAATGTGGTGATAAAATACGCATTATATTGCGAATAAATATTCATGAATTTAACTTCTGATATTTCAAAGGAAATTATCATAATTAGTTTAATTATGTGTGCCAATATTATTCAAGTTGCCTAATTAAAGGGTAATGCATATGATATCATTAATCAGTGATTCATTCAAACTACAGTATAACATCCCTTTAATTTTCACACAGTTATATAGGTAGAAAGACTATTTTGAATTGATGTGACTCGTGTGACGTGACTCGTGTGACATTCATGAAGGGTGATTTTGCGTAAAATTTGGATATCTTCTGAAAAGGAAAATTCGGTAATCCTTTTGGTATCTATGTGAAGACTTGATATTCATTATTTAGAGTAAAACTATTGTGCAGGCAAGGAGAAAAAAAAAAAAAAAAAACAGTAAATTTTGTGACTCGCGTGACAGTTTATCAAGGGTGTTTTCAATTCACCACTGTTGTCTAATGCCTTGATGTCAAAAACAAATTGAAGCTAATAAGTGAGCACTATGCTATAGCAAATATAATTAATCCAAAAACTGATGATACCTATGATTACTACACATATGTGTACAAATCTGCGCAAAACGAAATTTCACTGTATTTTTCATAATTTAGTTACTACAGCAACCATTTGTTATTACAGACCCCGTGAAACAAATATTTTTAGTAACTACAAGTATTCTTTTTATTGGAAACTTATACAATTTTAATGTACAATGATTTTAAATTTTTTGTATGATGTTGACCTTATCATGGAATTGACCACCTGGTATTTTTGGTTTATGACTGATTTCCATACCATTATCCTATTGGGTGTAAATGAAATACCAGGTATACCTGGTACTGTATATATAGACGCACCCTACTTAACAAATATCAATGTAAAAGTGATTAGATGTGTGTGATTGTTGTGCATGTTTTCTAACTTCTGTCGATACTGTGCAATATCAATCAATGTGCAGTTAAATTATCAATCATCTGTTATCATTTTGCATCATTTTAGGCTTGGAAATTTATCAGGTTGGAGCTAGCCTAGGGAGATGTTATCACAAATTTTGGTCCTTTAGAGGATTGTTTTTTAATCTTGTTTTCAAACAAATTCAATCATCTGTAGCATTGGAAGAACTTTTGGTTCTTTAGAGGATATTTTATTTTTGGTGGGGGGGGGGGGAAGAAAGATGTTCCGTCCAAAATTTGTTTGTTATGTTTTGCATCTATAGGCTTGGTTGTGAGTGTGTGTACTTGGGGTTTGTTTCTCAAAGAAAAAAATTTATATCCGCTGGATGCGAGCAAATTGCTGGCTAAAACATTGCGTCCCGGACGGAGGATCCTGCATTCGTAACAATGCTGAAGACTTGCCATTTATATATCTTGACCCAAACTTCCTTTCTTCAGTCAAAACTACCACTGATGATAAACATGTACATATGAGAGGGTTTTCTGTAACTTACCATGAGTTAATCCCGTTAAAGACTGTCCTTTCCACAGAATGCGGTACGTATAGAGTTTATTTAGCTCTCATCAAAGTAACAACAAATTCATGTAAAGTGAATAACTATTTTTAATTTCTGTTAATTATATATCATTTCATGTTAAGTACTGAAATGAAGAAACCTACATTAGCAGTATACATAAAAGATGTGAAAATCAAAGAAATACACACCTCTGACAATCACATTCATGATGGCATGGACTTGGTTACTGTATTCACCATTTTCATGGCACTCAAAGACAACAGATTCCACAGCACTAGCATCACCACAAGATGTCTGTCTGTTACATTCATTGCCTGTCGAGTCTACTTGACCAAATGCACCATCTCTCCTCCAACGAAGGTCTGCCGCATCCATTTCTGTATCAACCATGACAGTAACCGAATCTCCCATTGAAGCACCAGTGGAATACTCCATAGCATCAATAGTTGCTGAGGAGAAATTTAGGCAGTAAGGTAGTGATACCAGCACACAGTCTGTTGTTAGTTACACATTTGTTTTATATTATTTTGATGTGCTTTGTCATGTACATCATTGGTAAATCTGCCTTGAAATCATAGAGGGTGAGAGTCAAAACTGGTCAACCAGAAACTTGAATTTTATGTTAATTCAGTAGGAAACATTCACTTTTAGTTTGAATCATAGCTAATTGAAGCTTATGAATTTAAGAAAGAACATCGCCAACTTGTGTTCAATGTTAACACAAATGCTAATTTACAGTATGTCAGAAATTACAATGTTTGTGCCTGAGGGACAAAATTTGATGAAAATGACCTAACAATATTATATTCGTTAATCAAGTTCCCCTTCTTTTTTTTTTAAATTCGAGAGCTAAACATACTTTACCACATAAATTTGAATACAAAAGTTCCAAAAATGTTTTCCAATATTGGAAAACATATAAATTAGGAAAAAATTATCCTGCATATTTTGTGACATCTAAGTTTATTTTAAAGATGGAAACATTTCTGTGATAATTGTGAAACTCTCCAAAGTATCAACAAATTAAATATGTATCCTTAACACCTACAAATTACATAAAAGAAAGGGGAAAGAGGGGTAGGGGTGGCCAGCACTGTGAATTTTTGTAGGGGATGGAATTTGGTTACAAGGGACAGAATTTCTAGATGATGGACAAAATTTCAAACAGTTTCATGGTCATTTAACCAAGGCATTGCCAGGTGACCACACCATACATTGCTGAATCTTCACCAAATGGTTACATTACACACACAATGTATTCACATAATAAATTAGCTCTGAAACCAAAGTGATCCAGATGTTACTGCCCTCTGTAAACTTTTGCGCATGAATATTTCTCTGAAATGTTGTCATTGTAATATAACTTCTCAATTTTGGACACTTTTAACTTGTCACTGCCATAAAGCTACAAAGCTTACAATTACTTATGCAGCAAAAGAGCACTTTGCAAGCTAAAAATCCTGACATTCATACTACAATGCTACAAAATGCATTTCCCTCTTTAGGAAATAATTGCATAATAATGTTCATGCCATTGTGGTCCATTGTAGTCCATTGTGTACTATAATATGACAGAGGTAAAATCCAAAACTGTCTACTGTATGTCACATTAATAGTGCTCTTCTTGTTACGGCTTGAATTTGCCCACTTTTCCTTCAATAATCCCTGATTCCGATATTATGGGGATGGAAATTTCTGCATCTCCTAATCTTGTGAAAGCAGGTTGGCAGGTTTTTTTGACATGTTGTAAACAATGAAACATTTGTAAACGTTAGGAAGGGGAAGGGGTGGGGAAGGGGTGGGGAAGGGGTGGGGAAGGGGTGGGGAAGGGGTGGGGAAGGGGTGGGGAAGGGGTGGGGAAGGGGAGGATCAAGCAAACCTGACCCCCATGTATGGCCTTGTAAATTATTATCATCACATTTAACCTGAAACAAAAACATACATTATGTATGTAAAGCCTGATTTCTGTACATAACATACTGTAATTGTAACTCTAATAAATAGTTTGATATAAATATAACAAATTGATACTTTGGAGAGTTTCACTGACTTTTAGTGTTATTTTGAGGCATCCTTTGTCAGTAAACCAGCATTGAAGTTGTATAAATATTTTCTGTGTTGCGCTTGTGACAAATACAACCCGCTTATTTATTGCAGCCATTAATGACTATGTCCAGTACGTATTGATTAAACACCAATTGGTGGGGTTGCCTTATATTTATGTTCATAACATATTCCTTCTATGTCTGCAAAAACATTTACAGCAAAGCAAGAGTAATAAATGTTGTGTAGAATGCAAATAATTCAATGGCCTTCGTGTGGTCCCATATCCAAGCAGTTGTATGTTAGAACTACTCCACATATACTGTATACCCTCATATACCTGCTTCATTTGTCACTAAGACCCTCCATGCAACAGCTGGGCTTTCATCTTCTGTTACAGTGATGGTGTAGATACCAGTCCTTGCAGCATTTGTCATGGTAGTAGGTAGGGTAAGAGTAGCAGGTTCACTGTTGGTGTTTTCCATTGCTTCATCTGGTACTCTAGGATCATTGACTGTAAACCTATAACCTGCAGATCCTGAACGATCCACTGCTTTATCAAATGTTACACCGGCTGTCTGGGAATCACCTCTGTATACTTCAATGATAGTTGGATTTGTTGTGGTTGCTACAGGACTCCTTACCACAGCAACATAGAGAGGATCAGACTGACCTGGTAACAGGAATAGATAAATACTGTATTTACTTGATAATGGTTTGACAAAGAAACTGATGTGCAGGCCTCACAGAATGATAATTAACAGTGCTGAGATAATGAGCTCAGCAGTTACAGTAGTTTGTATCAATGATATGTCATTATTCTTAGAATTTAATCTAATAATCAGCAGTTGCTTAAGTGACCACAATTGTGGGAGAAATCTGCAAGGGCTTATGGATTACAACTTACAGCTTACATGAACGTACTGCACACCACTGACAGTACAACCATGCAGTTGTGTCTGTTACATACACTAAAAAAGCGATCAACTGAAAGATTGGTTTTGACATTACATTATTTTTCTGAAAGTGCTATATTAGATGCTCATCAGCGCCTGGCGCATGTTATACTAGGGTAGTAAAATTAATGGTTGCGTGATGGTCCAATCAATTTCAGATTGCAAAAAGAAAGTTCGGAACATTCACTTGGACAAAAACCAATTATTTTTTTTTCCAACTTTGAGCATCCTCCCTCCCAGTTTTGCATGTATTTTGGCATTTGGAATTCTTACTCCCTAAAAATAACCAAACTTGCCTCAACATGATACCACGACTCTCTAGGACCTGACCTGTCTGAGCTTATAGAGGTTCAGAGCATAGCAAACAGCATCCAGTGTCAATGGATGTATATACTTACAGATACTTCATCGACAATATGTGTCAATTTCTGGGTGTGAAATAACTTGACACAGTAGACATTTCGTGGTCAAATTCTGCTCAATTGTATATTGAGTAGTACTGTAATGTTCGAACGATAATATGATAATCGCTCATTACCGATTACCGCTTACAGTAGTTGTGACAATCGGGCCGATGCCAATTACCGATTATTTCATCGTTTCATGGAACTGGCCTAATACATGATTTAGTGTTATGCATGATTAACAACTTCTAGGCCTAAACAATCAAAGATTAAATTAACGACTTAAGTCACTTAACAATTCGACACTAAAGATTAATGGACCAAATGAAGAACACTGTATTACATAAATGGGGCGCTGTACATTTACATCCATGAGTGGCAATATTGCAATCTCGCCACAACCCAGTACATGGTAGTGCTGTACAGACAACTGAAGGGGAAGTAGTTATATAGCTATTGGCTACGAAATGAAAAAAAAGTTAGGGCCAGCTTTTACAACTGGTATGATTTATTATAAGTGTGTTGCAACTCCAACGTTAATATAATGAAAAGTACAGTAGACCGTAAGGAAATAAAATATTCATAATTTTGTAATCTGATATTGAAAAATAAAATGATCCCAAACATTTCACTTCAAGTTTCCAATGATGAACATCTGCGAGGGAACCCTTCTGATCGAATGTTGTTTCAACGATTTCACATAGTAAGTCAACAGTGCTTCTCCATTTATTTTGTGGGAGAAATCACACACTAAAGTCCTATTGACATCGTCGCGTGTCACTGGAAATCAGAATTACTTTAGTTGGTTGCGGTTAAGGAGTTCAGTTACACCAAGGGATTATTTTAGCACAAATGGTACATGTGGCCACAAAAGAAAAGTTAGTTTAGTAGAAAAAAAAGGATCAGAAGGGACACTCAAGTCCCAATCAAGGACCCTAAAGGAGAGAAAAAACTGAAGACACAAACACTCAGACCCGATTACACTGCTTTAAAGTGTTTGTCCAATGCATTCTTAAACCCATTCACACTACAGTACTTACAAGGACAACTTTCTCAGGCAGACTGTTCTACTCATTCACAACCCTATTAGATAAAAAGTTATGCCGAATATTAATCCTACTTTGTGACTTCTGGAGCTTAAGACAATGACTTCTGGTACAACTACTATTTGCAAGCATGAAGTCAGTGAAGGATAAATTATCAAAACCATACACAATCTTGAAAACCTGAATCAAGCCATCACGTATCCTCCTAAGCTCCAGTGTGGTGAGATTCAATAGTTCTAACTGCCTATACCGTATAATAAGGAACACTCTTTAAGGAACTAATCATCCTGGAAGCCCTCCTCTGGACCTTCTCGAGTACTTCATTATCCTTTGCAAAATATGGGTTCCAAATCTGCACAGCATACTCCAGATGAGGCCTTTACCAACTGCTTATAAAGCCTAACAACTATGTCCTCTTTCAGAAAACTAAAGTTCCTCTTGATCACACCTAAAACCCTTCCTCTCTTAGCAGCTTCGAGACAATGTTAAAAAGCTTGCAGAGATAAGTCAATATAGATACAGGTCTCTTTCAACAAAGAAATCCTGCAAAGTCTCCTTATCATTACTAGTGTAAGTATACTCTTGGTTACTGTACTACCAATATGCATCGCCTTGCATTTGTCCCTATGAAAAAGCACTTGCCATCCCTGAGACCAGGAAACACCCTAAATCCAAATCTGTTTGAAACTTCTCAGAATTACTTTTGGAAGAGACCTCAGAATACAGTTTGGTGTCATCAGCAAACGTCTTGGCTGTACACATAATATTTCCATCAATGTCATTTATATAGACAACAAACAAGTTGCTTTGGGTTTTTTGCAAAAAAATATGCAGAAGTGTTTGCCTCATCACAAAATACTGTAATGCAGTTCTAAGAACTATCGAGGACTGTCGCCAAACAATTTTATGGATTTTTAGTAGTATTTAGCTCCTTGATTTCATCATTTTATTGCATTTGTAAAATCTTGGGTGCACTTCCAAACTGAAGAGTTATGTGGCTCAACTGTTCTCTAGCCAGACTAGCCTAATGTAGGTAGAACCCACAATGAGCAGTCTAATGTTATCGTTTCACTTCCCAGTTTTCACGAACGGTGAAAGGGCCAAAATGGTTAAAAAGTATATATTGTTTTGTTTTATATTTAGTCAAGACAATAAATCTTTCTTATATTCGTTAAACATGGACAACAGAGGGTTTTTGTATATGCAATACGTCAAGTGCAAAAAAAAAAGAATAATGTCGTCCCCCTAAGCTTAGAGTGGGTATACTGTATGATGTTAACTGCCAAAACTGGATACTATATATCGAACAGCATTAGAACAATCTCACTTGAGGGATCTGCAATTTACTGATACAGGGTGTATAAACGCACCTTCCCAGGCTTTTAATAGCATTTTATCGAATGTGGTGTGGTTGTGGTGAATCAAAAGCGCGGAAAAACACAATCCTTTATGTGGAACGTTATAACGGTTTCGCATAATCAGTAGCTCAATGGGTTTTGCCGATGCCGATTATTTAACGATTGTCTGATCATCGGCCCGATGCCGATTATCTAACCAATTATCGACCGAACACTTTTGTGTAGTCACAGAACAATAAATATTTTGAGATCATTACATTTCTGACGAACTACACATATGAACCAGACAGCAAACTGTAGTGTGCTTTCGATGATGCTACATGAATAATCTTAGGGAAAGCCGCGCAAATCTAACCCCCATGTCCTGGCAGGCAAAAATATTGCACCACTTGCTCATTATGCACATGTATTAGTCCCATGGCTGAATGCACACCAGCTGATAGCCAGCCAGAGTAATGAGCACAGCGTCATGACAACCCCAAAGCTGCTTATTGTTCACAAACAATGAGCAAACATGGCCAAATAAGCGGATTAACTTTGGCGGTTTTGACAGTCAATAGAGCTGTAGTCTATGTTGCAAACTGCCTCATGCACTATAATTCGCGACTATCAAATATCCGAGATTCAATACTATATATAATTCTTGCAAACCTTCCATGTTATCAAACCTCACAAATAAAATTTCTTGGTCATTTATCATTAATCGTGACCTTCAGCTACTCGAAAGTTCAATAAAAACAGCATATTAGTATAGCTTTTACCTGGGCCTGTGCATAACCTTGTTCAACGAGTGGTACGTAACTATGATTGAAAAAGTAAATCATCCATTGCATTCAAAATATGCGCCCCAAGAACTTGGAAAACTCATATTGACATACCAAAAGCCAAGCAAAACAATAATTAAGCTACGCCACACATGTATGCTAACTGCAAAGACCATCAACTGTAACGTTGATTTCTGCATAACTGTAGTACATCCCTCGAAACTGTGGATTTACTTTAAGTGCCAGCTACTGTAACTGCGACACAATTTAAGCGAATAAACAATTGGTTAAAGGCTTGATTTCCCAATTGAATTAGTGTGTTGTTAGGCTGCCACATATATAAGTGACAGTATTTGGTGAGAATTTTAGTGCAAGCTACTTGCGCTACAAGTTGAGCGAAAAAACAAAGGTTTAAAGCCTAGACTGCTCCCATTATCTTTTTGTTGTTGTTACCCGACCATGCAATCGGAAGAAGCGCCGCACTTATTTCTCCATAAGGCTGGACTTTCGGCGAGCATAGCATAGGCCTTCATGTAATTTGTTCTCGCTCATGTAGGTTACTAGCTGCATGGTTAAAAAAAACATAAAGACCTGTCGGAGTGCAAAAATTGCTATACCACAATGATTTTTTGTTCACACGTAGGATTATGCTAGAGCCTGCTGTGTTAGACTCTGGTTCACGCTAAAGTGCAGCGTACAAAAGTATTTGGTTTTAGTGTTTTTGATCTTAACAATTCAGGAAACTTTGCCTTACAAAATTTATTGTACCCACTTGGCCGACTGGGCAAACAAGAAAATTAGCTAGATTCCTGCAATATTAATTCACATTTCCTTATTTAATTTCACAGATGTTTTGCCTTTGCAAAAGGATAAAATACGGCGTATAAACACACTATCCTTGCGGAACGTTTGGATACCTTTGAACTTTTAATTAAGAGTGCTCTTTTGTTCAACTTGCTATTGTATAGTAAATGCTTTGACTGCTGTGAATGTAACTGTATAGCATGGAGGGTAGTTTGGGGACAATGTGCACCCAAGTGTGACTCATTATTTGCCTGTGGCTGTGCTCATTATAGCGGCAGATAAATCCACCAGTCCAGACTTGGCGATTTGCGAGGCTTCCTTTATATGAATTTGAAACACTCGGCTGTAGCGTATGTATGTTTGTTGTATGTATGTTTATTAGATCCTCCTGCAAGCAGGAACTCGCGAAGAAGCCTCATTGGCTTATCAAAGCCGCAAGCTGACCGAAGTCAGTCTCTTACATTCATATTTAGCGTCCATGATTATGAATTGTTAATTGTCAACAACTCTGCAACTGGACGACATACATTAATCTGGGAGTGACTCGAACCAGGGACCTTATGATTGAAAGCCAGGATGAACAAAATACTTCAAAGTAGTCCAGTATAAAGCATTGAGAAATGACAAACAATATTCACATTGGCAGCTGATAACTGAGATGGACACTTTTCTTGTATCAAAATACAGATAGAATTACTCGCTATTTGGGGACCGTGGCTAAAAGTATACTCGCAAAAACGCAAGTTTCACTCCGCACTAGATGATTGCTGTTTAAGTCTCCATGTAAAACATCAATTATTTTCTGTAAACAAAGGAGGCACTTGGGCAGATACATGGTGCTACATAGCTGCACACTCATAAATTATGTTTCTGTGCAGTATGAAATTTGAACTTATTCCACCACAAGTAAGTGTTGAACAAAGTAAAGCATGTCGCAGAATCATAAATAAACAGCAAGGCCTATTATAGTGTCTCAAACACTTAAAAATAAAGCATTTGCAAAAATACCTACGAAGATAGCTTAGCTTCTGTTACCTAACGGCTCATCAATTACTAGGCATGTACTATGCAATTGCTACTGTAGGTGTGTGCAACTCGTAAGCCTATACAGTACCTCACTGCTACCTTGAACCACTACTCAATCGATTAGTGCTAATTAGTACATTTGCCAAATTATATACCTTGTCTTTTTAGCAGCAGAATGGTGCACAACAAATATCGCTATAACTCCATTACACTGCCTTAAATCAAAGGGAACTTTCATGCAATGAAAATCTACGGTTGAAAGAGCAGATCTATCTTCAACTCGCAGCTGGTGTTGAGTGAAAAATATTTGCAAGAAAAATCCTAGCGGCAAAACAACAAAGTTGTCTCAAAACTTGTTATTTTTAGTTGTTGTATATTTTGCAAATTATGACTGATAGCACATAGAAAATGCCTTGAGAAATAATTAAGGAGATGTTTGGCCACCTTAAATGTATTGGTATTCTGACACAAACATTTTAACAATGCTTAATATTTTAGTAGTCTACCTGCATATACTCTACTTTGCAGGGCTTGAAATGCGCATATAAGCAAGCCGTCGTGATATCGATGGTTAATATTTATTTATTTGGTTGAGAACACAACATATTTATGAATGCCGTTCAAGCACAATACGACAGAAAACTTCAATTTAAGCAAATACTGTATATAATACAGATGATTCAGTGATATCCTTTGTTCCTATATAGCAATGCTGTATATTCAAAGAGTAC
This sequence comes from Apostichopus japonicus, assembly GCF_037975245.1. Taxonomy (NCBI): domain Eukaryota; kingdom Metazoa; phylum Echinodermata; class Holothuroidea; order Aspidochirotida; family Stichopodidae; genus Apostichopus; species Apostichopus japonicus. Next base: position 30,245,730 of record NC_092562.1, on the reverse strand, counting down.
ACCTTTTTGCACACAATAAAATAAATATATAAATACTAAATATGAGATTGTTCCAAGCTTCCCTTCTTGAAATATTGTGTTTTCAAGGTTTTCACAATTTGATCCCTAGTGACCCAAATAACATTTTTCCTTCAAAAAAAAATTAAGCTTCTTGAACTAAACGTGTCACAACTGCATACTAAATATGAGATTGTTCCAAGCTTCCCTTCTTGTGATATCGTGTTTACAAGGTTTTCACAATTTTGCCTCCGATGGTGACCCCAAATGACCTTTGACCTGTAGACACAAAAAACAATGGCATCTTAATGCTTCACAACTACATACTAAATATGAGCTTGGTCCAAGATTCCCTTTCTGAGGTATGGTGTTTACAATGTTCAAAATTTGACCCGGGCTGGTGACTCAAAATGACATTTGACATAAAAACAAGAGCCCAAGGGCACTGTGGTTCCTTGCTTGGGGTATATGACAATACACATAATATTATCAAGCAAGATTGGGCTGAAATAGTCCAAGTAATTGTGGTCCTACATGTTCCCATAAAGTAACCAACACTATAGCCAACACTTCTGTGATCACAAAATGTGATCTGATTTTTTATCAAAAGGCACTTTTGAGATCTAAATATGGCGTCGAAAATGTAAGAAATATAAGAGACCTACAAGCGTGTCAACAGATATGATAACAATGGTGACCTCAGATGACATGACCTTTAAGTTTCAAAATGTTCCACCACCCCATTCACATCTTGTCCCAAAATATCAACCATGTCACACCTTGGCATTGAGATTTAATTGCATTAAATGTCAAAAAATTAACTTTGAACTTGTATGTAACTTCACACACAAAGGTCACCCGGAGGTCAACCAATTGACATTTTTGATCGGTGAGACCTAAATAGAGCATGACTGTAAAAATTCAAACATTTTTTCGTTGCCCATTTTCTCCCCCCCCCCCATAATACTACTTTTTTAACATTAGCTGACCTTTGGTGACCTTGGATCACATGACCGTTAAGTTTGAAAATATACCCCTATACCATTTGCAACTTGTCCAAAAAAATCAACCTTGTCACACCTTGGCACTGGGAGTTATTGCATTAAATGTGTGAAAATTAACTTTGACCTCAAATACCTTCGCACACGAAGGTCAAATGGGGGTCAACCCATTGACATTTATGATCAAAAGGTACCTTTAACATCTGAAAATAGCATCGAAACTGTAAAAATCCACAAAACACGGAAAGGTCACCAGAGGTCAAATTGAGGTCAAGGGTTACCCAGATGCGGGTCGACAATTGGATTACATTGAAGCAACTCCCAACCCTAACGGACAATTTGTTCTCAAGTTGTCGCAAAAATACTAGTTTTTTATCATTAATTGACCTTTGGTGACCTTGTATCACATGACCGTTAAGTTTGAAAATATTCCCCTATACCATTTGCAACTACTCCAAAAATATCAACCTTGTCACACCTTGGAACTGGGAGTTATTGCATTAAATTTCTGAAAATTAACTTTGACCTCATATAACTTCGCACACGAAGGTCACACAGGGGTCAACCTATTGACATTTATGATCAGAAGGTACCTTTAACATCTGAAAATAGCATCGAAACTAAAAAATCCACAAAACACGAAAAGGTCACCCGCGGTCAAATTGAGGTCAAGGGTCACCCAGATGCGGGTCGACAATTGGATTTCATTGAAGCAACTCCCAACTCTAACGGACAGTTTGTTCTCAAGTTATCGCAAAAATACTAGTTTTTTTATCATTAATTGACCTTTGGTGACCTCGGATCACATGACCGTTAAGTTTGAAAATATTCCCCTATACCATTTCCAACTTGTCCAAAAATATCAAACATGTCACACCTTGGAACTGGGAGTTGTTGCATTAAATGTCTGAAAATTAACTTTGACCTCGTATAACTTCGCACACGAAGGTCACACGGGTGTCAACCTATTGACATTTTTGATCGGAAGGTACCTTTGATATCCAAATCTAGCATCAAAACCAAACATTTTCTTTTTTGCTCGTTTCCTCCCAAAATAAGCACATTTTTTCTAATGTGACCTTTGACCTTTTGACCTTGGTTTCAGATGTAGTTTAATCTCCTGATTCCAAAAAACAAAACGAAAAGTCTGTACAACCATCCTAACTCCGACCGAAAAACTTTGACCCCATATAACTTCGCACATAAAGGTCACACGGGGTCAACCTATTGACATTTATGATCAGAAGGTACCTTTGACATCTGAAAATAGCATCGAAACTGTAAAAATCCCAAAAACACGAAAAGGTCACCAGAGGTCAAATTGAGGTCAAGGGTCACCCACATGCGGGTCGACAATTGGATGACATTGAGGCAACTTCCAACCCAAACGGACAATTCGTTCTCAAGTTATCGCAAAAATACTAGTTTTTTTATCATTAATTGACCTTTGGTGACCTCGGATCACATGACCATTAAGTTTCAAAATGTTCCCCTAACCAGTTCACAACTTGTCCCAAAATATCAACCTTGTCACACATTGGCACTGGGAGTTATTGCAGTTTTAATATTTTTTGTTTTTGGACCATAACTGACCTTTGGTGACCTTTGTGAGCACCAAAAACAATAGGGCACACCTTCTCCATATGGCGGATCTATAGTCCAAGTTTGACCTCAATCCAACATTCCCTTATTGAGATAGAGCGTACCCAAGCAAGTGTCACAGACGCACACACACACACACATACACCCACACACACACACACACATACGCCAACCTGACTGCATAGGTTCCTTTTGCTAAAGCAAGGAACCAAAAACACAATCTGGGTTTTTCCTATCCAATGTGGTACTTCTCTACATCAAATATGAGATTGCTCCAAGCAGACCAAGCTCTCCTTATTTAGATATCTTTTTTACAAAGTTTCACAATTTGACCCCTGATGACTCCAAATGACCTTTTGATATCCCCAGATAACACTAGGCTTCTTCTACTCAATGTGGTAATCCTACACACCAAATAAAGCTTCCCTTCTTAAGATGTCGGGTTACAAGCAAGGCGTCACACACATTCATGCGCCTGCATGACCACAAAGGTTAGGATTTATCGAAACCAAAAATGCATAGGCCTACAGTTTGAGTGATTTGGATTTTTCTTTGATAGACATCGTTGATTAAATTCTTCAAAGAAATTTCTGGTAGCCTTAAGAAGTTACCTTAAAAGACGATAAATAATTTTCCAAACATGTTTTCAAAATATGAGGAAGCTAAGGTTGCGTTTGACAGAGAAACAATCTATCAATTGTTTAGGATGGATATATTTCAAATATACTTTGAACAGTAGAGCATGTGATGTCATCTTCGCAAATTAAAGATTGCGACATAACCCAGGCTCAATACAGTTCCTACAGCAAGCACAACAAGTACGGGGTTTAAATACAGATGAATTTCTTCCTTAATTTTTGGTGAAATTTCTTATCAATTATATGTCTTAAAAATATGTAGTGCATGTGATTATATGTGATTTTTGAAATTTTAACAGCAGATTCTTTGTTGTTTATACATCGCGTTATGCAGCTCCATTGCCAAAAATGTTCACGTGTAGGCTACTCTTACGTTTTCAAACGACAGTTCTCGGAAAGCCTAGCTTCTCAGTAACTATACATTCTGCTCTGACATCGATTCCGCCAAGTTTCATCTTTCGATGTTCCATATACTTTCTAGCTTCCTTTTACTGTAAAGTTGGTCTGTAATTTTATTTCAATGATTTCGAAGAACGATGAATAAACTGTGGTTTGAGTGTGAGAGTGTGATATGTGCAACACCATGTACGTACCAACTGGGCATGGTAGGCAGCTGTGGGTACGTTCGCGATGTGTACCTAATATATAATAGTAAATCACCCAGGTGTGTGTACACGCAAGATTGCTGCGGAAATGGAAGTGCTTATTTGCCTGCACAACCTCATTTCACCAAATTGATGCTTTCGGTGAGAAACTGGTGAATTTAAAAACCAGATTTCAACAAGAAGTAAAAGTCGAATGGGGACATGTTTCACATGGTTAGCAAGAAAAAAATAAGAATGCAGACAATGTATCCAATTCGTCCACCAGACACTTCCTTTAAGTGTATCAATTATGAACCCACCATGCTAGCCAGCAATCTTTGAAATACAAAGTTGTTGATCCTAGCTATGGCCTTTCAAACCACCTGTAGGATGTTGTTCTATGCCTGTTAGAAAATATAACACTTGTTGGCTTATGGTTATAGCAAGACATTGCAAATGACAGCAGTAAACTTATTTATTACAGCTGTAATACGCCCAGCATAATTACAGTATTGGCAGGAGACCTAGGTCTCTTAAATTAGCGTTAGGCTTAGTCTAGTATAGGTTTGGTAGTTTACCAATGCCAGGCACTGCCATTGCCGCTTTAACTTGTGTACGGAGGACACAGTGACAGCTGCATAGTGGCATTTCTTGATCCAACTTACCAAATGCAGGAGCGAATTTTAACAGAAATAATAGAAGCACTGTTACAGTCGCAGTTAACAACACGGGACTCCTACTTCCACGTACAATGCTAGCCATTTCGTTCACAATAAAGGCAGTCGGCCTTGATAAGGCTGAGGAGTTCCTGATTTGCACCCTGTGTAAGGTGGTGATACGTGTGTTGTTGGCAGTGGGTACAGTTTGGAGCCTAACCGAACACTGTGTAGTCTGCGTGTTGTTCTGCCATCGTTTACTACGCGAGCTGCACAGTGATGAGTAAAGAGAGAACTTGTTGTGTGCTGGTACTTCCTGGCTTTCGTGTCACCCTACCAACAGCTCAGTAGTTGGTAGGTTCGTGTGTTATTTTATGACAACTTCTCAAGGAATTCAAATCGTCGAAGATATGCAAATAGATTCGTGTTTGGAGAGTGACTATCGATGTACAGTAGCCTAGTACGTGCTTAGACTGCCGTAGAGTTGTCTTTGTTTAGGATACATCGTTACTTCCTTGTGCAAACTACGTCATTGGCTCGAACTTTTGAAAAGAAATATTGGAATCAACCATTATTACATATGGGGAATAAAAGTAACGTATAATTATTTAGAGGGCATATTTAGTTCGTACACGTCAGAGCCGTATATAGAGAGAGTTTGGCCAACTGGCGATTTGTGACGTCACACGCAAACCATGGGCATCAAAATAGGTCCAGTTGTCGTTACCAGTTGCGCGAAACACGAAAAACACCACACACAATATATAGCAGCTTTGCACACTGTGCTCGTTGCGAACAAACGAAGCGACTCAGAATGTCAGATTTTGACAGGCATACGAGGAACAAAATGGATATCAGGTAATGAATTAGAGTATGCGTTAGTTAATGACATTTACGTTTATCTTCACACCTGAAATGCATAGAAAACTAGCTGAAAACCTGTCATTACACTTGTTTTATTTTACGCCTCATACTACTAGTCCTACTTTAGTCATACAAACGAAAAGCACACATCACAGTCCTGGCTAGGCTAGATTACAGACGCACAACTATAGCATCAGGCCTACATTAATAGATCCTTCAATTAAATAAAGTAGGCCTACACATAAAATGACAATTTATGCTTCACTGATCTTTCAGGTTTGCCAAAAAGTAGTTGTACCAGAGGTCATTGTATTAAACTCCAGAAGTTACATAGTAGGATTAATATTCGGCATAACTTTTTCTCTAAAGTCTAATACAACTTATACAAGGGTTGTGAATGGATTGAATGGTTTGCCTGAGAAGGTTGAATTGCAAGTAGTGTGTATGGGTTTAAGAATACTTTGGATGAGTACATTAAGCATTGTAATTGGGTATGACATTTGATGTCCTCGGTTTTATTCCTCTCATATAGCCTTAGGGTCCTTAATGGGGACTTGAATGTCTCTCCTGGTCATTTTTTCTACTAAACTAAACTATATACTTGAGTGTAGGAGTTAGCAATAGTTGGGAGTCTGTGGGCAAACCTAAGACTGATATTGTGGTGTTAATTTCTCAGGAATGTAGTACTAGGCTATAGTAGGTGCAACAGATTGAATGGGTCTGTCGAGAAAAAAAAACCCTGCAACAACTGAATACTGGTGTATGTTGTAGCTTATGTATTTTCCATTAACATATATACTATACGGTCATGTCCTTAATGAGGTTTCATGGATCACACTGACATAGTGTGCCTACTTGTCAGTTTTGTCAACTGAGCATAGGGCTGATGACATCATTCAGTTTGTTTTTATGCAGACAGCAAATGGCCATAATGATAATTATTAATTGTTACTTATTCTTCATACTGCCCTTACTGGCCTTACCTGAACAGTGATGTATAAAAATGCAAGAAGTCTTTAAGCTTTTCATTTAAGAATCGTTTCAGCCTGTCCTATTTCAAACATATGATTGGCAGGTTTACACGTTACATAGCTTATCAAAATGGAGCTGTTCTGTAAAGCAAGAAAATCACGCATTATTATGCATGCATACAAACACACTCATATATAACAATTTCTGAATATCTTTTCAGCTGCCCAATGGTACTGGAATGCAAGCTCTGTTGGGTGAAGTAAAAAACCCTCATTGTACTCTTTTATCATGGTCAGCGTAGCTGGAACCAGCAATGATGGTGATGTGGATTTGACAGTACCTAGACAAGAATTCAATAGCTGCTTTGTGCTGAAGTGGGTTCAACTTGCTCAAGGCCATGACAGGATGACGACTAGACATTAGGATGAATTATCTGTTGTAGAGCTCTATAAACCAGGCAGTTGTTAAAACATCCATTGGGTGACCCTCACAGTCTACCAGGCACTGCATCGCAGAAGCAAAATGAAGTGTGTGTGATACCTTCATCTTATGAGAGTGGAATGGTATCAGTGTGGCCTCTGTCAATTTGGCTTCAAGTCTTTGTTTTCTTGAAAGCTGAGAAGATCTCTCAGTGGTTTCACACTGACCTCTGTACTTGACAATTCATGTGTATTTGCCAGCTCAGGAGGAAGCCAGATTTTAATTACATTAACCAATGCTGACTTTTTTTTGGACATGTGGTACATCTGCAAGGAGGTGAAGGAAGCAGTTGGAGTTGCATGGATGTGGAATCTTGTTGATAGTCTGGCAGTCTTATCCACAGATTATCCCAAAGCTTCTCCACATTGCCACATTCAGAACTTATTACATTGATAAACTTGAAAATTGCAGGAATCTAACGAAGCACCCATCAAGGGAATTTGTTTGTATAATTATTGAAAGCTGTGACCTTCTGATGTGACAGACTAATGTGAAATAAAGGGCAGTAGATTACCTTGTAAATGAACCTTGTTATTGTTTGATTGTATCTAATGTTTGCAAAATTTTAAGTTGCATGCTACCAATTGAAACATAATTCTTTCTCTATTAATGGGATATAAATACTTCTCCTTAAAGGGTGTGGAGACTCCCGCACAAAGAAACGTCTCATGCCGGTTATCTGACCTAGATTCGAATGCGGTGTAACAGAAGTGTTAGACACCACCATTGATCCCAGAAAATACACATACAGCTTGCTACCATCAGTAAATAGACATTAGTGTACAGTCAATACAAACATCACAGTCAATACCCACAACACAGTGCACATAGCAGCGTGGACATCTCAGGTCTAGATAAAAGATAACAAGGTATCGGGTTTCATTACTGTCTGCATTTTGTAGCGACACAAAAAAAACTTCACTTGCAAGCAACGGAAAGTAAACTTTTTCAGAGCGCGGCATGCGGTTTAGGGCAAGTCTTCAATACCTTTAAATATACTGCATCGGTTGTTGTCACTTGATCATTTGCTTGTGTGTGAGCTAAACAGCTTAAATAATATGTAAAAAAGTAATACAAACTTTCAAATTGCCAGATATTTACTTGCTCAAAATCATTATCCAATCATGATTTGTTGCTATCCTTGAGTCCATTATTCAGATGATGAGGCAGATTCCCTTCGACTCTCCATGATGAAGGTAAAACCTTATATCTTAACCAACTGCCATTGAGTGTCCATTTGAAAGTTTCAAACACACAAGTGCATTGATTAAAACAAAGACTTTATTGCTGTGGTTGCAGGAACTGGATTTCAGTCTAGAAGTCACTCACCAGGTTTGTCATTATCACAGTCTGCTAACTGTGGCTTTTTATGTTAGGAGTTTTTCTTCAAAGCACATGTCACCTTTGATTTGTAAAAAAAGTCCTGAAATTCAGGGAGTTAAAATTTACTGTCTAAAGATAATTTAAAAAGGTTTTTTTTAACTTCAATCGTCAATGTGGGTGTCAATTAAGGCCAAGGAGGTACTGATGCAACTTTGATAAATGATAGTTGACTGCATCCAAATTAAACCAAGGCCTAGGCTATACTTTTGAAGAAGAAAAAATTAGGCTGAATTCATGTTAGCCTAAAAAGGCTAGGCCAATGCTGACAATTAACACAAACCAAGATCATTTAACCATTTGGGCACTTGTTTATGACATACTAAAAGGGTCTATATAATTAGGCCTGTATGTGTACACAACCCACAAGTTGCCATGAGTATAGACCTAGCCTAACTAGTTTAGGCCTAGGCTACTTTGTTTTCCTTAGACCTAGTTTAATTGGGCCTTATACTGTGCCATATTATGTAATGTGCTATAACAGTTGTAGTAATAGCAAGAATGGTCCAGGTCTAACTAAGCCCAGGCTTAACTTATGCTTCGGGCTTAACTAAGGATTAGGGCTTTACGTGATGCCTAGAGGCTAGCCCACCCTTTTACATAGAACTAAAAGTGATACTTTTTTAGGCTAGGCATAGCCTAGGCATACAATAACTAGGAATTAGGATAACTATATGTGCGACTGAAACTGCCATGCCTATGATTAGGAGAGCTGGCATAATGAAATCGAATTTGTGGATCGTAAAACGAGAGAGAATAGCCATGCATGTAATTACAGAAACCAGTCTGAACGTAAAATTCTCGCATTGCTTGTACATTACTCGTATTACACTAGGGCCTATGGCTAGTATGGGCCTAGGCTACACAGACTTTTTTTCATTAGATCTCCATCTTGTTCTTTCTACTTCCAAAAAATTCCTCTTCTTTTATGGTCAGTGGGATAATCGAACAACAATATCCATGTTCTGACCGATTGCAGCATCCCCAGCACCATTTCTTTCATAATTTCGTACTTTTTTCGTGTACAAAACGATAGTCTATACACTGTGAGTATGCGTGTCGTCTGCTATAAAGTTTTCAAGTGGACCTATTTTACCACCCTGTGTGGGCGTTTTCCCTCTCGACCAATCCAAATCGGTTACATGGTTGGCCAAACTCTCTCTATATACGGCTCTGGTACACGTCAGAGCCGTATATAGAGAGAGTTTGGCCAACCATGTAACCGATTTGGATTGGTCGAGAGGGAAAACGCCCACACAGGGTGGTAAAATAGGTCCACTTGAAAACTTTATAGCAGACGACACGCATACTCACAGTGTATAGACTATCGTTTGTGTACACGAAAAAAGTACGAAATTATGAAAGAAATGGTGCTGGAGATGCTGCAATCGGTCAGAACATGGATATTGTTGTTTGATTATCCGACTGACCATAAAAGAAGAGGAATTTTTGGAAGTAGAAAGAACAAGATGGAGATCTAATGAAAAAAAGTCTGTGTAGCCTAGGCCCATACTAGCCATAGGCCCTAGTGTAATACGAGTAATGTACAAGCAATGCGAGAATTTTACGTTCAGACTGGTTTCTGTAATTACATGCATGGCTATTCTCTCTCGTTTTACGATCCACAAATTCGATTTCATTATGCCAGCTCTCCTAATCATAGGCATGGCAGTTTCAGTCGCACATATAGTTATCCTAATTCCTAGTTATTGTATGCCTAGCCAGGCTATAAAAGTATCACTTTTAGTTTAATGTAAAAGGGTGGGCTAGCCTCTAGGCATCACGTAAAGCCCTAATCCTTAGTTAAGCCCGAAGCATAAGTTAAGCCTGGGCTTAGTTAGACCTGGACCATTCTTGCTATTACTACAACTGTTATAGCACATTACATAATATGGCACAGTATAAGGCCCAATTCAACTAGGTCTAAGGAAAACAAAGTAGCCTAGGCCTAAACTAGTTAGGCTAGGTCTATACTCATTGGCAACTTGTGGGTTGTGTACACATACAGGCCTAATTATATAGACCCTTTTAGTATGCCATAAACAAGTGCCCAAATGGTTAAATGATCTTGGTTTGTGTTAATTGTCAGCATTGGCCTAGCCTTTTTAGGCTAACATGAATTCAGCCTAATTTTTTCTTCTTCAAAAGTTTAGCCTAGGCCTTGGTTTAATTTGGATGCAGTCAACTATCATTTATCAAAGTTGCATCAGTACCTCCTTATTCCCTTAATTGACACCCACATTGACGATTGAAGTTAAAAAAAATCTTTTTAAATTATCTTTAGACAGTAAATTTTAATTCCCTGAATTTCAGGACTTTTTTTACAAATCAAAGGTGACATGTGCTCTGAAGAAAAACTCCTAACATAAAAAGCTACAGTTAGCAGACTGTCATAATGACAAACCTGGTGAGTGACTACTAGACTGAAATCCAGTTCCTGCAACCACAGCAATAAAGTCTTTGTTTTAATCAATGCACTTGTGTGTTTGAAACTTTCAAATGGACACTCAATGGCAGTTGGTTAAGATATAAGGTTTTACCTTCATCATGGAGAGTTGAAGGGAATCTGCCTCATCATCTGAATAATGGACTCAAGAATAGCAACAAATCATGATTGGATAATGATTTTGAGTAAGTAAATATCTGGCAATTTGAAAGTTTGTATTATTTTTTTACTTATTATTTAAGCTGTTTAGCTCACACACAAGCAAATGATCAAGTGACAACAACCGATGCAGTATATTTAAAGGTATTGAAGACTTGCCCTAAACCGCATGCCGCGCTCTGAAAAAGTTTACTTTCCGTTGCTTGCAAGTGAAGTTTTTTTTGTGTCGCTACAAAATGCAGACAGTAATGAAACCTGAGACCTTGTTATCTTTTATCTAGACCTGAGATGTCCACGCTGCTATGTGCACTGTGTTGTGGGTATTGACTGTGATGTTTGTATTGACTGTACACTAATGTCTATTTACAGATGGTAGCAAGCTGTATGCGTATTTTCTGGGGTCAATGGTGGTGTCTAACACTTCTGTTACACCGCATTCGAAACTAGGTCAGATAACCGGCATGAGACGTTTCTTTGTGCGGGAGTCTCCACACCCTTTAAGGAGAAGTATTTTTATCCCATTAATAGAGAAAGAATTATGTTTCAATTGGTAGCATGCAACTTAAAATTTTGCAAACATTAGATACAATCAGACAATAACAAGGTTCATTTACAAGGTAATCTACTGCCCTTTATTTCACATTAGTCTGTCACATCAGAAGGTCACAGCTTTCAATAATTATACAAACAAATTCCCTTGATGGGTGCTTCGTTAGATTCCTGCAATTTTCAAGTTCATCAATGTAATAAGTTCTGAATGTGGCAATGTGGAGAAGCTTTGGGATAATCTGTGGATAAGACTGCCAGACTATCAACAAGATTCCACATCCATGCAACTCCAACTGCTTCCTTCACCTCCTTGCAGATGTACCACATGTCCAAAAAAAAGTCAGCATTGGTTAATGTAATTAAAATCTGGCTTCCTCCTGAGCTGGCAAATACACATGAATTGTCAAGTACAGAGGTCAGTGTGAAACCAATGAAAGATCTTCTCAGCTTTCAAGAAAACAAAGACTTGAAGCCAAATTGACAGAGGCCACACTGATACCATTCCACTCTCATAAGATGAAGGTATAACACACACTTCATTTTGCTTCTGCGATGCAGTGCCTGGTAGACTGTGAGGGTCACCCAATGGATGTTTTAACAACTGCCTGGTTTATAGAGCTCTGCAACAGATAACTCATCCTAATGTCTAGTCGTCATCCTGTCATGGCCTTGAGCAAGTTGAGCCCACTTCAACACAAAGCAGCTATTGAATTCGTGTCTAGGTACTGTCAAATCCACATCACCATCATTGCTGGTTCCAGCTACGCTGACCATGATAAAAGAGTACAATGAGGGTTTTTTAATTCACCCAACAGAGCTTGCATTCCAGTACCTTTGGGCAGCTGAAAAGATATTCAGAAATTGTTATATATGAGTGTGTTTGTATGCATGCATATGTGTGATTTTCTTGCTTTACAGAACAGCTCCATTTTGATAAGCTATGTAACGCGGAAACCTGCCAATCATATGTTTGAAATAGGACAGGCTGAAACGATTCTTAAATGAAAAGCTTAACGACTTCTTGCATTTTTATACATCACTGTTCAGGTAAGGCAAGTAAGGGCAGTATGAAGAATAAGTAACAATTAATAATTATCATTATGGCCATTTGCTGTCTGCATAATAACAAACTGAATGATGTCATCAGCCCTGTGCTCAGTTGACAACACTGACAAGTAGGCACACTATGTCAGTGTGATCCATGAAACCTTATTAAGGACATGACCGTATAGTATATATGTTAATGGAAAATACATAAGCTACAACATACACCAGTATTCAGTTGTTGCAGGTTTTTTTTTTCTCGACAGACCCATTCAATCTGTTGCACCTACTATAGCCTAGTACTACATTCCTGAGAAATTAACACCACAATATCATTCTTAGGTTTGCCCACAGACTCCCAACTATTGCTAACTCCTACACTCAAGTATATAGTTTAGTTTAGTAGAAAAAAAGACCAGGAGAGACATTCAAGTCCCCATTAAGGACCCTAAGGCTATATGAGAGGAATAAAACCGAGGACATCAAATGTCATACCCAATTACAATGCTTAATGTACTCATCCAAAGTATTCTTAAACCCATTCACACTACTTGCAATTCAACCTTCTCAGGCAAACCATTTCATCCATTCACAACCCTTGTATAAGTTGTATTAGACTTTAGAGAAAAAGTTATGCCGAATATTAATCCTACTATGTAACTTCTGGAGTTTAATACAATGACCTCTGGTACAACTACTTTTTGGCAAACCTGAAAAGATCAGTGAAGCATAAATTGTCATTTTATGTGTAGGTCTACTTTATTTAATTGAAGGATCTATTAATGTAGGCCTGATGCTATAGTTGTGCGTCTGTAATCTAGCCTAGCCAGGACTATGATGTGTGCTTTTCGTTTGTATGACTAAAGTAGGACTAGTAGTATGAGGCGTAAAATAAAACAAGTGTAATGACAGGTTTTCAGCTAGTTTTCTATGCATTTCAGGTGTGAAGTTAAACGTAAATGTCATTAAATAACGCATACTCTAATTCATTACCTGATATCCATTTTGTTCCTCGTATGCCTGTCAAAATCTGACATTCTGAGTCGCTTCGTTTGTTCGCAACGAGCACAGTTTGCAAAGCTGCTATATATTGTGTGTGGTGTTTTTCGTGTTTCGCGCAACTGGTAACGACAACTGGACCTATTTTGATGCCCATGGTTTGCGTGTGACGTCACAAATCGCCAGTTGGCCAAACTCTCTCTATATACGGCTCTGGTACACGTACGATGGTTGTCCCGTACACTCTTGCCGTCTGGCACGTTCAACCAAATCATGTTTCATTTTCCTTTCTTTTCGTTTATGGGGGGGGTGATGGGGGGGCAGAGGGGGATACTGGTTACCTTGGACACTTGAGATTTGGTCTCGTCGGCCATTGTAACAAAGGTGTACCACAAGTATTTGTTTTATTGACTTTCAAGCTAAATTCGTCAATTTCCAAGGTCGCTAGAGCAATTAGCTCGATCTGTCGTTTTCGCACTGGTCAGATATATGTCACTATAGAATTGCTTTTACAGTTTTCGTTGAGAATAAGACGATATAACATCATGCTCCTTTTCTTCAGTTCTTCACAGACTACTTACAATACATTTCATTTCATTTTCATCATTAACTCATCCCGCTGTTTTCACCATGTCTCACCACTATCTTTTGTTTCAGAAGCTCAGAAAATGACTGATGCAGATATCCCAGCGCTATTCTTTCCATCTTTCCAACTACAGGTTCTGCTCTTGCTCTCTCTCTCTCTCTCTCGCATTATTACCTCAGGTCTACAGGTTACACACCAACCAACACGTACAGTAGGAACACTTCCTCCAGGACTCCAGAGAGAGTGGAACCGAGTCCTACACAGCCATGGGCGGCGATCATTGGGGGGGGGGGGCGGGGGAGCATGTCCCCCCAATATTTTAGGTTGGGGGATATAGTATACAAATAATGAATGGTTATGAGTGCAATAGTGCAAATATTTCATGAGTTGAAAGATGTAATTTGCTCCATTCAACGAGGCGCAGCCGAGTTGAATGGAACAAATTACATCTTTCAACGAATACAACACCTTCAAATTCGGATATAATTGGATGTAAAATGCACTCATGCAACAGATTGTTTTGAACAGACAGGTTTCTCTGCTCTCTTACCATTGAAAAAAGTGCTACCAAAAAAGTATAATGCATGGTTCTATCATCATAGCGTGCAATAGAGCGGATTTTGCATGCAATCGACGAGCAATTGACCAATCAAATGGCCGGAATGTAATTAGGTGTTGTATAATATCTAATATCCCCCCCCCCCCCAATATTTGGTGGCATAGTTTTTTTTTAGCATATTTTGTGTACTTTTTATGATATCGCTAGTAATTTCAAAATAGAAAATGCTTAGATGCAACTTACAAGGCCTGGGAAGTGCCATTTCCAGCGATCTGGGAGGCATTTTCGGCCAAAATTTTCTTTTGCGCTTGGCGGCTTCGCGCCAACTCATGGTGGCGCTACGCTTAGATAGTTTGCCTACATGCTTCGCCCCTCCCTTGGCAAATTCCTCGCAAGGCCAATATTTTAGGTGGGGATATACGGTAGTATCTAATATCCCCCCCCCCCCCAACATTTTGGTGGCATAATTTTTTTGTGTGGCTATAAATAGAAAATAATGCGTGAAATTATTTATCCAAATCATATTTGGCGGTGGCTATAAACTTCATCCAACACATGCTGCATGAGCTGGTAAATGACTCTTTGTGGTCGTTTCTGTGACCTGTGACCGTATAGCATGTTGTCACTCATGATTATTATCACAATGTCTGTACATCTCTTGTGTATGAGTGTAAGTATGTACAATCATACATATGATCCACGTCGATATGGGTTCACTGGGTTTCCATTTGGCCTGTTTCCTACAAGATTTCTAATCGCAGGCGCGTATCCAAGGGGGGGGGGGGGGGCGAGCATATTTTTTTTAATGATATCGAAGTTTTATAGTAGCCGTTATAAGAGGTTTTAATATTTGTACACCAATAAATTAACTATGTCTGAATTTTCAAAAATTTATTGACCAACGTATTCTTCATCATACTTCCCTCTACTCGTGCAATTTTGACCGGTCTGTTAGGGATTGAAGGGGGTTTTCTATATTGGTTGTTCATAGATGAAATTTTGTGCAACATTATGGGTATGTTTTGAAGTGAATTTATTATTCAAATTCTGAACAAATAACGAGCTTAAAACCTTGAAAAGTGGGGCTGACAGGTATTGTGGGGCGCCGTACGTAGAAGTACCTACAAAAGCAATGATCCACAGGAGATGCGATGAGGTTGAACATGATGTGTGACTGGTGACAATCTTGAAAAAGGTTATGAATGAAAAAAAAACTATTGGGAAAAACTTGGTTCTCAGGCAAAAGTGTACATCTGGTTGGTCATTTTCAAGCCCGAGAAGTGCCATTTCCGGTGATCTGGGGGGCTATCAAAACCAGAAATTGTATTGTACGCTGCGCGCCAACCAATGGTGTCGCTCCGCTTTGATAGTAATTCGCCTGCATCCAAGCAAATGTCCCCCCCCCCCCAATATTTGAAACAAATCGCCGCCCGTGTACACAGCACCTCCATCCGTCTCATCAACATATCCTTACCAAACACTGCCAATCGTCTTTAGATAGCCCCAACGATGAACACATAACTCACAGAAAGAAGAAAGAAGAAAATGATTGACCTTCTGAAAAGACGCAAACGTACCGCTTAATTGCAACCGTTTTAGAAAGCCCCGGACCCCACCATCCTCAACTACAGTTGTTAATTTCTCTTGTTCTACTGTTACCAGTGCAGAACTTATGCTTCTCTCCAATGGACTTAACTTCTGTCCTACTCCTCCATCATTTGCCCGGTTCTTCCTAGATGATCCTCCAACTGAACGGGGACCCTTCTGCAAGAAAAGTTCTTGGATGTCTCCTAAGAACAGAGTCCCTATTTTAGAAGCCTATACACACAAGTCGTCAACTCTGAAATTAACCAGTAAAACTCTGCTCTCCGCACAACAACCTTCCAAGAGGTGAACGTACAGCACTCTCTCACTGTCTCGCACTGACATTATCATCAAGCCAGCCTACAAAAGTCCTGCATCAGCTGCGGACTGGGTCTTAAAACCGGCCCGGGTATTTTTCACAAAGACGGTCCCGTTATTCATTGATATATTACTTACATAGTGATCGCCGTCCTAGGGGAGGGGTCTAAGGGGAGGGGTGATTTTTTTTAAGTTAAGGAATGCCTAGATGCAAAATGGTGCTATATTTCTCAATTTTGTAGGTAACCATAATCCTATAAATAGACCCAATAATTATTTCCCAGAAGCAACACTTGATTAAACTGAGAAAAGTTAAAAACATTAACAAAAATAAACAACAATATATGTTTTAGAGCAGGGGGTCCGGACCCCCTGGACCCCCCCCCCTCTGGATCCGCGCCTACGTCCATCTATAAACGTCTCTCTCTACACGTTCCTCGCCAGTCCCCACTTCCCTCTCCCCTCCTTCTTCGTCTCTCACCCGTGTCCCTCTCTCCATGTCCCACCCTTTATGTCCCTCTCTTGAGTCTCTTTATGTCACATTCTGTACTAGGAATCATGATTTTCTATAGGGTAGTACCCTTTACTTACACACACTTTTGTCGCCCATTTCAATTAGTGTGGGGACCTATTTCGCGAAATCGAGGACAAATACTCAAATTCGTCGACTAACATTTGATAACCAAACACCCTACTGTATGTGGGTCATTTTTATTCATACATAATCTCTCAGGACTTAGCTACTGAGTGGTAACCAAATAATATCATGAGATTTTGCATGTTTTACTTCGTTTTCTGGAGGACGAGGTGCAGATTAATAAAATCTATATACTCTGCCAATGCTATGTTTATGTCAGAATGCATTGGTCTCCGTACTTGTATATCTTATCGTAAGAATATTAGCACAGACGGGTTGCCAATAGCACATTCTTTTGTTACGAACTAACAGACCAACTACAGGGTGATTTCATGAGCTGATTCCCACAGTTAAAAATATATTTCTACACAGCCCGTCTGTATTCTATTAACTACTGTGAAAATGGGCTGTAATTTTACCAGGCTCCCCAGCCCACTGGCCCACCGGGCATTGCCCAAATGCATGTGTGGCCAGTCCGCCACTGTCTGCAGTTGTCATCCAGGATCAACAGTATTATATCAAGGAAGCCATGCGCAGGGACGTAGCTAAGGCCTGATGATTGGGGGGGGTGTAGTGGCTGAAATTCCAACTGGATGGGTTTTGGAGTCAGAAAATTCCGACTGCTCCCTTGTACCCCCCCCCCCCGCACTCATCGTCAACGATACGGTCAGTGTCAGTCAGACACCCCATCTTTCGCGACTGCACTTTTGTTCCGAACTGTTTTCAATACATTTGTACCTTATGGGGCAAAGTTTTGCTTATGTTGATGGCACATTTAAACTTCCGTAGATTAGCATTGAGTGTTTTAATTGTATACCATAGAGACAATGTATATCCCAACGTCGTAGCCAGGAATTTGAAAGGGGAAGCACTTTTTGCGATTGATATGGGGGAGGGGTCTAAGGGGAGGGGGTGTCCCCCTCCCCTTTGAGATTTTTTTTGAACAATTGAAGGTCCTTAGATGCGATCTGGTGCAATTTGTTGCCAGTTTCATCATTATGATATGATATCATATTATCAGCAGATTTTGTTTCCTGTTTGAATTCTTTTACATGTTCTTTTACATAATATATCAGAAAGACAAACATAGTGCTCTTTTGCAATTTTTCCAGAAGGATGATTCTTGTTTATTGTCCAATGTCTGGACTTAAATACATTTGACGAACTTAACTGATGGACAATATAAACTTTCATATTTTGTAAGACAGCCAGATTTGCAGTGGCCTAAAAAATATCGTTATCTCCGTGTATTAACAGTGTAATAATTATTTATAGGAAGTGCGTATCACGTACGATTGCTAGCTTAGCTTCATAACATGCTGTTCGTGCAACAACTAAGGACGAATCATAGAACGGATGAGAACGAACTTGTCGTCGTCGTTGTGCATACGGTTCGTGACATTCCATCGAGTGAGGTTAGGTAGGCAATATGTATTTTATTACGCAGTGGCCAACTGTAGGTTTGAAATAGGCTAAATTTATCTAATTGCATCTGCCAAACTAAGTAAGTAGTTGAATCAGTAGGCCTGCATGTTATTACGATTATAATCGAGTTAACGGAGTTGACGAGTATTCAAGATCAAAAGAGCACTGACAAAATACCATGCTAAAAAAACAACAGTTTTTAAACATTTTTTTCGACACTCAAAGGGGGAGCAGTCGCTCCCCTGCTCCCCCTGGCTACGTCCCTGGTATATCCTGAACTTACTTTAAGCTAGCGAACAGGGTCGACCCACCCAATAGAAAAATTAATACATAAATTTTCCGAATTGAAGCTGGCGAACGTTGTATTTTTTTTTAGAGTATTCAAAATCATACCAAGTTTTGTATGGTGGAGTATAAGGATCGCGAGATACAATTTCTCAATGTGACGAGGAAAACGTGGTAAATATGACTGATTAAAGGTCAATTTTGATCGAAAATTTTATGTCACTCACAAATTACAAGAACATATGAAAATAAGAATGCGACAGTCAGAAAAATTATTGCGCGACAGTCGGAAATTCCGAATTGAAGCTGGCGACAGTCGGAAATTCCGACAGTCGGAAATTCCGACTGTCGCACTCAAATTTTCCAACTATCGTCATTTTTACCAAGATTGGGGGGGTGAGACACCCCCCACACCCCCCCTCTAGCGACGTCCCTGGCCATGCGTCATCTCTCCAACAACGATATTTTCACTTTTCATGATTCTGATCCCACAGATATTTTCCCCCAGCATAATAAAACAGGCCATCACTGATATGTACCAGCGGAACCAGATCTCTAAGAAGGCTGTTGCTTTCCTTCCTCCCACAGACTGTAAGGCAGCCAGGTTTTATCTTCTGCCCAAAATTCAAAAGCCTGGTAACCCTGGTAGGCCTATCATCTCAGGCAATGGGTCCCCAACGAGAAGATATCCTTGTTTGTGGACCACTTCATCAAACCTCTTATTCCTCAGATTAACTATTACATCCATTACACTCCAGACTTACTCAGGAAACTTGGAGATATCAAGAACCAAATCCCCAGTACAGCCATCATCGGTACTTTCGACGTCACTTCTCTTTACCCTAACATCCTCCATGCTAAAAGTATCGCAGCCGCGTGTGCAGCCCTGTCCAAGAAGGTCCACACTTCTCTGACATCAAAGTTCTCATGCAACAGATTTTCACCGTGAAAAAAAACTTCACGTTCATGGACAATAACCAGGGAGCACCGGCACACCTTTGCTAAACAAATTGGGTGTTCCTGCTATTTTTGTCTCACTCACATTTTTGAAGACTTTGTAACACCATGGCTTCTTCCGAGGCTAACTTCCAAAATTACGCACAGCCCCCACCAGAGGGTCGCAAACATCATATTATGTACAGGGGGAATAGGGAAAATCCATATATTTTATTTAGTTGCATTTCTTTATCAAATATACTATATTTCAGCATCTTTGATATTAAAAGTTTACCCTATTTTTTATCTTTCATCTGAGTATACTGTAACGTAAATTCACCCTTTATTGTTTACCTCGCTGTTAGCTTTTCTTGCAAACAATTCGGTGCTTGTATCAATCTTTTGTATTTTATCTCAGATACAGCGGAAGTCCAAAAATATATTCCATAATAGTAGTACAGCTGTCTCAGTAAAATAGCCAATCACAGTAGCGTTTGTTTTTCTATCACTAAATGCTCGCGTGATGCGCGAGGCACAACCAATCAAGTTATTTGTCTCAAAAGAGAACAATTTTCGTTACTTTCACACATGGATAACATAAGAAAGAATTTAACACGTGTTGAGCTACCTACGAAAGCACCGAGGACGCACGTCAACAGAGGGTCAACGGATAATTTCTGACACTAAAGCCAATAAAACTTATTTTCCGTTAGTCCTTTAAAAATTAACTATACGTAAATCATTGATAAATGTATTTGACGTGACTATCGTAATGTCTATCAAATGTTAAGAGTATTAACGCTGTGTAACTGACGTATATAAGCCCTTAGAAATTATCACTGGGACAGTAGTTTGACTGGTCTCATTTTCTAAGCATTTCTTTATCTTATAGGAAACAACTTGCACGTTACTTTAACGAAGTATCTGGCATCAATTCTTCTTCTCGACGAATTCACTTGAATCGAAGCTTTAACGTAACATATCTGAGCACTAGGCTGGCCTAACTGTACACACAGCCCATGTACAGTTCATCGTATATCTTCTAGAAACTAGTCTTACTATTTGGGACCTGCGTTCTCTTTCGTAGAGGATACATTCGTATGCCTGTGTGACCGTAGTCTAGGTTAAAGTACGTTCGTTTTGCGTTATTGACGCAGTGCTTTAATTTTGCGTTATTGACGCACTGCGTTCGTTTTGCGTTATTGACGCAGTGCGTACAAACTACGTATGCTTTAGTCTGTTTTATTACTTAGTCCGTCATTACGTTTGTTTCTTTGATTTTGTACTGTGATCGCTATAATTTGTTGAGCAGACTTGCTTGGAAAATCAGGTGGAGAATAATAATCGAGTTAACCTAAAAAAAAAACGTGTCTGCATCTCTGACTGTACTTCCTGGTGTTTCTGGGGAAGTTACCAACTACGGGCAAGGGAGAAGTCTTAGGGGCGGGCGGCGTTACAATACTTGCATTCCATTGTGTCACGGGTAAGGTAAAACTATTCGACTGGACAACGTTAATACTCGGTTGGCGTGTGTCTTTTGTATGAGCTTTATGTAGTCCTCGTAACCAGGGGCAAAAACCCTGAAACACAACGTAAAATGTACGCATTGTATAAACAAATATTTCACACAAATAAGACGTTACATCGGCAATATGAAACATATCAAACATGCATTAATCTCATTGTATGATCCCATCATTTTACACCTTATTAACACTTATCAACTATTTACAATATGCCCTCCCTGTACAGACATTCGATACTAACAAACTTCTCATAAATATACTTTATATGTGCTTTCCAATCTCTGGCATATTCCGGCCTCGCTACACTCAAATAAGAAACAAGAATACGACTAACTAGTTGCGCTCCCTCTACTGCATAGTAAGGTTTGACTTAGTATACATAAGAAAATGAGACACTTACGGAATTCGGTCAGTTTCCGGCTTTTTACACGTATCGGTACGTCCTTTACGATATATGACAAGATATATTGCCACGAATTCATCAGCGGGGAACCGAAGTTGCCCCTACATATACTATATTAGAATAGCGAAGTACTGCGGGCTAACGTCGCCCAACGGACATCGTGTCCAACTGCAACAAGTAACTGCTGTGGTGCACCCAGCACCCTTGCACCAAGTATATTATATCAAACACGAATACCACGCCCAGACCTGCTTACCCGGCCTATTCATACCGACCCTTTACCTGCATTTTATGCAAATTAATCTAAACAAAGACTTGCACAAATTCCATTGATGCCCGTCGAGCAATCAGTGAATTAAACAAAGCATATACTACACTGTTAAAAATATCTGTCAGTTTACAGACTTTTTTAACATAAATTTCCGGTTTTTTCCCATTAACCAAAAATTACTGTATTTTTACAAACAGTTTGTATTGCTACAAAAACAAAATGTAATATAACCTATATTTTCTGTTTATTTAGAAAACAATTATTTTCTATTTTTTTAACAAAATTTGACTGCAATCATTAATATTTTTACAGAAGTAACTGTAAATTAAAGTAACAGTTGAAAAATCCTGTTATTTTACAACTTATATCTGTTTTATTGCAATAACATGATCGCACTGTTTTTTTTTACCATCAATTTGTATTTACTACGACAAAAAATGTTTTTAAACAGAAACTTTTCATTTTTACGGAAAAACAAATATTTAGTATTTCAATTAGCAACACTTTAGGGTCCTTTTATAGACCAATTCATCGTATGTTTCTTCAAGCACAATCTGACTGAGCAATATATGGGATGCGCTCATCTCGGGTGTGTGGTCCAGGGACCCGTTTCGGGCCCTAGGTTAGTCAATGTGTTTTCGGGACCTTTGGGCGATGCCCATGCACGGAAGCTCTGGGGTTTAAAAAAATTGTGATCATTATTAACTGTTTTCAATTGGCATTGAATGCGCACTAAAAAGACGAAAAACATTCTATTTAATTTGGGCATTTTTATTTCAAATAATTTAAATTTGAGTAAATGCCGATCGATTTCGTGATACAGCGAGCATGTGGGTGAGACAGATGTTGTTAAAGGTTGCATTGGAGTGAAAAACAACGTACAGCGCGTATGGCACACCTAATGCAGTCCAGAGGTTTCGCAATGGCTCGGTGACCTAAGGTCACGGTTTCCATCTGGGTTCACGAGTGTAACATATGCATATTAACGTTTCCCGCCAAAATAACAGTCCACGGCCTGACGTATCAGTGCACAAGAAACTTTTTCAGTTATACGTACAATACAACAGCGCACCGAACTTCGACCACGTACGTACGTACACACTACTACTGCTTGCGTCCAGCATGCAGTACACAACACTAGCTGCCTTTTCACTGATGACGCAGGAGAATTCTGCAATATTCGACTGAGGTGGGTGTAGTGGAAGTTCATTCAAGTTTTGTTAGCAAATAAGTTGGTAGAAACATTGACTATTCATCAATAACAAATTCTTAGAAGGCTTTTTCTTGCCGTTTCGGAAAATCTGTTAAATGTTTTTGTATAACGGATGCGATAACTGAGCTTTATAGTTATAGGCTAGGCCTAATAGCGAAGGGCCTAGCATAACGTTAGGCATCAGTGGCTAACGGTGGTCTTAGTCCGGAGCGATATTGATGAAATAAAATAATAGCCTAGGCCTATAGGCTTGGCCCATATACAATTTAGATACTTAGGTTTTTGCTATTGCCTGTGCGGCTGTAGCCTAGACTATTAATATTAATAGGCTGCTTTTAACCGAATTGTTGATTAAGTTTATTACTCATTAGCTTTGAAAACCTATGATACCCAACAAAGCTTAGGGCCTAACAGTAATGCTACAGTAGTTTTACTGTGTGAGAACCAGTATGAGTTGGACTGAGCCTGTCCACACTACCAGTACCACAGTCTGTCATCATTTTGACACAACCATTTGCATTGATTATGCATCTAGACAAAATCATGTGTACAAAAAGAAGCAAGTAGGCAAGAGCTTTCCTATATCTTGTACTGTAGCTGTACTCAGTACATGTTCAACTTCAAACATATAAAAATTGTGTAAATTCACTGTAGCTTTAACAACCGAAGTTAGTGCAAATGAAATTGGTGTGGGTTTATAAGTAGGTTATTCAAACTTTTCCAAATTGGCAGGGTTTTCCTACTCGTATTCTCATAGTTCTGTACGTCGTGAGACTAAAAATGTTTGTTGGACTTTGCAACATTTGCAAGGTAACAACACGTTCAGTGAGTGAGTATGTGGCTCATGGACGGCGCCATAGAAATCAAGCCAATTCTCAATTTCGGTGCTGTTTTCATATAACAAGGAAGCATCGTAACCAGAGACATGTAGAGCAGTCAAACAGATTTCATTCTGTTAATGTACCACTGAAGTGTGTTATTGCATACTGTAAGAAAGAATGCTCTGATTTGCATGCATTTTTAAGTCATCTCAAAAGTCACATGAATAATGGTCAGACAGTTGAATGCCCGTATGTTTCATGCAAGAGAAGGTACCACAAAAAGGCAACATTTTGTGTTCATTTGTCTCGTTGCCACAGAAATTGGTGTGCAAAACGTGTGAAAAATGCTCACAAAAGTTTCAGATTTGATGCTGTAATTTCAGAAACAGCAAATAATTATGATGTAGAAACTGGCAATGCTAATAAGCCCACTACTGCAGAAGAAAGTTTGGATATGGAATTTGGGGAAACTGAACATGACAATGTCATAGAAGTTGAGAGTAATTCTGATCAGTCAAAAGGGGAATTTTTGAAAAGTTTTGCATTATTTCTACTTAAGCTGCAAGGGAAACAATTAGTCCCAGAATCAACCGTACAAATTATTGTAGAGGAACTAAGAAACATACATGACATTTGCCTAGAATCTCTTAAAGTTAGGCTTACAGCAAAATTAAGGGCCGAAAACATTTGTAATGACCGTATTCATTCATTATTAGATGACCTTAACTTGGGAAATGAGTGGGATGTTGCTTTGGACAGTAAGAAGGGAGAACTGCGCTCAAAACATAGTAGAAAAGAGTACTTTAAGTCACTGAATTTTGTTTCCCCAGAAGCTGTTCCCCTTGGGAGGGATATTTCAGGAAAAATGCATTACTGTCATTATGTTCCCATCTTGCAGACAATTAAAGTTCTCATTGATAATGACTTGATTCCAATAAAATCAGACAGGAGAGCCAACAACATGCAGCTACCAGTGTTTACAGATATAACAGATGGGAAAATTTTCAAAGAAAATACACTTTTTGGAAGTGAGGAAAATGCATTGTCGGTTATTTTATTCCAAGATGCCTTTGAAGTAGTGAATCCACTTGGATCTGCCAAAAAGAAACATAAAATATTGGCTGTGTATTTCACTCTGGGAAACATTCCTCCTCAGTATAGGTCCCAGGTAGAGTCATTGCAACTTGCACTTCTTTGTAGAGAGGTTGATTTCAAGAAGTATGGACAAGAAAAAGTATTTAAAAGGCTATTAAGAGACTTGAAATTACTAGAAGAAACTGGTGTACAGGTCAAAGGTGGGCAAATTCGGAAAGGTTCATTGGCATGCATACTAGGAGATAATTTAGGCTCACACACTATTGGCGGATTTGTTGAAAGCTTTTCATCTAAACATTATTGTAGGTATTGCTTACTGAGTTCAGCTGAATTTCAGTCAGGTGAGCCATATGCTCTGGGAAAGTGCAGAAGTCCCACCGAATATGACAGATGTGTAGAACATCTCCAACAGTCTGGTGAAGATAGCTTTGAGGGTATTAAATTTAACTCCCTCTTCAATAATTTAAATTACTTCCATGTCTGTAATCCTGGCCTGCCACCTTGCTTGGGCCATGACCTTTTTGAAGGGGTAGTGGATTATGATTTGAAACTCTATATCGATTACTGGGTTAATCAGAGACATTGGTTTACGTACCAAGACTTAAACAGAAAGTTAGAACTGTTTAAGTTCACTGGTAGTGACATCAATAACAAGCCTGCTCAGATAAATTCAAATAAAAGCAGACTTGGTGGAAATGCAGTTGAGAACTGGTGTTTGCTTAAACTTCTCCCAATTTTGGTGGGCCAGCAAATTTGGGATAAATCTGACAATGTTTGGAAACAATTTCTGCGTTTAAGAGAGATTGTTCAGCTTGTTTGTGCTCCTCAAATATCATGGGATGAAATTGTTTATCTGAAGGTGTTAATAGAAGAGTACCATGAGGAAAGAAAACAAATCTTTCCTGATGTGAAGCTTAGACCAAAACATCACTTTCTTTGTCATTATCCAGAGTTGACAGTTAAGTTTGGCCCTTTAATCAGAGTGTGGACACTGAGGTTTGAAAGCAAACACTCTTACTTCAAACGGTGTGCTAGGAATTGCCATAACTTTGTTAATGTAACACATACGCTGTCAGAAAGACATCAGCAGCTGCAGGCATATAATAGTGCAGGGAGTATGTTTCCTGAAAAAAATTTCATTGAAAAAGGTGAGCAACTAAATCCTGAGATTTTTAGTCCTGAAATTAGGGCTTCCCTGCAGTCAAAAGAGTTACAGGTTGATTCAGCCACAGTGAGTAACAAATTAAAGGTCTATGGTACTCAGTACAGTGCAGGTTTGTTTTTGGCATGCAAATGTACAGATTCAGTCTTGCAATTTGGCTGTATTCTGTTGACTCTTTTATGTAACAATGATGCATTTCTTGTTGTTAAACTGCATAATGCTACCCTTCTTGAGGAACTAGGTGTGTACTTGCTGCAACCATCAAATGATATAGACTGTCTGAAGGTTTCGGAACTTTGTGACTATTATCCATTGTCAGCTTATCCAGTTCAAGGAAGACTCCTGCTTCCACTGAAGCATAATTGTTTCCACTCATGACTTTCTCAATAATGATGATGGTACTTGGCCATGTTATGGATGTATGTGCATGCATTTACCTTGCCTCATGTGTTCAATATGTCACATGTTTACACAGGGTCCAATACCGTACATTCAGCATATATCGTTCTAAGTTGTGTATGTTTATTGCATGTAAGGCATATATGCAGTTTCCCCAACAATGCTTCAAACATCAAATAAACCTATCAAATATCAATGCTGGTGCTTCTCTGAGAAATTTTAGAGCATTTGGATGATTCACAACAGAAATGTTGCACCTAGCCTCAATTCAATAATTTATTCATTTAGTTCTGTTTTCATGTGAGTGAACACTCACTCCCCACTTGGCCTATCATAGTCCACAAATTCAAATTTTGGGACTGCATTTGCTATTTAATACATATTTATTCAGGCTTTATAATGTACTGAGTAGTTATCTTTCCTTGAACAAAGATCTACATTCTTGATAGTGCAGGAAAACAAAGTAATCTGAGCTATAGTAAAGGAATGGTCAATGCAGTGGTCATTATTTATTGCTTGAGCCATTGTGTAAAAATAGTATAGTAGTATTTGTCAGTTTGAGGTGTCAACTCAATAGTGACAGACGTTCACATTAACAAAATCAGTCAGCTATATGTTTCTTGCTGTTGGCAGAGTGGTTTGTGTTGATTCAAAATGGAACTGTCAGATACATCTTCAGATGATACTGTTCTTCTTGGTCCAATTGAGAGTGCTGTGAGTGATGTCTTTCCACTACTGCCCACCTACAAGATTAAGGAGATGCTAGAACTGCTCATAAGAGCAGGAGTTGAAAGTGTTGCAGATTTAAAGTATGTTACAGAAGAGGATCTCCACAATTTGAAACCAATTCAGCGGAGAAAGCTTTTGAAAGCTTGGTCTACAAGGGTTGAAGGTACTGTATCGTCCAGACCCCAGTATTTTGTACATTTCTTTTAGTAGGCCAATTTAGTGTGCACAGCACAGTACTTGCAGAGTGAGGAGGCAATATGTGACCTGGAAACTATCATGTTTACCAAAAGGACAAAAAAATCAGTACCAAAAGTCATTACAGTTCTGAAATGAAGAGTTTGTGACTAGATCATGCTTGAACAGCCTACATGTAATCTTGCAAGTTTATCTGCTTTATAGTTGAGGTAATCATTCATGGACAGTTGCTTAACAGAAACTTTGCAGTGTAAATATGTACAAGACTCTAAATTTGTAATTAATAAACATTCCAGTGCTTTTATGTCCACACATTCTCATCCTTGTTTTCAGATAGACAGTGTTTTCGTTGTGCCAATGGCATACTGTACACTACTTGTATTCTGTATCAATTTCAATTGCAGTTGTTTAGAGAAATGAGGAAATGCAAGTTTGTTGGCTTGTAGCTAATGCTTTCATATCATTGTAAGACTGGATATGTACACATGTGGCAACAAGAGGCTACACTAGTTCTTACATATTTCTTGGAAATTTAATGTTTTTATTCATTGAAAACATTTCTGTTAGTTTTAGAGGTAGTCCTCGCCCCATTTCATGAAGAGTTACGCTCAGTCTTAGTTTGATTTATTGCTAACTTATGTTCTACATATCAAACTTGACTGAGCATAACTCTTTGTGAAACAAGGCCCTGATGTTCAATTTTTCCTTTTTTTGCCAGATACTACCCCAAGTGAACTAAATCACCAACTGGAGTTGGGAATGGAAGATTTTCAACTAGTCGGATCAGTTGCTTCTTCAGAGTCATCCAGCTCAAGTCCAGGAACTCCTACCTCACTAAAGAAGCACTGGGTGGAAACTTTTACAGTCCAGTGGAACAAAATGCCTAAGAACTTAAGTGATTCATTAAAGAAATGTACAAGGCCATCACCAAGAGACAGAAAGGAAATGATACGAATAATATGTGATGACATCATGAAGAAAAATCGCAATCCGGGCCGTAAGAATCTTGCCATTATTTCAAAAACAATTGTTGATTCTTACCCAGCAAGCTTTAGAGATGACATAGGCGGTGAAGTTATTGGAGATGGCTTTGAATCTGTACTTAAGCAAATGGAAAACAGAATCAACAACCTGAGACGGACTGAAACATATCTGCCAGGAACGTCTTCATTGACCAGCACATCAGATGATGAGTCTTCAGAACAGAAGCCTAAGCGAGCAAAAAAACGAGACTCTTATGGTTGTCAGAACTGGCAACCAAAAGGGTTGCCAGAGAGGGAAGACGAAACATCTCAAAAAAGGAGAACCCTTGAACTAAAGGAAATGTATGAAAATGAAGATAAGTGGGATGAAGAAATCATTCAGATGAACATGAAACTGTTGTATTTCACTATCCGCACAATGATCAATACAAACAGCATAACCCTCATAGGGATAATAGAAGAATACCCATTTCTCCTGGAAAGCATTGGTATGATGAGCCACTTTCATGAATTGGTTGGTATTGAACTGATGCCTACTCTTTCTAAATCTTTAGATACCAAAGGTCAGTCTGTTATGCAATATTTGAGGAAAGTTGCTACAAAAAAGCCAGCTTTAAAAGATGTTTTTGATGCCATAGAAGTTGCCAGAGCAGAAACAAACGATCTTACTCCTGAGATGCCTGGATTAATCTGGCTACTTACTTGCTACTTTGGGGAGAAAGTAGATACCCTGTTGTACCTATCAAAGGTGAGTATTTCTATAAAGTGAACTGATATTTTTTTTCTATTTCATTTATTTGCAAAGGTTGTCATGCTGGTAAATTACTTGGCAAATATTATAGCAAGATAAGGTTGAAGACTACAGTAAAAAGTGCAATTTCACCCTGGTAAAGTTGAACTAACCATAGATTAGTTGAAAGCCTAATTTTAAGCAAGGGATGGCAAAGTGTGGATTTTAAGTAAAATTTCAGTGTCACATTGTTATAGTCTCTGTAGTGTTATGTTGATCAGCCTTTCAGGACACCTTACATAGAGTTGCAAATCAGCCCCATGACAACAACCTGACTATGCCACAGGTGCAGAATATGTTCTTAGATCATGCCAAAAGCAATGTGTGTACTCGAGGTGTAATGCCACATGTGTTCTTTTAAGTGTGTTTATACAGACTTGGTCAAAATGTGTGCTGTATATGGCCAATAATTAAACATTATTTAGTAATGAGTAGTCATGTAGACTGCCATCATGATGGCTACTGAAGTGAACTTTGACCTACACTAAGTTGACAATTAACTGCTATATATATATATATATATATATATATAACTGCTATATAATATCCTAACTAGGGCCCTGTTCCATACAGAGTTTTTCTTTGTCTTGAGTGTGATTTAAAGTTAAACACAGACTATGAATCAAATCTAAAATTGTGGGTTACTCTTTGTAGAATGGGGCCCAGATCAAATTGTTATCCAATTTCTGCCACCAGACAACTTTGTATAAGTTTCAGGTTTTAAAATACAAGTTGCACATATTTTACTTTCCCAGGAGACAAGCAGTGATCAGGAGGCTGTTTCTGGCTTGAACTCTCCATCACCCTGTATTGTTGTTTCGGGTAAGCTTCTTGAATGTACATTTCGGGTGTTTCTGTTTACAGAGCTTTGTTATTTTCATCAACAATATTTAAGCACATCAGATTTAAAGTATCCCTTGGATCCTGCTCAACATTTTTTTTTGAATACTACTGATTGTTTTACCAAGCCTGTCTTTTCCTACCATTGATCCCTTGCTAGGCTCAGACTAAAGTAGGAATTCCTGTTTCTTAATTCAAATGCAAAGTCTTCCTTTCCAAATTGTGCAATAGAGGTATATACTTATCAAAAGTGTTCTAAATGTGACATGGGAACAAATGTACTAGCTTTCAGTGTGGTAGATACTTGTTAGATACTGAGAAGCAGTTTGCCAAGATTTAGTATAATGTGATATTTAGATGAAAGAGAAGATTCATTTATTGAAGTTACATCTTCTGGCTATGATGGGAAGTGGCTCTAAATATGCCACAAACCATTGTCAAAATTTAGGGATCAGTCTGGCGGCAGTAATTTAGACTCAGTTTGGTGTAATGGCATAAGCAATCATCCAACTCTTACTTGGAAGCATCAGCTAAATCCTTCAAATCTCTCATTCAGGTTGGTTCAGAACGTTCATGTCCAGTAGTAAAGGTAAAAATGTAACAGAAACATTGTTTTGAGATTAAAAGAATGACGTGTACATATTTATGAATTAGTATAGAGGGTTTGTAGTCAGAATGGGGTAATTGCATTTGGCCTTCAAGTTATGCATAAGATTTGCATAGAATCAAAGATGCAAGGCAATAGATGACCAATGCTCTTGTTTGGTGTGATACCTATTCTTACAGAGGCAGGGCAGAGAATTTTTTTCTTCCAATGTGGGGGACGGGTTGTCCACTGATTTAGGCTTTGCATCATTCAGTGAAAAATCAGTGGGTTCTGCTTGCAATTCACTTTTGATCTTGTCATTGCAGTTTCTAGGTTAAGTGTTTAATGGACATACCTTTTTTAAGGTCCCTAAAAAAGTTACTACTCTTGAGAATGTTACATGATAATCCTTCAGTAAAAGAATGGAAACATATTCTTAGTCGGGCCGTAACAGCACTAAAAAATTTCAATTTCGGAAAATAATGACAAAGTGAAACTCGGATTGACATTTTTATCTTTGTTTGAATATTGATATCACAGGAACCAAACTGTTGGCCGGGCGGAAGTATATGATCGCAGTTGACAAGGTAGTTGTCAATCATCTTATTGCTGATTTTCAGAGTGCCCTTGCCTACCTCTTTGCCACATACTATGTTTTAAACATTCAGTATCCTGCAGACAGCTGTGTGACATTGGAGTTCATCCAGAGGTAAGTGTTAATGGAATATGAATGAATATTTGTACAGTAGTGGTTATAGCTGGGATTGGAGTTGTAACTCATGGTAGTGTTTTACTTGTATAGTGTGTTTTCTACCAACACTTGGGAAAGACTTGAACCAGTGTAAAATTCAGTTGAGTAGTTACACAAGTAAGTCATAATTTGTCTGTCTAGAGAGAAGATCATGATCCCAACTTAGAATACCATTGAAGGTACTGTTACTTGAAATTTGGTCATAGTCTAACTTAACAATTATTTACCTCAGTTTAGATGAACTGCTGCAGTAGGTGTTTAGTGTTAAATAGTAACAGCATCATTAATTTGAAGATCGTAGAATATTTATGCAGTGACATTATTTGTAGAGCCCTAGTCCCATCAACATTGGGATTAAACTTGCAACAAAATGCACAGTTGAAAAAGTCGATCCTGATCGTTGCTCCAAGAAGATCAGTGTCCTATTTCCTTTCAACTACAATCCACCTGCATTTTGTCGATTTTGAAGTTGATTCTTGTGTTTCATCGTCGGACTTTGTTTAAAATTTACTGCTTGTAGAATTGTATGGATGGGACCCAGGCTTTAATCCTTCAAACTGTACATTCCAAATTGATTTCATGGACAGTCTTCTTGTGGAATTGACTGTTATAAACAACAACTGTTCTCAAAAAAAAAGTTATAAAAGAATTGTGAATAAGGAAATATGCTTAAAAATGTTTTGACCACAATCATTATGACTTTCATAATTATAAATACAAACTAATATGAAAGCAGTGTGAGAAGCCATTTAATTTATACCTGAAACAGTGAAGTGAATAATTAATGTGCAACAAATTTTTAGAAGTATCATGTTTTAAAGACATGGTTTTCTACTGGTCAAGTGTCAAGGTCAATGATGAAAATATTAATTCCCACCAAAAGTAACAAAAATCAACTCATTTTTTTTTTTTGGCAGGTGCTTTGTTGGAATCAACCCACCCACATCAGGAAAAAGTAGGAAATCCTCAGCCATAAATCCCAAAGTGTTGTCTCTTTTGGGACATATCAAGGATGAGTCAACAAAGTAATAAAAAAATCAAACAGTGTAGTATGGTGATCAGTGGACTTATTTCGAGTTTAGTTACTACAGGAACCATTTAGAAACGTTTGTTTTTTTGTTTTTATTCAACTCATTTAAAATCAAGTTAAGATGGTTACTTCTGGCTGGAACCTCAATGTCGCCTTTAGCCACTCTTAGTGTTTCCTTCATGTATATAGACATTCAGCTTATATGTAAGGAACGTTCAGGTGGATGATGTTTTTATGTACTACAATCAGTACTGAGTACACAGACATGAAATAATCTGCACACCAATCTCCATATTCTGTGCCTCTAAAGCAGAATGGTTTCAGATGAAATTTTGTTTTAGATAATTAAAGAGAACTGAAATCTATGCATTTTCATGGGCTTTGCATCACATTTTCTACCTAAGGTGGACTTGAAGCAAGCAGGAGATGAGACTGTAGAGTTTGTTTATGGAATTCTATTCATTCATGTTGGCATGTTATTCAGACATATAAAGTATTGATTAATATGAAGTTCTATTACTAACACTATATTGTTACACCTGCCTGCTAAAAGTTCACT
The DNA here is from genome assembly GCF_037975245.1 of Apostichopus japonicus. Classification (NCBI taxonomy): domain Eukaryota; kingdom Metazoa; phylum Echinodermata; class Holothuroidea; order Aspidochirotida; family Stichopodidae; genus Apostichopus; species Apostichopus japonicus. Next base: position 30,212,676 of record NC_092562.1, on the reverse strand, counting down.
TTTGATAGTAAATGTGACACCTTCTATGACCTTACATTTCAAATTGCCCAAAGAATTGACTGCAAATTTGTGCCCCCTTCTATCCTCTTCCTAGAGTGCTATTCAATTGAAGAAAAATTTCATCCAGTGGATTTCCTGATCATAACATGCATTAAGGCAGTAGCCACGAAAGGAAACTTTCTAATAAGTATAAATGTTTACAAGGACAATGGGTTCATTTTAATACCAGTGCTCATGCACATTGAACCATTCCTTAAATGGTGAAATGTTTGCCATTTTTCGTTTTCAGTGGTGAGTTTATACTATGTGATATTATTTAAACTACTTCATTTAAAAAAAAGTGTGATTACAGTGTGTAGTGCCACAAAACTATACTAACGTATGCTTGTCTATTACTGTGTGTAGTGTAGGGTCTATAGGAACTGCACTGCCTATGCATTAAGACCAAGTTTTCCTTTCTACATCCCCTTCCCCAGTGAAATACTCCATCAAATAATTATTAATGTACTTGTGAGAATATCCATTTCTGGCTGGAATTTATATTTTAGTCTTGGTATTCATAGACATCTGGTTTGGAATTGACAGGGCCTGAAGTTTATATTGGCATGCACCAATTTTTTCAACATTGAAAAAGAGGTTTACTGTTTCAGTTTTGGACTTTAAGTTACTTCCTTGTTGATTTACTAAGTTCTGTGTTTTTAGTTTCCATTTTGACATTTGCATTGCAGAAATGATTGCATGTTCATGATATCATGGCTCAGCTTTATATGAAAATGTTTGAAAGTTGTGTAATAATAATTAGAAAGTTTGAAGCTTATAACGTCAATTAACCCTTAAGCCTACCATGTAATAAGGTTTTGGCTAATGATTGTATTCCATTTGAAATGACCACTTTGGGATAGTTTCAGGGTGTTTGTCGTCCCAAACTGGGGTCTTCCACTTCATGGGTTGAAAAATAATGTTTGAAACTGATTTACAGAAGATGATCATATAGTTGTTCTTGAATAGTTTGTCATAAGCCACATGCCTTGACCAACTCTATGGAGAATTTTTAATACTGTGAGGAGGCTGACATAATATAGTATATGATTATAAATACATTACAAGGATATTATTGTATGAAAAATCTTACTTTAGCTTAATATTCAGTGAAGAGCTTTTTGCAGTATATGCCATTTAGAAAGTTTATAATTGCAGTCAGTTTGTAAAATTAAGGGTCACATAGTTTGTGGTTTTTTTGGGCAACTTAATTGGCCCTAACCAAAGATAGCAACAAATGAAGTAGCTTTCAATGTGTTGCTTTTGGTGTAAGGTGATCTTACCACCTCTTGAGAACAGTTGCAAAACCTGTATCTCTTATTGTTCCTATACAGACTTTTGTAACTGGTTTGTAATTGCCTTGGCCTGAAGTTTGTGATATCAGTCACCAGTCTTTTCTCAAATCTTGAAAAGTAGAATTATTGTTTCAGTGTTGAAGTTTAAGTTCTCTACTTGTTGTTTTATAATTGAGTTTTTGTGTTTCTAGTATCTACTTAAGAAGCTTTTAGTTTTAGTAAAGTGGTGAAAAGTGATAGGTTAAAAGCACCTTTGTATGTGCATGTTTTTGGGGAAGACCTCACTCCAAGATGAATGAAGAAGTTGTGTAAATAAAGGGTGAAAATAAACATGAGCATTTCAACGTACTTCTACCGTATATTTTTGGCGTATTCCTTAAGTATGTACTTTCTTTTTGTAGAAACCTTGCCGTAAACTAAGACAGATAAAACCCATCAATTTATTTTAATTGTCAATATCAAATTTTCACACTTATGTTTCTTTTTTATGGAATTGATAAAACATTAATAATTCACATAAAAAAATTGTTAAAGGACAGATTTGGTAGACAAACACGTTAAAAGCGTCTGTAAAAAAAACATAAATTTGAATTTTATCAGAAGATTTAAGCAAATTGACTGAACGATTAACATCAAAATCCTGTAAAAAAGACAGAATTTAGGAGTAAAACCGCCTGTAATAAAACAGACAAAAATTGTAATTTTATCAGACGATTTGGTAAATTAACATCGAAAACTTGTAAGAAAACAGAATTTAGAAGTAAAACCGTCTGTAAAAAAACAGACAAAAATTGTAATTTTATCAGACGATTTGGTAAATTAACATCGAAAACTTGTAAGAAGACAGAATTTAGAAGTAAAACCGTCTGTAAAAAAACAGACAAAAATTGTAATTTTATCAGACGATTTGGTAAATTAACATCGAAAACTTGTAAAAAGACAGAATTTAGAAGTAAAACCGTCTGTAAAAAAACAGACAAAAATTGTAATTTTATCAGACGATTTGGTAAATTAACATCGAAAACTTGTAAAAAGACAGAATTTAGAAGTAAAACCGTCTGTAAAAAAACAGACAAAAATTGTAATTTTATCAGACGATTTGGTAAATTAACATCGAAAACTTGTAAAAAGACAGAATTTTGTAGTAAAACACAATAAAATTGTCTGTAAACAAACAGGAATAAATTGTAATTTTATCAGAAGAATTCAGTTAAATATACATGAGAAAAATGCTAAATAAAACAGAATTTTTATGTTATTCTATTTAACAGATTATTCTTGTAAAAATTTTAACTGGAAAACTATGTAAAAAGAAAACATTATTTTCCAGTTAAATCCTTTTTACAGATTGTCTGTAAAAATAACAGGAAACGATTGGAAACTTTTTTTCCAATCGTTTTCTGTTAATTTACAGAAATTTTTTTAACAGTGTAGAATGTCGTATGTTACTAATTTGAACTTCGTGAGCAAAACAGACAACAAATGAATATTCATCAGTAAATTTATCCAGCTGCACGATAGTCGTTAGACTTGCGTCAAGCATACTCGTGACACATTGTAAACATTTATCGCAGTATTTTTTTTAAGAAAACCAACTTTGTACTAAATTTGCATCTAGTACAGATTTGCATCTGGCAAAACTGTCCTGTAATTGCTGATGACCACCTAGTGTACCACAGCCAGGTAAACTTCACTAGTCATCCGATCTGATGACGTTGTTAATCAAACTAGCTTAATGAAATGCAGAAAAAAGTGGTATATCAATAAGTGTAATTTGCAAAATAATTACATATACAATGTGCATGACAAAATTTGATTTCATCAATGATATTTAACAACTTTCTAAATAATTATCCTTATATTAGTATGTGTAGCAGTTGTGCTTTGTTAGGCTAGTTTAACAAAGGCCTACCCGTTACTGGCTAGCATAAATCAGGCGCGTATCCAGGATTTTCAACCCGGGGGGCGCGAATTACTATCTAAGCGGAGCGCCACCATCGGTTGGCGCGCAGCGTACAAGAAAATTTCTTGTTTTGAAACCCCCCAGATCACCGGAAACGGCACTTCTCGGGCTTGAAATGACCAACCAGATGTACACTTTTTGCCTGAGAACCAAGTATTTCCTAATAGTTTTTTTTCCATCCATAACCTTTTTGAAGATTGTCAACCCGGCACACATCATGTTCGTCCTGATCGCATCTCCTGTGGGTCTTTGCTTTTGTAGGTGATTCTACGTCGCGGCCCACAATACCCGTCAGCCCCACTTTTCAAGGTTTTAAGCCCCATATTTGTTCAGAATTTGAAAATTCACATTTCTCGTGAATAAACTCACTTCAAAACATACCCATAATGTTGTACAAAATTTCATCTATGGACAACCAATATAGAAAAAACTTCCTTCAACCCCTAACAGACCGGTCAAAATTGCACGAGTTGAGGGAAGTGTGATGTACAATGTTGGTCAGAAATTTTCGAAAATTCAGACACAGTTAATTTATTGATGTACAAATATTAAAACCTGTTATAACGGCTATTATAAAACTTGGTTGAAGGAAATGAAAAAATAGCAGATATTTCCGAAACCGAACACTACACACATAGGCGTAGGAGGCGCGGCGGCAGTGGCGAAGCTAGGGGTATTGGTCAGGAGTGGCGAGAATGGTCTGAAGGGGCGCTTTCTACACTATCTAAGCGGAGCGCCACCACTGGTTGGCGCGTAGCGTACAGAAAATTTTTGAGTAAAGATACTCCCTAGATCGCCGGAAATGACCCTTTCCGGGCCTGGCTAATTTGCAGATAAACGAAGAATAAGGTGTCATCGCCAAATTACACCAACAAAATGTGACAAATGTCAATAAGTAGATGAGAGCGCAATAAAAAAGTCAATAATCTAGAATAAGTAAAAAGTGGTAAAGAGCTGAAAAAGGCGCCAGCAGTCCATTTGAGTCCGTCAGGGGGGCATCCGCCCCCCTGACCATATGGACGCTCCGCCACTGCGCGGCGGGGTTGCAGGCCCTAATTCGCCATTACTAATGTAAAAGAGAGTTTTGACATAATTGGACCTCCATGCTTTTTATACATCTACATGAGACATGTCGTTGTTTACATTAGCATCCCGCGGTATACTGCGCAATTTTAACGGACCGTACGGTACATGATGGCATGCGATGTAATAACCGATGCTTGCTTATATGATATTGACATGAACACGTTGAACGCGCGCTTTGCGCGCGAAAAGTTTTGGTTATTTTTTCAGGCAAGTCGGACAGTTTTGAGGCTTTTCATCCTGGAACGCCATTTTCATGCTCACTGATATGATGTGATATCTGCTGTTTGCGTTACAAATTCGAACAGGCGCGTAGCGAGGAATTTGCCAAGGGAGGGGCGAAGCCTGTAGGCAAATTATCTAAGCGTAGCGCCACCATAGGTTGGCGCGAAGCGTACAAGCAAATTTGGCCAAAAATGTCTCCCAGATCGCTGGAAATGACACCTCCCAGGCTTGTAAGTTGCCTCTAAGCACTTTCTATTTTGAAATTACTTAGCGATATCATTTAAAAAAGTGCTGAATGGGGGGGGGGGGCGGGCGGTCGCCCCCATCCCAAAATGCGTCATGTTCCCCGACGACACGGTCGAGTTCGAGACCAGCCACAGTTGGTTTCATAGCACAATTCTACACACGCGTTATGATAGACCATATATAGTATATATATAGATCATTAGTGAGAGAGGAAAATGGAAACGTCAAAAAATGGAGTTGTCGGTGTAAGGGGTAGGGTGAGTCACACTTTTACGAAATCATTGATCCGTCACTGGCTACCCTTCAGCGCTGTAATGATGTCACTGTTCTTCTTTCTCTTCCCGGTGTCTGCGCGTTTTGCTTTTACTCCCTCTTTTTCTCCTTTTTCTCTCTTTCTTCTTTTTCTTTTCCCTTCCTTCCTCTCCTCCTCCTCTTTTTTTCCCCTCTTTTTTCCTTTTTTCTTCTCTTTTTTTTTCTCTTCTCTTTTTCTTACCCGGGGGGCGCGCGCCCCCAACGCCCCCCTGGATACGCACCTGTAAATGCAATAACCTTCAGTACGTATGTAGTGAGAAAGCACGGAACCAGGATTTTGAGAAAGGAAGGGAGGGGGGGGGTCTGAATGACGAGGCGAAGCCGAGCGTAATATCGTACGGAGGGGGGGGGGTGGGGGTATGTGCCCTCTCATATTTTTTAAAATATAGATGCTCTAAGATGTACATGATTCTATGAAAGGGGGGCCTAATATATCATCTTCTGATCGCCGTCCTCGAGAGTTGTCTGAGGGGAGGGGGTGCCCCTCCCTATTTGAGAATATTTTGAATAATTAAGGGTCCTTATATACAATCTGGTGCTAGGGATTAGGCTATATTTTGCAACTTTTGAAGTTAATTTATGTTCAAAACTTTTCTTATTTTGGGGGTTAGTCTTATATTTTTCAATTGAGGCAAATAAAACAGTTGAGAATGTTTTAAATAAGTAATGACCTTAGTCTAGATGCAATGTAATGTATCTGGTGATTATCACTTATGAGAGAACAAAAGTATTTTTCCGCTTGAATAGTTCGGGCAGCCCCTCCATATTTTTGACTGGGGTCACAGACGTAGCCATGGAGTGGCCAAAGCCACTCCCAATTAAAAGATAACACAATTATTCGCCCAAAATAAACAATTTTTTTAGATGCAACTTGCATGACCTGGCAAGTGCCATTTCCGGCGATCTAGAGGTACCCTTTTCTACAGTGTCTACGTTCCGCGCAAACTGAAGGTGGCGCTCTGCTTAGATAGTAACAAAATCATGATTTGGCCATCCCAACCAAAAATCCTGGCTACGCCATGGCTGGGGATTAACTCTCCCAGGGCAACCTCCGCTTCTTAAATTCGTACGGGGGTGGGGTCCTTCACATGTTTTTTTTTCTAAATATAGATTCCCTGAGATTTACTTGATCTGCGGGCAAGGGCGGATCCTTGATTCTATGAAAGGGGGGGTCAAATATATCATCTTGTGATCGCCGTCCTGGGGAGAGGTCTGAGGGCAGGGGTGTCCCCCTCCCCATGTGAGAAATTTGAATAATTAACTCCCCACAACCCCGGCTTGCTACGCGGGATACCAGGGGCAGTGGTGCTTGGTAGAGATTGGGGTGGGGAGAATCCCTGATCTGAGAGAATTTGACGGGTAAAACAGGTTTATACCCACTTTACCGTACTACTATACAAACAAATCTCAAAGAAAGCATAGGCCTATATAAAGTGCGCAAAAAACGTTACTGCTCAAATGTGATATGAGGGGTATCTGGAGATAAAAAATCATGCTGCAAAATTTTGTTTTTGATAAAAAATAATTTACAGAAACTAAGTGAAACATTAGACAACATTTAGGATTCACGTTAGTGTAAAAGAGGCAGACACACGTGTTATTCTCCATGCCATTGATGCATATTAAAAAAGATGGAGTAAACAGGGTGGTAGTTTATGCACAAGATACTGACATCATTGTTATGTGTGTATATTATGCTTCACAAAAGCCAGGTGTAAAACTTTATATTCGACGCAAATCCGAAGAGTACATTCCAGCGCATACAATTGCTGCATGAACACTAAGGGAAGCCGATTTTAAGCTGCAGCCAATTCCGGCTCCATGCGCTTTCAGGAATGGATGATGTCAGTTACATACGAAATGTTGGGAAAAGGAAGTTTTTGAAGGCTAGGAAGGTCATAGAATGCAACAAAAGGCAAGTTACGGAGAACAAGGTTGTGGTGAAATCACAGACACACTGGTTCAAGAAGCTCGTCAACTTCTTATTCAAGCAGGTGGAGGTGGCAAGTTTGCTTCTTTAAGGAGCTACCGAATTCACCAATTCACATTAACTACCAAAATTCAGGGTCTGTTGCCCACTGAGGATAGTTTTATGCACCATTTGAAGAGAGCGCTTTTGTCCTCATTGGTCATGCAAAATGAACATCTACCACAGCCTGAACTACCTGCAGCTCAAACCATTGGCTGGAAAATCAATGAAAATGTTATCGTGGAACCTATAATATCTACACAACCAGCCTTCCCAGTCCAAGCTCAAAGTATTTCCTTTTGTGTTTGTGCAAAAAGCAAGTGCAAGGCTAAATGCCAAAGTACTGTAAGTCAGCTAATGTACCATGTACTGTTCTCTGTAAACTCCTGCAGTAGGATTGTTGATGACTCAAAAGACGGAAGTGGAGATATGTGGAAAGAAGACAATTCAGATGAAGGAAGTGATATTACCGATATAGATGAACTTGATTTGATGGACATAGTTGTAGATGAAGAAATTGATGTGGTAGCATAGATGGGAGAAAATGAAATATAAAGAGGGATAAAGCTACATTGCAAAATAAATAAGAGGTAAACTGAACTCAAATGTGATGTACTTAAAGTGATACAAACCCATTGTTTGTTTCATTAACTTGCATTTCATAGAGAAACAGAGTCACATATTTTCCACCTACATTGTCTTATTGGCATTGCCTTGAACATCTTTTCTGACTTGGGGTATCATTTTGTCTGAATATACCTATGCTTATCATTGGAGGCTCTCCTAAAGGAGGGCTCTAATGACACAGGCTTCCCTAACCCCATTTATTTTCAAATTTAGGCTACAAATATGCAAACTAGCTCAGTTTTCCACCACCTCTCCCACCCCCATCCTTAAAGGGAGCATATGTGACAAAGTTTGGGAGTATCACATTTGTCCTTATGAAAATGTATTCCTAATGTAATATCCTTTCATTTGAAAGCCATAATGCCTTACTTTCATAAACTTCAGTGTTTAGTTTTAACTCCTCCCAACCCCACCCACCCACGTTGCCCAACCGAGCCAACAGTGGGTGTAGATTAATATTGTCGGTAAATTTTCAGCTTTTCAACATAGTAACAGGTAGATTAATATTCCTTGTGTTTTTTTCCTCTCATTTGATAGTCATATCTAATATCTATATTATATGAAATACCGTTTTGACCATTCCTTGGGTTCCCCTAATTCATGGGGAATATGAGAGCATTTAGGGTCTCCTCTCTCAGTATTGTGAAATATGGATTCCTGAAGCAATTCAGAGAGACCGCTCCCTATCCAGATCATCCACATTGGCAATGAAGGACAAAAAGGGAAGAGATTGCGACTACAAGCTCCCTCTGGTTTTCACTTTCCACCCTAATCACCCTCCTCTTCAACAAATCACCACTAACAGCCACAACATTCTTCTCCCTTCAGATAGACTCCAACGAGCCGTCCCTGGAAAACCCACCATCACCTTCTTGTGCATGCTGCTGTTCCACCTCTAACTTCTAACCCTACAACCCTTCATCATGGTACTTTCAAATGTGTTCGTACTTCAAGATGCATGGTCTGCAGCCACCACATTGTTGAGTCCAATTCCATCACCAGCCACTGTATGCAACTCTCACACACAAGACTAAGGGTCACATCACTTGCACGACCACTAATGGCATCTACCTGATCTCTTGTAGTGTTTGCGGAATCCAGTATGTTGGCGAAAACAAAACCACCCTCGAGAAGCGATTCTATGGTCTATGCTATGCTATGATCGAAACGTCAGGCAAACTTACTTTTACACATTCTCTTACAAAGGCTCTCTAGTGGATAAGCAGTTTTCTAACAGTTTTATTTTATTTTACTTACAATACATTGAGAGTAGGCTCTGAGGAGATCTAGAGTATAAGAGAGCTCTAAGGAGATCATAAATAATGAGAAATCAACATCGGAATTGAAGTACGAATTATGACGTCATGCGACTTATACTGTAGCCACTCTTCCAGCTGGTGGCGCTTTGCTTGTACGAGAGTAGATTTCACGTATAGAAACAAGAAAGTACCGTCGCGTAATTCAAAAACTAAGGTGATAAAGGTGACACACATCACTTGAAATGGTGATATCAGGTGCCGCTTTTGGGTGCAAAAATTGTCTAAATTGTAGCAGTGGACTGCAGTTTCACAGGTAATTCTTAGGAAACGATAGTAGAAGCAATTACATAGGAATTTAATTATTTAACTAGTGTCTTCTGCACAGCCGGTGTATTGCTATTCACTGGACCCTTGATATAGCTAACCTAGGCCTCTAGCTAGACTGGCTAACGGCTGTCCCTTCGGATGCAATATGACTAAAGCATAATGACAACTATTAGCAGGGGCGTCAATCCGATTTGAAACGTGGGGGGAACGTAATCGATTCGAGTATTCCAGCCGTAAGTACTATCTAAGCGGAGCGCCACCATCGGTTGGCGCGCAGCGTACCAAGAAAATTTCAGATTTCAATACCTGCCAGATCGCTGGAGATGGCACTTGCCAGGCTGGATAGCAGCCATCTAGTTACGTGATTTCGGGAGAAAACTACAAATTCGTCACTCAGGAAATCTGCAATAAAGTTCATGCGACCTTAATTTTTGGTGGATTATTTCTTTTATTAGTGATTCCAATTGACATGAACATTAGAACCCGGTGCAATTTGACAAATGATGCGGCGAACTGGAACCCCAGCCCCATATTGCCCTATGTTTCAGGATAGAATACCCCTCATTTGTTTGAACCTATGACAACTAAAAATCTGTGAATAAATTTACTTCGAAATGGGCACATTATATTGCACCAAGTCGGTAAAGGAATGACCGCAGGGCCTCAGACATAGGCCTATAGCAGGGTCGGCAACCTTTTGGAATGAATGGGCCAGATTTTATGAGTGAAAGATTGACAGGGCCGCACCTAACCAACGACCTGCTGTTGATTTCAAACCTTTGCTTCCGAGTACTTTCAAGCAATAGGTGTGTGCACTAATCTGTATTCACAAAAACATAATGTCAATACAGTCCAGTTGATAATTAATGGTGATAACAGACCTACCTCACAGCATCATTAGTGCAGATAAATTCTAAGCAGCTATAGTCGTTTTTTTTTTGTGATGAGGTAAAATAGATTGATTTTTTCTTTTCCTTTTGACATCTCACGGGCGGCAAAAAAGTCACCGGCGGGCCGCATGTGGCCCGCGGGCCGTAGGTTGCCCACCCCTGGCCTATAGGAACGATGTCCCAAAATGTCCCCGGACATATAGGCGAAGGAAGATATCCGCCGCGACTGCATGTGAGTTTCTCGACTTGCCGTCCGGGCAGTCATACCCCAAATGGTGCATTTCCTCATACGCCATTCTTAATAATTTAAATAACTAACTAATTAGGCACAGCCCAGATCCGAGTTCGTATAGTGAGCTTTGCGCAAATTTGGCCAAAAGTCTTCATACGCCAGCATGTTAAACCACTAATGAATTTTAATGCCACCCGTGACACACTTTTGTCAGTTTAAATGTTTTGTTAGGTCTACGAGAATGCATTTGTATGAAATTTGAAACAAGGATGGCAAGACAAACCACTTTAATTATGTTTTCAGGACCTCACAGAAGCGCATGTATCGTCAGACTTAGAATAGGTCCCATGTGAGTGGTGGCTAAAGTGATGAAGGCATCAACATAAATTAGTGGTTGTTCGTTGGAGTCCTCACGCAAGTTACCTCGGTTGCTAAGTGGATCTGCATCTGGTAATCGGGTGAATTCTGGTCGGAGCGTACTATGTAACCACCGTGTACCCAGGGACGTAGCTAAGGCCTGATGATTCTGAAAAATCCAACTGGATGGGTTTTGAAGCCAGAAAATTCCGACTGCTGCTTTGTACCCCCCCCCCCCCCACCCTCGCGCTACTTGTCAACGATACGGTCAGTGCCGTCAGATACCCAATCTTTCGCGACTGCACTTTTGTTCCGAACATTTTTTTCGATACATTTGTACGCACTGGCACTCATTTCACAAACTTATTAGCCCCCCACCCCAACCAAGTATTTTTGTGAAAATTCGGGCAATATGCTTATCACTTTTTGGGCACCTACTGAAAAGAAAGATAATTTGCAATGTGTTTTTCAGTGTTTAAAATTATATAAATATTACCATTTATGTTGTAACGACTTCCCCAATAATGATAACCAATATGGAAGGGTAATAAGGCGGAAAATGATTGTATGTTATTTGCATGCGATGTAAAAACCGACGCATGTCTATATGATATGCACATTAACATGTGGAACGCGCGAAATGTTGGTATTTTTTCCGGCAAGTCGTTTCAACCCCCAAAATCAAATTGGGATCCTACGCCTATGACGTTAGTTCTATTAGGCATTTTTTTCTTGAGTATCCAAAATCATATGAAGTTATGTACGGTGGAGTATAAGAATCGTGAGATACAATTCTCAAAGTGGCAAGGAAAACGTGGTAAATATGACACATTAAAGATCAATTTTGTTCGAAATTATTCAATTTTTAGGTTATGCACAATCACAGGAATAAATAGATAGGCCTAGATAAACTAGAGTGCGACAGTCGGAAATTCCGACTGATGCACTCCGATTTTCCAACTATCGTCAGTTTTACCAAGTTTGGGGTGAGACATCCCCACACCCAACCCCCCCCCCCCTTCTAGCGACGTCCTGTGTGTACCCAGTGTTCTCATTGTGGAGTAAACTCCGGTATCACTCAACAACAAGGTAACATGGGATGCGCTGTCACGGAATATGCTCCCTATTTCATTTCCCCAATATTAGGGAACGGGCGCCGTCTTTGAAACACCGTCTACAACTAAACAACAACTATGTACAGGCTTTGGCTCTAGCTATGAAGGGCTGTCTCTTATGATAATGACGGATCGCACTAGTTTTCTACTGGAATCGCCCGAAGATGCGGCGTCTGTAATCCAAGGAACCAACGAACTTCTCTGCTAACTCCTCAGGCTTCAACTGGGCTAGACGTTCGCGGTGAATATGGCCCACCATCACATGGTTCAGCCTCTGTTGAGTCATGGTGTTCCTTAGCCATGTCTTCAAACGCCTCAAAGCACTAAAAGATCTCTCGGCTTCCATCGATCTGGCGGAGGAGACGAGGAGCAACCGCAAGAGAGCTTCCACTTAACCAAAAATAGCCCGTACCGCTGAATTCATCGACTTGAATATTTGTCTATACCCTTCAACCGACGACGACTGGAACTGGCCTCGAAAGAAAGGCAGACTAAGCTTAAGATTGTCGGCGAGCTCAGGATACCAACTCACGAGATCTGGGTGGAATTCTCCATTCAGCAACATTGAGTGATATTCGATGATATGAATCCTGAGATGTGTAAGCCCTAACCAAATAGACACTACTCTTTTTCCAAATGTGTGTGGGAGGACATTTGATATTGTGTCCCCCACCCATCAAAATGTGGGGTTACGTGTCCCCCCCCCCCCTGGATTGACGCCCATGACTATTACCACCATCTCAGTTTACTTAAAACTGTATCCCTTACGATATATCCACATGTCAGAAAAACCGTGACATTGGATGACGATTTTGATGTCCTTTGCTTATCACTAACAATTCAGTACTAGGAAAACAGGCTCAGCCTATATAGGCCTATGCCTTGCCCTTTGTCTAAATTAGGTTAGCCTATTGTTATGAAATAGTAATACTGCCTTTTTGATGTTCCAGAAAAACTCCATCGAGACACCGTACAGGCCCCTTATATATTTATCTAGGTCAAAGATTCAGTTTCCCCACGAGAAGTTTTTAACTATCTTATTTAATCATGTCACAGGGCCTTTTCCCCAAAATAGATTCCATTGTGTCTGTGGAACATTCGAGAAGGTTCTTCTCACGTGGTATGGAAGTTTCCATAGAAAGGGGTGGACTTCCAAAGTCCCAACCAATCAGGGCAGATCAGTCATTTATCCAATGATTTTTATATCGTTAAGCTAATGCAGGATGAGCAGGTTATTGGCTGCCTTCTGATTATGCGCAGAGGGATTTTCGGTGGATTGTTTTATGAAAGGCGGCATGGGTGCCGCAAGTTCGTCACTTCGTCATTACTTCGTCACCATTTCATCACTCCTTCGAATTGCGTAATTGACGGAGTCAAATCATTGTAATTTTGTTTGTAAGAGAATCGACAGAGAAGAAATTATACCGAATCACTAATCAAATCCGATCTTGTCAACTAATTGTTTTTCTGTGAACTCATTGTTTTCTTCTATCTTCCGTTCGAGACGTCTCCTGAAGAAGCATGAAATACGGCATCAAGATAACCCCAGTACCTTTCTATCGCGAGTCCCGATATAATATTACATGTCGGAGGAGCGGGCTTGTCACAATATTACACTATGTCATAACTAAAGCCTAGAATATTTCAATCTATTAACATATCTAAAACTGTACAAATATTCAAACACATCCTCCATTTTCAATATATTCCCAACACTGTAAATTTGCCAATTTTATAGGCCTATCCAGTAATCTGAGTTTTAGGTAGGCCAAAGCCTACTCAGCCTAGCCAGGTATGTTCTGGACAGAAATTTTATAGGCTATTTTATGGAATAATTGCCTGAATTTACTCAACTATGATTTTAAGGCCTCATGATATTCACTAACAATGTTTTGACTAAACTTTTTTGGCAAAACGGCACACTCAAGCCACTACTCGTGCTAACATTACATCCTTCGATGATTGACTAAATGTAGACATGTATCAAACGTGTTTGCACTCTCACTTCATAACGTGGGATGTTATCCTGCATAAACTACTTTCAGTACCCAGTTTGCAACAGTAACATTAAACTGAGAACTGCATGCACAGTGTAAGTATTCTTCCTAGTTCAATTTCTATGGAAATGAAGCAGATTCACAATTTTACAAATGAGAGGCTTTCAAATATTGTTTGTCTGCAGCAATCTTCATTAATGATGCGAAAAGGAATATTCAGTAGAACTGATTATTTGGCTTAATAACTTGTCTTGCCTATTCAGCCTGAGAGAACTTCAAAGCTTCTATCATGTACTGATCACAAAATCTGATCACCTACCTCACATAATCTGATCATATATCAATCACTGAATCTGATCGAGTACCAATCACTTAATCTGATCATGAACTGATTACTGAATGTGATCATGTACTAATCGCTGAATCTGATCATGTACCAAGTACTGAATCTTATCATGTACTAATCACTGAATATGATTGTACCATCATTATGATCCTGTACTGTTTACTGAATCTGATGAAGTATCAATCACTGAATGTGATCTTGTACTGATCACTGAATATGGTCATGTACCATCATTCATTATGATCATGTACTGTTTACTGAATCTGATCAAGTATCAATAACTGAATCTGATCATGTACTGATCACTGAATCTGATTATGTACTGATCACTGAATATGACCATGTACTATCATTATGATCATGTACTGCAGTGTTTACTGAATCTGATCAAGTATCAATTACTGAATCTGATCATGTACTGATCACTGAATATGATCATGTACTATCATTATGATCATGTACTGTTTACTGAATCTGATCAAGTATCAATCGCTGAATCTGATCATGTACTGATCACTGAATCTGATCATGTACTAATCACTGAATAGGATCATGTACCGTTGCTGGATGTGATCATGTACCGATCTTTGAATCTGGTCATGGACTGATGGCAGCTTCATGATTTAATGATCAGACATGGTGTTTTCGAAAAGTTGGGGACCGTAGACATTTCTCCCTTCACATCCTAAACAGAGTCTTGTGTGTGCAACCACATTATCATATATACCAGAACGTCCCCACACTTGTATTAACATGATCAGTGCAACGGTAAAATAATATCTGTGACAATTGACAGTTTAGTGATATAATTTGATGTCGAAATTCAACCTTCTTCAAAAGCTTTCATTTGGTGTTTTTTTTTTTATATGCAAAACTAAAAATACAGATCAAAAGCTTATGTTAAACATTGTTAGACTAGTGTAAACTTCTTGAAATCCCTCCAGTACCTAGCCTAACATTGAAGGCTCCAAAATCTAGCCAATAATAATTGGACAAAGAATGACAAACAAATTTGGTATTTCATAAATTAGTTGATATGACTCAACCGGTATCGAACTAGTTCCAGAAGTGTTCCTCAAAACTAAAATATTTTGATTAAAGGTATCATTATTTGCTCCAGGTCAACTGATGGCAGAATAATCAAACAATGTATCTCATACGTCACAGAAAATAGCTACAAACGAGTGTTAATGAGAGGAGTGGATGAGGTCACCAAAGCACCACTTATTTGAGAAAAAAAAATGTGGTAAGTCTTAAAATGTAACTTAATGTGATATTACTTGAAATGTGATGTCTTGTTTGTAAAGAACATAAAGCAACAATATGTTCTGATTACATATTTATCTATTAATATTTCTCCAAGGGCTACCTTTACTGTAATAGCTGTAACACCTAAAAAGATTGTCCCATGATTTGATTTCTTCTTGATTAAATACGTTTAAAATATATTTGAAGAAAAGGAATACTGAAAGCTTCAGAAGTGATAAACATGATAAACATTGATAAAGATGTACACAATATATCCTAGTCTACAAATATATACTTCCACCTGTGTAGTAATTTGCATTGGTGTAGTTAATCTATGGCTATTTCATATATCATAGAATAGCCTTTATTTGACTATAAAGACACAATCCAATCCACAACGTAATTAAGATTCATCATATTATTATAAAATATTTAATAAGATCAATATGTTTTAACAATGGAAGACTCTTGATGGATATATATTCCACACTAAAAATTAGTCAAACTTATTAATTTGCTACGATTCTGACATTTGCATCGACTTCCATAACGATATCTAGAATGAACATCCTGAATGATGCAGAAAGTAACATAATTTCTACCTGTCATGCCCTTCCACCATCCATCCATTCAGTACTAATGAATATTCATAGTCTTGCATAAACATATACTGGTTCAAGCTTTCTAAAAGAAAATGTTACATTAAAATACAGCGCTGAGTCTCACACATCAAACATGAAGTGTTCTGTTGCTCAGTGCAAGCCAAGCAAAATACCAAGTTCAGTTAACAAGTTTGCATTTCAAGGTTTTCTTTCTCAGAAACTGTCAGTCTTACAACAATACAAACCAATGATAACACTCAAAGCTCCACACAAACCACAACTCGAAAATAAAACCTGTTTTCATTTGAATGACACATTCTACTTGGATCCTAGATACATTAGGAAAATGGTGATGGATTCTGTCAATGTGTGATTTGTTATTCACATGCATGTTTAAGATAATAAACTACAACATAGACATTGATAACAAAATCACTGACCAGGATCCAGGAGGATTTTTATATGGGGTAGTCAAGGATTTACTTTAAACAGTGCATCTTAAATTTGGAACAGGAGAGTGAGGTGGGAATGTTCATATGTTATGGTTTGAATAATCCATCTTCCATGAAACTACTGTACAGTACCTTATGCAAATGGCATACCTTAAAATAATTGCAACAATAAAAGAACAAACTCTACTTAAAGAAATTATTTAAACTATTGAGAAATGATACCAAATATTCCTACAAGTCTTTATACAAAGTTAAGAAAAGGTCATTATGGAACAAATTTGCAACTTCAATCATTCCAGGTTTGGATTGGGAAGCGAATTGATCACTTGTGGCTTCTGTTCATTAATATAATAGCTCTGATGAATTTGTTTTGGTCATAGTACCCATACATGATCTCCAGAGATTTTTTTCCAAGCCAGGATATCCAGATGTGTGGTTCTGTTCAGTTCAACTGGTCGCACAAGTATCACATCAGCAGCATTTTCCTCTGGTTCCATCCATGCATAACTTATTTCTTTCTTGACATTTAATTGAGGGAAGAATACTAATTATAAAATCTATTGATGTAACTCTTCTTCATTATTATGGTTCAATATATACAAATACTTGTCCAAGGACAAACCATAATGAAGTTTCTCACTCTAGCAAGTCATACCATCTTAATCGTCATGCTACGAGGATGCTCTATTAATAGAAATATTCGTGAAAGACATCTCCAACATTCCTGCGTGAACTATTTCACTTCCTGATACTTGCTTTCATCCTCAACCAGAGCAGCTTTAACAAGTTGATGACAAAGAAGATAATCATCCTGAAGAAATCAAAACAACAATAGTTTATGATTATGTTTGATGGAAGGAAAGAATTAATCTGAATAAGATTGAAATACAATGAAGGACATTTAAATTGAATATCACTTCATCTCATTACAGTTAAGTCAGAAAGGTATCTCATTGAAACTGAATGAAACTTTGCATCAAAGTAACATTGAATTACAATGAATTGTACTAAATATTAAACTAAATCACACGTAATTACAAGTGAATTACATCTCATTGTACAACACACATCATTACAATGAAAGTGAATTACACAACATCACACTGAAATTAAATCACACCACTTTAACCAAATTGCATCACACTTAGAGTGAATCACACAGCTTTACAATAAAAGTGAGTAACACAGCATCACAATAAAAGTGAATCACACATCTTTACAATAAGTGGGAATTACAAAGCTTCACAATAAGTGGGAATCACACAGCTTCACAATAAGTGGGAATCACACAGTATCACATTTAAGTGAACCGCATCTCATCACATCAATACAAAATAACCTCTCTTGCATATCATTTACTGTGCTTATTACACATACCAATGACTTCATCACATGTGGATTCTGTCCCGTAAGTTTATAAACTGTTTCAAACAACCTCCCTGTTTTACTTCCTCTGATACGAGATATCTCCAATAAAACGGAAACAAACACACCGCATCTACTGGCTCCATCCCTTGGAAGAAAAATGAGTAAATGTTTTGTGATACAAAAAAAGTTTATCTTCAGTTTTATGAGGTGATATGTGATAAAGTGTTCAAACAGATGATTCAGGAATTTGATACAAACTTGTAATTCTGCATAACATGTAAGAACAATCCATGAAAAATGTTAAAGCTGTCGGTGTGACTTCACAGCACCTATTATATTTCACATAATTAACATGTAATATTAAAACAAGGTTCATGGTCATTATACACTGTGATGCTGTAACATTTCAGACAAGTTCCTTCATAATACTTACATGCAATGAACAACAATAGTTTTCTTTTCCTCTGTTATTGGTTTTATCTTTCCAATCAGTTCAATAATCCCATCAGTCTGATCTGAATCCTGAGACCATTCAATTAGCTGATAGTGATCCAATGTAACCATTGTCTGTGGAGATTAATAAAGATCAGCAGGATTATCCCCAACCTGGTAACTTGGATTAGCTTCCATGGACTCCTACAGACAGACAGTTTCAGTGCTTATAACCCTTAAGTGATTGTGTCCAAGAGACAGAGGTCATTTTTATTTAATGCCTGCCCTTGTCTTCCTGCAAGAATACACCTGCAACCCTCATCAATAACTGAGTTATAGAGGCGAAGGTCTGTTAATCCAAAGATTTTGCATTGAGATTCCCAATTTGTTTAATTTTAGAGGATAATGATTCATGTTTCCGAGAGCATGTAGGCAAAAAGATTGTGTTTTCTCAAATCTTTTCTATGTTCACAATTTCTGAAAAGTTTAGTTTAGAAGATTTTTTATTGATTGAATATAAAAGACAATGATACATTTTGCTGAGATGATTTTTAGTCAATTTCAACTTTACCTTACTATTCTTGAAATTAACCATCAGCCTACATCGCGAGCAGTATTTGTCTTTATCTTCGACATCAGTGCATTCAACTAACATGTTGCCATGTTGTATCTTTCCACTGTCTGGCCAGTAGAGGCAAGTTGTCTGTAAAAGATGAAGATCTTTGTTAAACAAATATGACTGGACATAGGAATGTCAGATCTGCTAACTTGTACGTTTTTGCCGTATCTCGTATGGAAAATCCTTGAAAATATGGGCGCATGTTTTCCTTTTAAAGAAATACGGATTTTGCTTTCACCGTTGCATTTATAATTCGCAAACGTACGCGACTGCAATAATACTAGTCATGAGTCTCATGACTTCACTTGTTTGACCTTAAATTGAGTGTCATAACCACTGATCTAAATTTAGATAAGTGGTGATAACACTGTTTGTGCAACTTGATTGGCTGACTTCAGTAAACATTAAACCAAAAGACTGGTTACAGCAAACAGCATCGTTGATAACAGTCATCTCGGATATGAATTTTTTTCCAGATTTTCCTGTATAGTTTTACATTCGCACACGTACACCCGGAGAAGAATCTCTCAGTGTTGAACACGCCAATATATGTAAAAATATGATACTGGAGAGATTTTATATCCCTTTTTTCATTTTGCTGAAATTTCCATTCATCATACTCCTTTGCTTGTATTTCCCTTTTCAATGGTTGTGTCAATATACCATCAGATATCATTGATAGTTATTCAACCATACATTGGGTGGATGCGAAATTATGAGGGTTTTACTGCAAATATTGTGCTAATTTTGGACACCAAAATGTGACAAAATGGCTGTAATTGAGATGCACTTTTCTTAGTTTTTCCCATGTTATTATGCCGTGACTTTGCATTTTCTATTCAAGTGAAAGCAGAGCTTCAATTACACTAGCAAATCTCATTCACCCATCTCATCAACTGCTGGAAAATAAAGATCTTCATCTTTGTTAACGTACATATTTTTGGTGTCCTCATGCATAACATACGTTAACTGGTGGCAACTCTTCATGATTATAACCTAATCACACACTGCACAGTAGTGTACTAGGGATTGCAAGTCCCAGAAACTCACTACTCATGCTGAGAATAGGTCTAATGGCATCTCAGAGGACAAATTCATTCAAAAATACATTTGAAAAAAACTTGTTATTGGTTGTTAAACTGTACAAATTGTTCGGTGTCCTCAACATAACGTAAAAATACGTTAAATGGGCATTATTTCACTATCAACTGATAGTTTTGAATATCAAAACATTTGTAACTGATCAACACCCCACATACACTGATAGTAAACAGTTCTTTTACTGCTAGCAGTTCAATTCCTCTGTATCAGTCACAATTTGTGTGGTGTCCTCATTTCTAGCCTGCATAACATATGCTAAATGTGAAAATCTATTTTAGGCTCATGGCAGGAATTCTCACAGAATATTCAACTCACTTAATATTTCACCATGTTTGAAATAGCTATAAACTATTTCCATCATCCATTATGAGTCTAAAACATGGTTTTGGGACATCTGTTAACGTATGTTATGGTGTCTCATTTTTCGGTGTCTTCATAACATACGTTAACAACATTCACTTTGAATGTAAATTATTGAGAAAACTGAGAACTTCCATGCTAGGAAACACCTCATTTCCTAGTAGTTCTAAGGTACTCTATCTAACTAGTTGATGAAATTTGTCACTGAGCCAGTGGCTTAGTTCTATAACTCCAAATTCCTGCTGTGTTGTTAACGTATGTTATGGTGTCCTAAATGATCAGCCTCATTAACTTACAATGGAATGTAATAAGTACTTCAATTTTTTTTGTGTCATAAGATATCATTGACATTGCTCATATATATTCCCCTTCACTTTAATGGAGAAGGGGCTATGTTTATAGACAACTGTAGGACACGGAGTAACATACGTTAACATCATCAATTGTCTTTTTTATTTGCCTCAAATCCACCTTTCTTGATACTGTATTATCTTTTAACATTACTAATTGTGTTCGACATTCACCGGAGAACCAGAATCAGCACTCAAATAGATACCTTTGTGTAATTCATTTTTGAACATGCATGTCACACTTTAGAAACCCAGTATCAAATGACGTATATAGGAAAGCTAACGCTTACAAGTTACAGTATCGCATGACTACCTGAATACCATGCGTTTTTAAGAGCAAACAATTACCTCATGGCATCAACATTGAGTCAAGTATCAAGAAAAGGCAAAGCCAGGAAGCAATCATTCAAAGATGAATATGCAGAAAAGTGGTCTTTTATCGAGGAATCAAGGAAAGATAAGCACCATGTACTGTATAAGCTTTGTGGGGTTGATATTCATATTTCACATAGCTGGGCCTTCGACATTCTACAGCACTTTCAATCAAGGAAACATTGGTAAAACCCAGAAACAACAAGCAGAGTAAAACATCATTAATGAAATCTAGTAACAATTGCTTTGATGTTATAAGAGCAGATGCATATTTTATGCAATTCATACTGGAACATAACATGCAGTTTACCACTGATCACTTCTGATCACTTCACAGAATTGGTGAAGAAGCCGTTTCCAGACAGCAAGTTTGCCGCAAAGTTCTCTTGTCGTCGGACGAAGACTAGTGCAATTACAAGGACTTTACGACGGGAGACAAAAAGTGAGTAGACTAGCATATATCCCTTAGTTAGTCTTAGTTGTAGTTAATAAATCATCGTAATTTTGCACTTACACCAGTAATAATTGGGATAACGAAGTTGCCTGATATTTGTTAGGGTTTACTGAATAACTAGCCAAGCCTAGGCTAGTATATATATATATATATATATATATATATATATTTAGCTAGGCCTATTATCCTAACATACGCCTACTGCCAGTACTAGCCTTAGCAGTGGTACTAGTAGACGAAACGTAAGTTCTGGTCGTAGCCTAGACCTGTCCTAGTACTACTATCGTACTATAGGCTAGTAAGTAGGCTAGTTAATATACAATATGGCTAGGCCTATCATTAGCCTCAATAAATAGCACTACTAAGTACTTCTATTAAATAGTAGTAGACCTAACGTTAGTTCATTCTGGTCGTAGCTTAGACCTGGTCTAGGTTGCTACCATTGTACTGTAGGCTATTAATTTGTATGGCGAAGTAACATTATTAAACATGTGGAATGTGCATTATAATTGACTATATATTCTTAATGAACAGCAAGGCTTCGTTCTTTCTTCATGGGACCATATTTTAGTGTGTGTGTGTTCCTCTCTAATTTTTGAAGACCTTGCTTGTGAAATTATTATAATTATTAATTCTTCATTTAGCAAGCTGTTTATCTGTGGGCTAAGGCCTCTGCAGGCTGGGTTGATTGTGGTTTTAAGCTGTTTATACAATCGACAATACTGAGTTACATGGCATCATGTAGGGTTTTTACTTCTTTTATCTCTTTTCAGGTGATATTATTCACAAACTAAGACACACCCGGTTCTCATTGTCAACTGATGGCAGCTCCTATGGAGGTGCTGAAGAACAGCTTTATCCAATTGTAATTCAATTCTTTGATGAAGATTTAAGCAAAGTTGTGAGTGTGCTACTTGAAATAGCTATACAACTGAAAAAAGATCAACTGGTGCAAATATCTTTCCACTTCTTGACAATTCCTTAAAGGAGAAGAGTATCCCATGGAAAAATGTCATCTGTTTTGCTGCAGACAATGCTTCAGTTATGATGGGCATTCATAGAAGTAAATGTCAAGAAGGAAACCAAGATGTCTTTTTTCTTGGGTGTCAGTGTCACCTTCTTCATCTAGCTGCGGAAAAGGGAGCAGCCCAATTGCCATTTATTCCTGTTGATGTACTAATCTCAGTATACTACTATTTAGAAAAGTCTTCCAAGTGCCACACAGAATTTAAATCTGTGCAGAAGCTATGTGGTACTGAAAGCCATAAACTTTTGAAGCATGTTTGTACCAGATGGCTCTCTCTTGAAAAAGCAATTAACAGACTACTAGAACAATGGCCAGCATTAGTTGAATACTTCAAAAATGAAGCTGGTGACAGTGGTCTGGATTGCTGCAAAAAAAGAAACAGTGTTCATGATCTTAGTGAACAGAAGTCAAAGAAAGCTATTATGTCATCAAGTGCATCAAGCATTGCCATGCCTTCACATGCACCAAGGGTGGTCAAGTCTGCAGGAACATCCAGCACAACCAAGCTGCCAAGTACATCAAGGGCAGTCAAGTCTTCAAGTGCATCAAGCATTCTCATGTCTTTATGTGCATTAAGGGTGGTCAAGTCTACCCTGTCTCCAAGCGCAGGAGGAGCAATAGCCAATAAGTCAATGGTATCATTCAAAATCCCAAAGATAAAAACTGCACAACATCTATCTTCCAAGAGCAGCATACCCAGTTCCTTCTGAAAGTGTGAGAAAGATGACTTCAGTCTCATCTAAGAAAACAGTCGGACCCAAAGTGACCACATCAAACTCACATTCAGCCAGTAAAGACAGTTCATCATATTCTAAAGCTGCAACAATCTATTTTACACTTTCAGAGGATTACAACCAGCTTTACTGTTTGTTCATGAAAGTCACTATTACTCTCTTCACCAGGCTTAACTTGGAACTCCAAACGGATGAACCTAAAGTACATGGTTAAGGGATAAACTCAATGATCTCTTCGTAAGCTCATGCTGAGGTTTGTTAAACCAGAGGTTATTGTCAACGAAAATTCACTAGAGAAATGCAAATATACAGTTAAAGCCAAAAGTCAGATGAAGACATCATTTTAGGAAAGGATATCAGAGACTTCATTAGGGAAAGAGAGTTCACTTCAACTCAACTTTGTGAATTCTATCCTTCTGTTAGGAAGTATTACATTGATGTATGTGATTATGTTATCACAAAGTTTCCCTTGACTGATGAGCTTCTAATAATGCTAATGTTTCAAATCCAAGAAAACGAATGGATGTGTCATTTGATTCAGTTGCCTATTTTGTGAAATGTTTTCATTACATGGAGGATGTATTAGATCAGTTAGAAGTTGAGTTTGCACACTTTCAGATAGATACTGGACTGGCCGGATGATTCATTGATGAAAAAGCGAGCAGATGAAGCTTGGGTAGACATCTCCCACTGTGCATATTAACCTCTTTTACAAAGTAAAAATTAATACAATCACAATGGCCAGTTTTTTTCTCATTTTCCTTATTCTTGTTTGAGTGATTAACAGTTGATAAAGTAGTTGAAAGCCTTATTTTAAACAAAATACAGTTTGGGGGTGAAAAATACAGTATTAAGGTGTGGAAATACAGATTTGTGTTTTTGAAAGTTGGCAAGTTGTGTTGTCAAGAGGTTAATATGATGTCAACATGTAAATTAATGACAGAAGACTGAAATAGGTGATGCTAGTTCCTAAGAAATTAACATTTATCTACAGAATCTAGCCTGTACTTATACTTAACTAATCATGTTCATCTATTTGATTCAAGCAGACAATAGCAACTAGTCATAATCATAGACCACCCTCCAGAAATTAATGACAGAAAACAGACACAAGTGTTGCTAGTTCCTTGGTATTTTACATGTATCTAAAGAACCAACAGCCTGAACGTATACGTACCTCATCGTTTTCATCCCTTTGGTTCAAGCAGACAATAGCAGCACAGTCATAATCATAGACCATCCTCCAGAAATCTTCAGCAGTGGAAGGAAGAGGTGACTGGGTCATAATAAAAGCATCTTTACTGTAGCAACTCTAAGAAGTGAATTTAAGGGAAAACGGCAGAAATGTTCACTGCTATTGAGAAACTAAAAAGTTAAAGCTATGAAAGGCACAGTCAATGCACTTTTTACCAAAGATGAGACTGGTAAGTTTTAACATGACTTTTTGAACTATTGCTTTTCATTTAGAAATGTGTTTGATAAGAACAAATATGTCAAAGATGGAACTCAGAAACAAGGTATGATGCTAAAATAGTTAAAAGCAAATATGAATAGCCTATAATACTTACATTAATCACTGTAGCATTAATGTAATCTGTGTTACCAATTAAAGATCCGGGTGTTTGGAGGACAACGCGTGAAAAATCATCTGAAAATATTAGAAAGATTACATCTAATGAATTGTGACAGGAAAATGAATCTCTTAGCAACTCTACTTAATTTTCACATACCTATGTGTAAAGATTTTGATCATTAACAAATAGTACTGCCCAATACGTACAATTAGTGGACTGACAAATATTAACAGTAAGAACATACATTTTCAAAATTCCATGCTTTGTTTGTTTTGATCACACAAACCCATAAAATAAAGTCTTACAACACTTCTTATTCTGAACTATTATGCTGCTTACACAGAAACAAACATTTGAGTACATAAAGTAAAATTGGTTTGAGTTGAACAAACAGAGTAACAAATCATACAAAATAAGTAACAGGGAAGGTTAAGTTTATGCTGTTTAAACAAGAAACCATGCTAGCTCAAAGTTTTATGCTTATCAATCTGGTGTGGAGTATTATCATTGCTTTAAACTCTTTAATTAATAAAAATCCTACCGCAAAATGAAATGATTCCATTTATAATCATCACATAAATGAATGATGATTTATTTGTTTCAACACATAGTAATACAAGGTGAACAAGACAATATAACTGCTTATAAGTAAAATATGTGAAAGGAAGTAAACAAAGAAACCCTTGTGGGCTTAATCGAATAGAGTACTCCCATCAAAGAAAATAGAAAACCTTAACACCTAAAAAAGAACCCCCCAAGAAAAAAACAGATAACCTAAACAAATAAGACAAATAACACTATCCCCCCCCAACCACCACCACCTACTCCCACCCTTTACAACAGATACAATCAATAAAGGCTTTCATAGTAATTTTTCAGATGTCGTCTGAATGAAGCCACGGAAGTATAGGATTTCAAGTTCATCAGAAGATTGTTCCACAAAGAAATAGATCGATAATGGAGGCTTTGCATGCTCTTTGAATTACGACAAAAAGAAGTAGGTAAATGACCAGCTTGTCTTGTATTATAATTGTGAATAGAGTAACCAGTTGTATAAAAGGTAGCAAAACAACTTGGAAGCAGATTGTTCATAGCACGGTAAGTAAACGACAGAACATTTAAAGAAATTAGATCAGTGAACTTGAGCACGTTTAAGGAGGAGAATATAAATGACTATTATCACGTGGAGCTGAAGACGTCATGTGCCTCACAGCCCGTTTTCGGAGAATGAAAAGCTTATTAAGGTTAGTATTGAAGGTACCAGACCAAACTGAATTAGCAGTACGATAGATGAGGAGATATAATACTATAGTAAATAGATCTCAGAATTTTCCTTGGAAAGGTATATTTTAATTCAGATAAAATACCTACACCTCTAGAAACTTGTTTACAAACATGATTGATATGGACTTTCCAAAAGAGCTGAAAGTCAATACACACACCAAGAAATTTAATATTATCGACTCTTTTACGGCAAATACCATGCATATAAATCAGCTTTTAATTTTCTAGAGGAGTTTCCAAATACCACATAATTCGTTTTATCAATATTCAAAGACAGTTTGTTAGCAGAAAACCAATCATAAAATGCATTTAATAAGTTTCTACATTGCTGTCAGAGAAAAAAATTAGTGTCATCAGCAAAAAGGACAATTGAGCAATTTTTAGAGACATTGCAAATACCATTTACGTAGATTATAAAAAGAAGTGGACCTAATATAGACCCTTGAGGAACTCCGCACTTAACTGAACGATTATAAGAATTGATTCCAGAAAAAGAAACGTACTGTTGCCTGTTAAACAAATTACTTGAAATGAGAGAAAGAGCTAGACCTCTAATACCGTAATGTTATAATTTCCTCAGAAGAATTCCATGATCGATGATATCGAATGCTTTGGAAAGGTCTAAAAAACACACCAATACAATTATAATCCGATTAATTACATAAAGGTTAATAAATGTTGCTAATTGTGACAAAGAGGCCTTATCGTTATGATGTGTGCAGTCACGTTATGCTAGGTACAAACGATCTACCAATATGGCCTTAAGGCAATCTCAATAGTGTATTTTGTTTCAATGTGAGTACCAAAGATTCAACAAGGTTTACAATTTTCATAGTCTCTGTTAAATGTCTTTGTGTGCTTTTGTCCCTTCTGTAGGCCCTTCTGAAAGTTTTGTCCTTTCTGTTACTGTTACTTGCCCTTTAGCCTTTGAAGAAGATCCTGCTAGGATCGAAACGTCAGGCCAACTTACTTTTACACATTCTCCTACGAAGGCTCTCTAGTGGATAAGCAGTTCGCTAATAGTTTGATTTTATTTTTATTTCTCTTAAATGTTATCAGTCTAACACAGTCTCCACCCAACATGCCGTTCTGTTACATTAAGTACTAAAATTTTCGTTGTATGTGTGCACATTTTGCCTCAGCTATTGCTCAACCAGTTAATGAATGTACCCATAACGCAATATACACATGCAATAAAATAGTTACTTGTTACATGCATTGATAGTAAATAAATGTTTCTTAAAGGAACTTGCATAAATATTATATATTACCTTATTTTTGCATTAAACATTGACAAATGAATCAAAGAATGAAATAAATGTAATACAGCCAATTAAAAACTGGGAATGAATATTATATAATTTTGGATTGATATTACATGTTTGTGCTTTGTCGTATTATGTAACAGGATCGTTGCAGCATTGGCCTGCTGCTGTAATTGAGGGCTAAATCGAGAAAGTAACCATTGGTCAGGATATGTTAATTGGGAACTGTAGTTCTCAAGGGAACATTGCAGTAGCTTTGCCCGATTTTGGCTTAGGGAAAATATGCATTATGCATGTTGAAATGGTAAAAAAACAAACTCCTCACACCCAGCCCCTTACCCCACCTCACCCTAAACTACACAAATAAAGTAATAATTATACCTCATTAAGTAATTTACATAAAAGTTATCATAACTCACATGGTAAAATGGCAGAATATCTATTCTTTTGGGCATTATGGCTCTGATGGCCGACAGTGGAACTGTGCTGAACAGAAAAGTCTCTACAAGTCTCTAAAATCTGCAAAAGAAAGGACAGATAAATAACTTAACATTTGTAATAAAAAATGAGAAGATATGGTATAAAATTTGACTATATCAGCAGTGCTACTATGGTCACCAATTATCATTAGTTCAATACCCTGATGTAGCTTAAACTTTTTTGATTTATTAATTATACCTTTATGCATGCTGTCTAATTGAATACAACCATATCATACAAACCCATTAAAGTTAAGAATCTGCAGATGATATTCACATGTTGTTGCCTTTCCTCACATTCTTCAGCTTTAACTCATCTTTCTATTCCTCCACCGCTCTAATCATCATCATCGGATATCGTCCTTTTACATGACAAACAACTCATAAATAGAGATTCAAATTTAATTATTCATACCTAGGTCTGCCTCACCTTAAATTCATCTTTCTGTTTTTCCAAGTTAATTTCATCCTCTTGTACTTTTTTCTCTGGAGACAACAAATCTACTACCAGGCAATCATAGAGGAACCAGTACTGAACCTAGAAACAGTATAATGTGTACACTAATATTAAAATATGATCAAAAGAAACGCATATTCAAAGAAATAGATGTAATTATGCATAAATATATTCAAATTTGCTTTACATCAGGACATATCACTAAGCAATTTTGCTTCCTTGATCCAATGAAGCCCTATAAATTATCTGCTTTTGTGTTTTGGGCAGTAGCCAATTGTTTGGCTGAGGTACTTGGCCAATATGTGGTTGAGGAGTGCCCTTAGCCAGTGGAAAGATGGTGTGGGTAGATCCTAGAAAGAAGCAGGACTAGAACACATAAATATCGTTCTGTGTACAGAGCAGAAGAGGTCCTTAAGAACAATATTATTGTATTGATCAGTTAACTTTAATCATCATTACTTGCCTATACTTATAAGAGAATTGAATTACATTTTATGCAACTGGAAACAAATCATCTGTTAGTTGTATGAATTTGTGATGTTGTACCATATCCAAATGTATTCAGTGGTCGGCAACTCAACCCATCCTTAGTAATTACCAACCACTGGATAAATTTCAAACTTATATCAATATTTACCTCATTTTCTACCATGTTCACTCTGTCCTTCCTCATTCTGTTGACAAACGAGGACACACTCAAACCTGTCTTCTTGCTGTCCTTCAAGTTATCCATCAGACAATACAGGGCAATGAAAGTACCAGTAGCACCGACACCATTACTGAAAGACAAACGTATACTGTATGCACTAGAAGAATCTTTCCATCACAATAAATATGGCACTTGAACGGAAGACTGAAATAGTCAATATGTTGCTAGATTATGATGACTATAATCACAATGGGTGGTCTGTGATGTCATCATTTCTTTTGTATCATCATTTTGCTTATGTTGCCAATAATATATGCCAAGTATCTGCAATGTATTGTGTTCTCAAAGTTTGGCCAACGTTTATTTCTCATGAATATGCTTTGCCGCTTAAGATATATGATTCGTACAACAGACAGAAAAAAATATTCATCTTTGCAATTAAAAATTCTGTGGCATTCACCTACTAGTACTGAAAATTTGAATCATCTTTTTAGATATCAACTTTGATCACTGAAATATTCCTTGAAATATGCTCAGTGAAGATACTCCAGAAACCTTTGTTAGACAGAAACCAAAGTTGAATGTATTTTACAAAGCCCATGCCAAATCACAAGTATGATTACCGTATCGACACTGCACATAGCCTTTGGATGGGCGACTTAAAGTAAATGGAAGATCTGAACTATTAGGTTCCACTCATTTTGTGATAGTTTAAGTTATAATCTGTAGGACACATTTTATATAAACACAACATAAGACACAACCAGGCTGGCCTTCTTGCTGTCCATAAAAGTCATATATATGACAATACAGAGCAATGAATGCACCTGTTGCACCAACTCCATTACTGAAAGACAAACACATTACGTCCAGGACACATATTATATAAACACAAACTAAGACACAACCAGACTAGTCTAATTGCTGTCCTTGAAGTCATCCATGAAACAACAAACACATGAAAACTCATCCTTACACTAGCCTTATAAATATTTAACACAGACACAGATCAAACAAAAGAGCTCTACAATTTAAATCCTTAGAGCAGATGATTACTCTGTGAAGTATTTTAGAAAAAAGCAAAATATCTTTTGAAAGGAGTTACCTGCAGTGTACAAGAAGTGGATGGGACCTGGTAGTTTTGAGATCCTTTACTTTCTTCATGAAATCAATCAACAAAACTGACTGTGGAATTCTGTCGTCAGGCCAGGAGAGAAAATGGCAGAGCTTAACTTCATGGAGCTTGTCTCCCTGTTAGAAAAAGTAAAATGAAAAGTCTTCTAGATGACTAATACCTTCTTTGAGATGGCAATTATTTACTCTAAATATTACATTATGTACTTAAAAAAAGAGGATTAAGCTATGATTCTTGAGTCTGCAGATACTTAACAGAAGATGAATCTAAATAAAGTTAATGTACATTATACTTTAACCCTTTTCTAATTTTATTAGTAAGCAGTTGTTGGCTACGTCTCTTGACAATCTGTTATCATTTAATAAGTATACATTAGACAGAGCGTACCTTGACAATCTTTATCTCTCTAATAGATAAATCCAGATCCTCCAGTGAACTCTTATACCAGATCAGAGTGTAATCCCCAATTATCTTGTTAGTTCCTTCCGAGATGGGCCAGTACTGGAAAGATGACATCTAGTCCGGTGGATATAAGCATAAAGCAAAACTGTATTACAGCATATCATTTAGTTAATGTAACATTCAATTAATTAACATATTAATAAAATATAATGAAAACATTAATGCCATGTGCATGATCTCTCACTCTTCATTAATTTTTCTTGATGGTATCAAACATGAAAAGGAGTAATTGAATACAGCAAATTGAGAGAAATTCTTCTTAGTCAATATATAAACATTCATATAAATGGAATAGAAGCTGCAGATGGTGCATGTTTATAGTAACAGTGGTGTACATTCACTTCAATTAAGAAGCAGACTGCAGTATGTTTGAAGGAACTGGTTAAAAATAAAGCCTGAGTGCCAAGGAGGATGCACAGATCTCCAAACTACTCTGTTATCGTCCGTCCATGTTCAAAGTTTTATTAGAGAAAAACAAAACATGAATTCTTTGTTTTAAACGTATTACCTTTGGCTGTGAGAGATTGATAATGACCTCCACTTTCTCAAACCAGACCATTTTCCAAAACATCTCAGCTGTCCTCTCATTCGGATCTATAAAAACAAGCAAGCATTTCAAACATTGGCGAGCAGTTACATGTAACTACAATGCTATGTAATAATCATAACAAATAAATTCAGGACTCAATTACCATATATGCAAATATATGTAATATAACCTAAATAAGGAAGATATGCATGCATATGGAATACATATATGAACCAGTTTCCATTTGATGTTACAAAAAATCTGCATCAAACTAGGAATCTAAATGGAATAAAATTAGATTCATAATACGCAAAAGCTTGGATAAATATTTCTTTACAATACTAATAAATACATACCTTGCGCGGCAATAAATGTCTGTGGGTGTTGCACCTAAAAATATAAACAAAAGCCCAATATGTGAGTTTGGAAGTTTCTTCTCATGACAAAACTATATGCAAAGCTAAAAGGAGAAAATAAACACATTTTCTCTAATTCCTGCAAAGTTTATTCTGAGAAATTTAATTACTGACTATAGGTTTTAATTTCGTGGCATTGATATTCCCAGAATTGAGAAGGTTTACATATTGTGTACGAAAACCTTTAGGTACTGATATCTTAGAAGTGAAATACTCATTATAGTAATATGACCAAAATAAAATAGCTGAGTCATCTTATAATGGTTGAAGTAAAAGCAAGAAGTTTACATAAAATTGCTTATGATTTCTGCAAAATAAACTACATGTAATCAGTGAAGAGCATAGGGTCTTTAACAAAAATATACTGTTGCAAAAAAGTGATGTTTGTGAGCAACTTAAAACCCATGGTCATCATTTCAATCATAGCAGTGGTGTGCACAAAGGGGAATGCTGGGGTGGCAGGACTCCCTCCCCACCTCCATTATCAGTCAGGGGATCTTTTCGCATTTCAAAAGCATATCTCAGCACTACTTAACCCTTAGACCTAAAGTGTAGTCTAAATATACCTTGCCATGCACCATCTGATGTCTAAGCTTTGAAGCTTTCTCTGGGAAAGCACCCCACTATCTGAGAGTCTCATTCAAACACTGTGAAACCACACTTATCTTTTGTAACATTATTTCATCCACCTACAACCCATCCTGTAGGTCCATACCCCTACAAAAATTAGTCTAGGAAATTAAAGATTCCATCCTCATCCCAACACCAAACTCTCCATCCTACTTTTGAATCCTGCACATCACTGATTCATATAACATATCAGCATTAGCACTTGACTAGATCCTATAAAATAACAGGCTACAAATTAAAATTTCAGATGAAAGTGTTAATGTAAATTTGGATATGATTAACCCAAAGATCATCAAAACAGACATCTATTTTTTTCTTTTATTCTGTCAAACTACAATATGCACGAAGAGGATTTAAAATGTTTATGATTTTGTATTCATGGTAATCTTAATAAGTGTATCTATACATACAATATCTACAATAAGTTTTGTTATCCCATGTACATACAAAAACATTTCTAATTTAATGTGTACTGTACCTGAGTCCTATCATAGCTAACAAAGCAATACAAATGTGTTTCAGTTCACAGACACATCATAATAAAGAATTTAATATTAACAAGCATAAAGTTGCTATCAAATAGAGAAGTTCTTTGATGCAAATGTTTGCATTCAGTTGTGTCTGACAGTCATTCTTGATTAGTTTTTTTTTCTGCAATGGGTATACTGCAGTTATGTCACCAACCTGCACCGCTTAACTATGACATCAGCTGTAAATACTGGCTGATTTATCCATTCTTGCACCAAATGATCATAGAATGAATCATGTCTACTAGTTTCATTTGAGTTATATCCACATTTTCACCTTAAAATTTGCAAATATATATTTCTGTCCCAACTGGGCAACTGAAATCTCTTCTAGTACAAACATATAAAGCAGCAACATGTCTTAGATGTAAGCTTGATACCATACATTTGCAATCATATAAACACCAATATAAAGAAAGTTAGTTTACCACAACCTTTTTGTAGGATGGAAAATGGAAAATACTACAAATGAAAAAAAAAAAACAGAATTTGCAAAAGAATAGAAATGAAAAATAATACAAAATAAAGAAGTTCCTGTGAAAGAGTGCTGCCATGCTACCACAGATATATTATGCAAAGATTCATCTATTATTGAACCATTTCTTTTGTTTAGCAAGCTGAGCTTAAGGACTCTCCCAGATTGAATATCTTACTTTGATGTAATTTGCATTAATGTAGCCAATATCTGACCCACTAGAGTCCTTATGCAGTTTAACTCTTGAATGATCATCTGTAGGGAATAAATGTGAACACTTTCAAGTCATAAGATGTCAACAGGTGATTCTTCCAAAGAATTACTCTCTGTCTCTCTCCATTTCTTTTCGTCTTTGTAAAACAAGAGTGCACCATGAGACTGTGTGGCATTTGAAATGAAAGTTAAGTTAAACAATACCAGAGTTAGTTATGAATCTGTTTGCCTCAGTTGCTTAAGGCAGTTGTAAATGTTATCTTTGTCAAAATGCCTTGATCTGAAGAAACAAGGAGCAATATCAATACTATTAGAATATTATGCAAAGTAGAGAACAAGGAGCAGATCTAGCTCCATGGAGTTATGCCAACTAAATTGTGCTTCAATTTTCTACAGTTAGGGAACAACATATCAGCAACACAAACTTGAGAATAAAAGATTTAGCTCACTGTCTGAGATGAAATACAACCTTTATTGATCTTTCCTATTCCAATATTGTGCATTCCTACAACACCATTTAGATACACTGAACCATTATATTGAATGTGTAGTATATGACCTATTCACTTACAAGGTAATATTCCACTGTCTTGGTTCTCATCCTTCAGAATCCCAACAGTCCATGGATGCTGCTGGCCATGTGGTAGTTTCTGTGAAATGTTGAAAAAAATGAAACTTATCCATGACATAGCACTAGGCATACAACCCATGATAGAGCAGTGGCTCAGGGTCTTAATACTTGGAGGGGCAAATTAAGGTGTCAGGTCGGAATGACCCAACGGTATCGCAGGAGCTTGTGGGGTCCAGGGGTTTGCATACAGACCCTGATGGGGTCCATGGCACATCCTGGTGGGGAGCAAAGCTTCAGAAAGGTTTGAGGTAGTTACAAAAATGTGGGTATTGAAATGAAGCATTTAATCATCTTCAAATGGCATTGGATGTGCACTAAACAGACCACAATGTCACAATTGCCCTTTTTTAGCCTCTTTTTAACTCTGACTAACAGCCGATCAATTTGATAATGCTTGTGAGAGGATGTATGATGACGGAAATGGGTTGCTTGGGGCTTTGGAACAATAATTCTGACACCAGACTGCACCCAACCTTTTCCTTGTAAAGTTCCCAGAGAAGACAAGGAAAGAAATCAACTTTACCAGAATTGTCCCACACTGAAAGCCATCATACTCAGTGTACCAGTTCGGAGGGAATGTATGTGAAGACCATACTGTTGATATATGCAGCCGATTTGGTCCTAATCACTTGAATTCCAATTTCTATTCAAGAATGTATTTTTCGAAAATGGATGAATTTGTAAACCTTTGACCGTATTCATATAGCAGGTGTAGTTAACTCAGTCTCTGTTGTGTGCATTTGTGTTACGTACAGCCACGGGCAGTGTAGATAAACTCACTGCTTCTGTTATAGGTATATTGTTTATGAGCATGGGACAAGGAGAACAACCGTGGATCTCATGCGAAGGATGCGAGGGATGATGTAAGAAAACAAGAACTGTTCACTCAAAAGGCCAATACATTAACAAAACAACAATCCTCATTATAGACCAATTTTGAAAAATATAGCAGATAAACAAAAGAACCTTAAACAACAATTGCTTCAATTCATCTTCTGTTAGGGATTTCTAAGAGATGCTGCTTGAGATACCCATGGCATAGGCTGCCACCGATAGAGCAGTAAGCTACCTTCAACTCATCTGTGATTATATAAACACCTTTGTTCATCCATTATACAGCGGTACCCTTCCCTTAAATTCATCTGTGATTATCAAAACACCTCTAAGTAGGTTCATCCATGATAGATTTGTGCGTTTACCTAAAACTCATCTGCGATTATCAAAACACCTAGGTTTATCCATGATAGAGCGGTAAGCTTACCTTAAACTCATCTGTAATTATCAAAATAACTAGCTTCATCCATGATAGAGCAGTACGCTTACCTTTAACTCATTGATTATCAGAACACCTAGGTTCATTCATGTTAGAGCAGTAAGCTTATCTTAAACTGATCTGTGACCATCAAAACACATATTTTCACCCATGATAGAGCTGTAAGCTTACCTTAAAACCATCTGTGATTATCAGAACACCTAGGATATCAAAACACCATGTAGTACACTTTAACCTTTGTGATTTGTGATTT
This sequence comes from Apostichopus japonicus, assembly GCF_037975245.1. Lineage (NCBI taxonomy): Eukaryota > Metazoa > Echinodermata > Holothuroidea > Aspidochirotida > Stichopodidae > Apostichopus > Apostichopus japonicus. Next base: position 30,177,023 of record NC_092562.1, on the reverse strand, counting down.
GTGTTTATCATTCATTTCATTTGTGCAATTCATTTGTGATTATCAAAACACCTAGGTCTATCCAGAATAGAGCATTACGCTTACCTTAAACTAATCTGTGATAATCAGAATTACACCCAGGATTCATGTTAGAGCTGTAAGCTTACCTTAAACTTATCTGTGATTATCAAAACTCCTAGGTTCATCCATGATAGAACAGTATGCTTGCTTTAAATTCATCTGTGATTACCAAAATACCTAGGTTCATCTATGATAGAGCAGTAAGCTTACCTTAAACTTATCTGTGATTATCAAAACTCCTAGGTTCATCCATGATAGAGCAGTATGCTTGCTTTAAATTCATCTGTGATTACCAAAATACCTAGGTTCATCTATGAAAGAGCAGTAAGCTTACCTTAAACTCATCTGTGATTGTATCCTCTGGGACAGAATTTTTATCCTGTAACTGCTTTGGTAAATCTTTGATTTTGACTCTACAAGCAACCACAGTTTTGGATTCTGCAGTTCCTGGAAGTTCCTCATAACATTCATCCAAAGACCTACCAATTGGTGATATATCAATCATCGGTAAGGGTCCTCTATCCCGGATGTTTGGATTACCCAAGTCACTCTTATCAAGTGTTGCTTTGCCAATGTCCATCACCTCACAATTCATTTCACTGCCCTTTATTCCTGGATTATTCCCATTTTCCACATCATCGTAACTGTCACTTTCCCTTTCTTTGTTAGATATTTCATATTCAACATAACCTCCATTTGAATAACCATCAGAGTCAGTGCAATTGCCTGTCTTTTCTAAAGCTGAGAATGATGTCTTCTTTGGTACTTCATATGCATCACCTTCTGCATCACCTGCATTAATTTCATGAGTTGTTAAAGGTATGTGTCTTGCATAATCATGAGATGGAGCTGTGTAAAAACATAAATCAAAGACACACTGCGATTCTGAAGTATCATTCAATCATGATCTTGTGAAGGAACTATAGAAACTGGATCAAAGACATGTTGCTATGAAGAATTCCAACATCAACATTTTTTTTTTAATCTGACTCGCTAGTATTGCACTTATGATTGTTATAGAAGTAACACTATTATCTTTTAATACTGTCAGTCATACTATCACATATATAGAGAAACACTGTTTAACATGAACTAATGTCACGTATCTAGAAGAAACACTGTTTATCATGTACCATGTATAATGTAGCCATAGTAACATATATCTATCAGTAACACTGTTATCATGTACGCTACTAATGTCAACCATATTATATCACATATATAGAAGTAAAGCTGATACATGTACTATTGTCAGCAATAGTATCACATATATAGAATAAACACTGTTTATCATGTACTAATGTCAACCACAGTAACACATATCTATCAGTAAAACTGTTATCATGTAGGCTACTAATGTCAGCCATAATTTATCTCTATATAAAAGTAAAATCAGTGGCCATTGGATTTTTTTTATTCTGGTTACTTTAACTTCATGGCAATATGCATGTGAGTTGACCAGTCAAACTAATGAACTCCAATTTTTTTTGGACAGTCTCAAAACCAAAAAGTTTGATCAAAATTGAGTCAAATCATTGCCTATAAGTGACATTACTGACCTGTTTAGTCATTTCACAGTATAAGGACTTTGTAAAAGTCCTGAGGATAATTGTTCTTCCTGAATGTAAATCTACAACTTTACCTGCAGTTGCTCCAGGATCTGATTTCTTCCTCCTGAGATACCTAAACAGTAAATGAAGAGAAAAGGAAAAAAGAAATTAAGATAGAAATTAAACTAAGTAAAGCTTTACCCATGAATAACAAGTCAGTCCAGTGTAGCCATTCTCAATCAATGCTCATTGGTAGATACAAATATAAATCATAGCAATGAATGAATTAATTTTTCCAAACAATTATGATCATTTTACAGTAGAGTTATTAATCATAGTCAGGAAATATAAATACCTTATGATTAAATAATATTCATAATTCTGTTCTTGCGAACGATTTGTACTTTTAATTCATAATAACGGATTTAATACTAGCTATGTTGTAACAACAAAATAATACGTTCTTTAAAAAAAATAAATAAATCAATGTAGAAATTGGCATTGGCTTCATATTTTGTGATGTGAAAATATTGTTAACTTGATTCAAAATCTTGAGTGATAAACATCAAAGATATCAATGGATATCCATACTATAAAACATTGGGAACAGTCTTACCATCGAAACACTAAGATGCCAATCACAATGGTAACAAGCAACACCACAGCAAGAATCGTCAGAGTTGGGACAAGAAAAGCAGCTGAAGAAGAGTAGAAAAAGTACAAAATGTCTAAAATACTCTAATATGTTAAGTTTTCCTGAAAAATTATCCATTGCTTAGGATAAGCATTATTTATGAAAGATGCAAAATTACAGTTACAAGCATATAGATACAACAATATAACAAATTAATGGCAATCAATAGTATATTCCTGACAGTAGACTCTACAGGATGATCTGTTTATTTACCGTTATTTGCATCTTTGGCCTCTGTTATCAGTCCAGGATCACTCCAGACAACACTGACATCCTAGAAAAGAAGAATGTATCCATGGTTACAATTCAAAGGATCATGATAATTAAAGTTATTTGAATAGCATATGTCTCTCAAATAGAATCATTTTCTAATCAAATGAGTTCTTATTAATATCAAACTGAATAACACCTTTAACCTGGGAGTAAAACCCAATACATTCTGTTATAAATATATTAGTCTATATTAACATGGGAATGTTAAGCTGCACATCTTGAGGAAATCAAACACTTATCCAGCATTTAGCAAAGCAACCAACAAATAACAACGGCTGCCCTCGTTCTTCATTTAGTGAGATTATATATGTATCCTTGTCACACCCATTCCACACCATGCCTACTCCTCTTCTTGAATTATCCTCATTGTCTAGTCTACGTTAATCTACTCCAACTTTAGACGATTGGTACTCCTCCTCTCACTGACACACCTTCCCTTCCATTTGCTAGGCAGCCAATTCTGCTGATATGCCCACTTGTCCAACTTCAAGCCAGTTCCAAGGAACAGCTTGTACTCTTGGCATGTATCAAACCACATTAATCCCTACCCATCCAACACGCATTATTCCTTATCCATTCACCCTGAATTAATCTACACTCATCCACCCCAAATTAATCCCTATCCATCCACCTTGCATTAATCTCCACCTATCCACCCACAATGATCCCTCTTTTCTTCCAGAAGCCTCAGAGGTCAAATTCTGCTGATATGCTCACTTGTCCAACTTCACTGCCAGTTCCAATGAACACCTGGTATTCTTGATCTTTACTCAAGGGTGCATTATAATAAATCCCGTACTCCTTTCCATCGCCAATAGTGAAAGACTGTTCGTTCTTAGATTTCTGAACTTCTGCTGTGATGTAATGACCAGGATTATCATCATAATTCCCGACACCATCAACATTTCTCTTGATCTTCTGTTGCCCTAGCTCAGATTTTATTCTTATGTAGTAGCCTCTGAAATGGAAAAGGATGGCATTAAACATACCAGACATCTAAAAAAGTGAAGAATTATTTTTAAATGCACTTATATCATCTACATGAGGTGATGCTTTCACATGCTACTACAGATACATATGGTCACACCACTATATGGATCATAGTCAGGGATGGTCACCTTGATCAGGCACAAACAGAAAGGTCAATATGGAAGGAAGTTTCCTTGTACAACATATAAATCACTTAATTTTCCCACCTGCACATTCTTTATATTTTATCACTATTAAGTTTACATATAGAGAGAAAAAAAACTATTAGAAGACTGCTTATCAACTGCAAAAAGAACATGTGGGTAAATGTGTAGAACTATTCACCGTTGCTGTGATTACTTTCTTTGTTGAAAATCAAAATTTTTTATTCTTTTTCAGTTAAATTTGCCTGAATAAACCCTCCCAGTTGTGGGTTGTGAAATACTATCCAATAGCAAATACATATGTGTTTGTGCACCTGCACTAGAGTAAATGACAATGCAACCTGGGTGTAAGACTTACCTCAACATTAGGTCACACAATGGTGGTATGTGCAAAAGAGAATGTGGGTAGCAGGAGAAGCCTATCTTCAGTTAGTGGAAACTATGTATACACTTCCACTCCTCTCCCTTTTATTCAACCTGAGACAAAGTATTTAATACACACAACCTTGCCCTTAGGGCTAAGTAGAATAGGCATGCCACAGAATGCATCATTTGACCTATAAAAGTTAACTATTTCATGTGTTTCTGGAGGATCCCAAATCCTCTTAGATAGGAGATGACTTCAATAGTCCCAGGGCAGTCCCTACCACAAAAGGTTCAGGACAAATTCGGACTATATCAGCAATCCCACAATAATAAATGACTTATGACCACACAGCAGCTGTTTATGAGATAATTAGTAACTTACGAGGCATACTGTTGATGGAGAGCTGGCAGAATCAAGACAGCAGTACCAGTCTCTGTTCCATGTATGGTTGCAGGAATAAATGGAGGTACCAATCCTATAAATGAAGTAAAAGTAATGGACAAATGATAGAAGTTAAAAAAACTTTTATTTAAAGCTTTGAATTACTGTGGGCCATCATAGTCTATTTTATGAAATGATGTCTGCTATGAAATGCTGTTGTTATTGATTCACTGTTTTCTGTAGAAAATTATATGCTCTTCTTGGTAAATATCTGGAAAAATGTTGATGAGGGGAATTCTATCTACACTCAAGTGTCAGACGACTAATGCATGTCACATATTATCCATCAACATAACCTACAGCAGTGTCCTCTGATATGTATACCCTTTCTTTTACATCACTACATCACAAGGAGGTACTAAATTTGTCCATATTTTATTAATTTTGCAAGGAGAAAAATTTGAAGACACTGAAATTGAAGACAAGACAAAGAAACCCTCAGTTTATTTACAAACTGTAACAATGCTGTCCTCGGCATCAGTCATGTACTGATCATAGATCTCACCAACCATATGATAATCTAGATTAGCAGTAAGAATCCACTGTTATTATTTGTTAGGGACCAGGAAGATCACCTGAGAATAAATTTGTCCTCTGTTATACTGACCATATGTCATTGCAGATAAACAGCTAGAATTGATTGTTATACAGATATGGCTAGAGACTATAAAGATTACCTGTGAACAATTTTGTCCTCTCTGTTATACTGACAACTTCCCCTTCCCCAGCAGATGTTTGGGCATTTAGCTGTATCTCATATACAGTAGAAGGCTCCAGGTCTGTAAGTTGATACACAATGTGTGCTCCTGAGTTTGCAATTTCTACTTTTGGACCAAATTCAAGGACAACAAATTGTTGATCATACGACTTCTGAATTGGTCGGTACTGAAGCTGGAGGTCAAAATGATGTCAATATTAGCACCTGACAAACCATCACCAGGTTCAAATGAACAATGTTACATCATTCATTCATATTTGAATATTGTTTTTCTCATAGAATTTGAGCTGTTGCTCCTTTAACATATGATCCTGGACTTATGAACATCTGTAAAGAAATACAATTTGGATTTAAACAAATATCTTTTTTCTAAGAAAGTACTTCAATTAAATTTCAAATGTTTAGTCAACTTTTATTTATTTGTGGGACTGATGCATTTACTTGTAGGGTATTTTCAACGCCAAACACTTTCTACAGCTCCTCGATGAATGCTAAGAGGTAAAAGCAAGTTAAAGCTTCACTACTTTATAGAGAATTAGGTACAATAGTAACCTTAGCAAGGGTTTCCAAAATGATCTAGTTTTAAGAAAAGCCACCCAAGATAGACTTTGGGCACACAACCCAAACAACCCCTTCCCTCTCACATCAAGTCTGTATTACACAAATGTGAGTACAAGCCTCTTGAAAAAGGAATATATATGACACATGATTGTGCTTAAAGGATGTGTAGTTGCACTGTGCAAGGTGTCATTAACTCCTGATGGATATCTTTTAAAGTATGTGAAAATTTACATGAGAAGTTAATAATACAACCACAAAATTGTGAGGATCATGCAACCTTTATCGATAGAAATCACTAAAGCAATTATAATTCTACTGGACCCATTTTACTTCTAATGGCCAAACAGACATACAAAGCCTCTCAATTCAGATCAATTATATTTAAAAATACAATCAAACTATTTGGCACTAATTCATCCAATAAAAGAATACTTTCAGAAAATGGACTGTTAATATAATATTGTTACCTGGTAATTAATAATGAATCCCCGTGGATTAACTGGCTTGTCCCATTCTATTGTAATGGAAGTCTCCATTCTATTAGTTAAAGTAACAGTTTCTGGTGGACCAGGCACTGAAAAGAGATGATAATGCAATAATATGTCACCAATATCAGGCGCGTATCCAGGATTTTCTAACCCGGGGGGCGCGAATTACTATCTAAGCGGAGCGCCACCATCGGTTGGCGCGCAGCGTACAAGAAAATTTCTGGTTTTGATACCCCCCAGATCACCGGAAACGGCACTTCTCGGGCTTGAAATGACCAACCAGATGTACACTTTTGGCCTGAGAACCAAGTATTTCCTAATAGTTTTTTTTCTATCCATAACCTTTTTGAAGATTGTCAACCCGGCACACGTCATGTTCGACCTGATCGCATCTCCTGTGGGTCTTTGCTTTTGTAGGTGATTCTACGTCGCGGCCCACAATACCCGTCAGCCCCACTTTTCAAGGTTTTAAGCCCCAAATTTGTTCAGAATTTGAAAATTCACATTTCTCGTGAATAAACTCACTTGAAAACATACCCATAATGTTGTACAAAATTTCATCTATGGACAACCAATATAGAAAAACTTCGTTCAACCCCTAACAGACCGGTCAAAATTGCACGAGTAGAGGGAAGTGTGATGCAGAATGTTGGTCAGAAATTTTCGAAAATTCAGACACAGTTAATTTATTGGTGTAGAAATATTAAACCTCTTTTAACGGCTATTATAAAACTTGGTTGAAGGAAATGAAAAATAACAGATATTCCCGAAACCGAACACTACACACACAGGCGTAGGAGGCGCGGCGGCAGTGGCGGAGCTAGGGGTATTGGTCAGGAGGGGCGAGAATGGTCTGTAGGGGCGCTTTCGACACTATCTAAGCGGAGCGCCACCACTGGTTGGCGCGTAGCGCACAGACAATTTTTGAGTAAAGATACTCCCTAGATCGCCGGAAATGACCCTTTCAGGCCCTGGCTATTTTGCAGATAAACGAAGAATAGGGTGTCATCGCCAAATTACAGCAACAAAATGTGGCAAATGTCAATAAGTAGATGAGAGCGCAATAAAAAAGTCAATAATCACGAATAAGTAAAAAGTGGTAAAGAGCTGAAAAAGGCGCCAGCAGTCCATTTGAGTCCGTCAGGGGGGCATCCGCCCCCTGACCGTATGGACGCTCCGCCATTGCTCGGCGGGGGTGCAGCCCCTAATTCGCCATTACTAATGTAAAAGAGAGTTTTGACATAATTGGACCTCCATGCTTTTTATACATCTACATGAGACATGTCGTTGTTTACATTAGCATCCCGCGGTATACTGCGCAATTTGAACGGACCGTACGGTACATGATGGCATGCGATGTAATAACCGATGCTTGCTTATATGGTATTGACATCGACACGTTGAACGCGCGCTTTGCGCGCGAAAATTTTTGGTTATTTTTTCAGGCAAGTCGGACAGTTTTGAGGATTTTCATCCTGAACGCCATTTTAATGCTCACTGATATGATGTGATATCTGCTGTTTGCGTTACAAATTCGAACAGGCGCGTAGCGAGGAATTTGCCAAGGGAGGGGCGAAGCCTGTAGGCAAATTATCTAAGCGTAGCGCCACCATAGGTTGGCGCGAAGCGTACAAGCAAATTTTGGCCGAAAATGTCTCCCAGATCGCCGGAAATGACACTTCCCAGGCCTTGTAAGTTGCATCTAAGCACTTTCTATTTTGAAATTACTTAGTGATATCATTTAAAAAAAGCGGAATGGGGGGGGGGCGGTCGCCCCCATCCCAAAATCTGTCATGTTCCCCGACGACACGGTAGAGTTCGAGACCAGCCACAGTTGGTTTCATAGCACAATTCTACACACGCGTTATGATAGACCATATATAGTATATATATATAGATCATTAGTGAGAGAGGAAAATGGAAACGTCAAAAAAATGGAGTTGTCGGTGTAAGGGGTAGGGTGAGGCACACTTTTACGAAATCATTGATCCGTCACTGGCTACCCTTCAGCGCTGTAATGATGTCACTGTTCCCCTTTCTCTTCCCGGTGTCTTCGCGTTTTTCTTTTACTCCCTCCTTTTCTCCTTCTTCTCTCTTTCTTCTTTTTCTTTTCCCTTCCTTCCTCTCCTCCTCCTCTTTTTCCCCTCTTTTTTCCTTTTTTCTTCTCTTTTTTTTCTCTCCTCTTTTTCTTACCCGGGGGGCGCGCGCCCCCAACGCCCCCCCCCTGGATACGCACCTGAATATGAAAGCTTAAAATGATACACATGATTCCTTAACATGTTGTATACAGGTATTTTGTAATTGTTCATGAAATACCATGGTAACAAGGCAGATGTTTAATACATGCACACACACATATGTAAGTACTATCATATATGTTTACAGCTGCCACTGTGACTGCATACATAGCTTCTGCCTGTCTTTTGACTACCAAGAGAAACAAGAGCACCAATGATGATGTGACTCATACCATTTATTGAGAGGTGAAGAACATTTTGTGCAGATGCTGCACAAGTGGAAAAGTTTCACATATAATGCAGCCCATTAAAAACAAAATGGCTGTGATGAACCCTTGGTGACATTTGACTTCAATTGTGTTGAGTAAGAGAACATGACCCAATACTACCAAGGTATGCCAGAGTTTGGTGATCTGTGATTGCATTCTTTACAAAAAGCAGCATAACACTGATATGTACACAAGACCCATTCGGAAAAATAAATTACATTTGACTTTGATTCCTGAACCAAACTAATGGCTCAACATCCATTGAAGATTATTGTGTACATATTTCATCATGATTTATGGAAGCTCAATGAGTAGAAGCAATATCCTAGTATGGTCAGATAGATACACCCTCGCTTATGCCAGAGACTCATGAAGCAAATAAGGTATGAGGTGAAAACTCTGATTAGTGGCATAACATAGTTTAAAAAGTAGTGAATATTCAGTAAAAGAAAGAATCCATAAACTAGCATAGCAAAAACATTGAACTTTCTACCATTTTTTTTCTGATATTAAAATTTGATGGGTATCTGAACCAGTTCTTGAATCAAAGCACTTTCCAGTTGGTACAAATTAAAAGATAAATGCATACATATTCACAACATAAAATCAGTTTCACTAATCTTTCATTGTACCATCACCACCCCTTCTCTATTCTGGCTAACACATCGCTCTCTGGACCAATTACCAATAACATAGTAGATCTTCAGACAATATATGAATATCCATGACACCAATTGTACTCACCATCCTCTTCTGTTGTAAATATGATGGCATCACTAGCTGGACCAATTACAAATAACTTAGTAGATCTTCAGACTATAAATGAATATTCATGACACCAATTGTACTCACCATCCTCTTCTGTTGTAACTATGATGGCATCACTAGCTGGACCAATTACCAATAACTTAGTAGATCTTCAGACTATAAATGAATATTCATGACACCAATTGTACTCACCATCCTCTTCTGTTGTAACTATGATGGCATCACTAGCTGGACCAATTACCAATAACTTAGTAGATCTTCAGACTATAAATCAATATTCATGACACCAAATGTACTCACCATCCTCTCTTGTTGTTACTATGATGGCATCACTAGCTGGACCAGATCCCTCTGATGTAGAAGCTGCCACCATAAATGAGTATTCAGTGAATGGAATGAGATCCACCAGAACCACCCCCTGTGATTCTATAGTTCCCTCTGTTATAGTTTTATTACACTGCAAGAGCTGGTACAAGTAGTTTGTGATAACACCATTCTGAGATTCACAGGGCGGTGGATCCCAATAAAATGTTAATTCAGTGGTCGAGCTCCCATTTTGTAGAACATTTGTCGGTGGATCAGAAGGCTCTGTAGATATAAAGCTTTATGTCAATTTGATGAACACACAGATCCCTCCAATCATTACAATTGGTTTGTGAGAGGGGTAGCATAATATAAACAAGATTGGTTCCGGTTATACAAGCACATATTGAAACATTTTCAAAGTGAGAATTAAGATCAGTACAATTGAGTATTAGTATTGAATCAAGTCATTAAGATTTCTGTCTAAGATTTTAAGAAGTACAATTTTAATTTCCAAATGAAAAATATATTCCTGAGATCAAAGTTGTCCATTAATTTTCATTCATTCTTGTCCCCTTCACACTTCCACATTTGGAGAATTATTTACTGTATTAAACTGAATGAAGTATCTCAGTAGAGAAATTGCAGTCAATCAGTCATACCAATTCTAGCAATTTGTGGACAACAACCGTAAACTAAATCGACCCATAAATTTGCCATTTAAGCACAGCCAATTTGCACAAGAATCAAATGGCCACTATGGTTGTACACAAAGTACAAGTACAACATAGTTCAGTGGCATGTACTGTGTTGCCACTATGGTTGTACACAAAGTACAAGTACAACGTAGTTCAGTGGCTTGTACTGTGTTTATGTGCAATTTGTATGCAAACATCATATGAGGCTGTATCAACAATTAATGTACACTGACAATACCTAGGAAATAAACCCAGAAAAAAGATTAAGTAAATCAATGTTGCTAAAGGGATTAAAACCTAGGTAAACACACATTAATTCTATTATCTTCTCTAGTTATGTGTATTGAAGTCATTTATCCTTGCAACTGACATTATGACAAAACATTCCCACAGCAGCACGAATTATTAGCATTGTTCTCTCTAGTTACTGGGATTAAAACCATTAATCATTTCAACTGAAATCATGACAATACATTCCCACAGCGGCAAAGATAAATACATCACATAGCTTTAGGGATTTATAAACAAGAACTAGTAGCTCATAGTGGTGAACTTACTACTTATGGTAGTTACAGCTGTCTTGGTGGACTCTGCTCCATTCAGATCTCCATTTGCTCTCACTGTCACAGAGTACTGAGCATAACCTTTAAGATTCCTAATAATGTGTGAAGTACTCATAGTTGAATTCTCTACTTCTTCTTCCATCACAACTGAAGAGCAGGCCATGTAACTCAAGAGACGGTAAGATACAGAGTAGGATGTAATTGAACAATTGGTGTTAGATTGGTCAGGTGGGTACCACATGACCTCAAGTTGGCCTGGAGTTTCTGCTTCAACCATCAAACTCCTTACACTTGGTAAGGCTGCAAAGATAATAGACGGAATTATGAAGTTACTTCATGGTGACTTCCAAAGAAGTGAAGACCACCACCATGTTGACCTTGCTTCCTGTGGGAAATATGAGGGCTCTGTAAATTCATGTCCAATGTGTTACAGTAAGCTAGGAGAAAAATAAATCTATACTTTTTTTTTTTTGGCTGAGTTTCATCATGAAATGAAATGTTCCACCTCATGCAGATTAAACTTTAGATTAAACTTCTGATTGCAAAGCTTCCTGCAAAACTTAACTGTAAGAACATGTTATCTATAAATATTTTTAGTGGGCTATCATATCTGGTACTTTCTATGATTTAATTCATAAAGGACACAAAGAGCAAGGCAGATGGAGCTGTGTTATGGCAAGTAGGAAAGGGGCAACGGAATTACATTTCCTGGTAATGTGAGTAAGCTCCTGCATCTCGCATCCCCAGGCTTCAATCTTGTTTTTGTATTTTGGACATGGTCTCTTATTGGATCTAAACTAGTGAAACTGGTGCAATACTTTTTGAAATGTTTTCATGCTGCCGACATAGCTTCTAGCAATGTCAAACTTTACAATACTTGCTGTGTAGATCTGGACAGAAATGTGTTCTTACATATCATGCTTGACAATGTACTGTAAAGTAACATTCATCCCAAGAAAGACTGTCATATTGTTTTACTGACCATCCCACAATCAGAGGGTGAGGAGAATAGTTGGGAAGAGGGTCCTTGCCTGGTAGTTGAAGTTTCCCTTTAGACGTTTTCCCCTATGTACTGCCCCCATCCCTTACCTCTTTATACACACTTACCCAAAGAGATATTTCCACTAAAAGTGAAACTAAAACTGCTGACCATACTGCAATATACATTCCTACTGAGTGTTTTCAACGTCCAATTGTATCATTTGTACCATATAGAAAATAGTCAATGGTTACCATAAACATCAGCTTGGACATTTTCCTCACAACTGACCCCAAAACTTAAAATAAAAGAAACAGAAGACCTAAGGCTTTCTATTCTAACTTCCTGCAAATAGTTACCTTCTGATGTAGTTGTGCTGTTTACAGGGTCACTGAATCCCTCACCACCATTAGAGGCTACAGAAAGTCGATAGCTATGATGTGTACATGGAATCAGTCCATCAATAATTACAGATGTTTCCGCCAGATCCACATTCCTGACAAAGAGCCAGCTTGAACCATTCCATTCTTGTAAGTCAACTGTAGTACTGGAACAGGCTGTATCAATTCCTGAAATCTAATTATGAACAAACACATACGCTTCATTTGTGAAGGAAAAAAATGGATAGATCGGGAGATGCAAAATGGCTCAAAGCCCAGTGCACCTCTATTAACCATATTAGCTCCTAAGGTTGGAGGGTGAGGATTGATTAATATTTTAAGATTGATGTTACTTAATATGCACAAGAAAAATGTTGGAAATACCAGTAAGTTAATGTTCTTCACTAAGCACCTGATTGGTGTGTGACTGCAAATCCCTCATTTAAAACATGTTACTGCAAATGCAATACAATCTCTTCATTACACTACAAGGAGATGAAATTACAAACAAGAGTTTATACAAGCAACAAAAAAATATCAATCAAATTGCAAAGTTAGAAATGGAAGAAGATATTGAGGCTTCTGTGGGAGTTTAAAACAGAACTTGTGGCTATGAAGATGACTGAATAAAACAATTGATTCATATAGGTGTGAATACACCAGGATAAACTTATGTTTTTTGGTTATGTCGTTGATATCCCATTAATGGAACTGAATGATTTTAGATCATCTAATGATTGTATCCTTCTGCAGGTATGAACATATATCCTGAAATCACCTCAATTGACATGTCATTTATGTGTACATATCCCTTTTCAACATATATCATCCCCATGTGCTAGTGATGGAACAGGGAGACCAACTAAAAAGTTAACTACCTGGTAAAGAGAGAAATTCCTAAGATATCCCTAACATCATTCTCCATTTTCCATTAAAGTTTATTCCGGGTAATAAAAGGGACGAAATCTTTCATGTGTGTTTCTCTGTTATATCCTTATTTAGTTATATTTCCACTATCTTTATGTGTTTAACTGTAAAAGAAGAGAAAGTCTTGATCAACTGCATTCGTTTACCGTGACTTGTGCACACTACTGTATAGCCTATTAAACCAATCTCTCTGCTTTTCATGCTTGCAATGTAACAAACCATAACCTTTGTACTCTGGGCATGATATTGCAGTGCTGCATAATTACCATAACTTTCTTACAAGTATATACTGTCAATTATCTCCAAACGTTTAACTATAGCAATTTTATGGAATATACCCCAAAAATGCTTTAAGGGACTCTTCAATCACGCTAAGCATGTTTTCACAACAATAATTCCAATATTACATTGTACTGTTAGGCTTGAAAGGCCGTAGAGTTGCAGTTGCAAGTTACACAACTTTCACTAAAAGACATCAATGGTGGAAAGCATCGCTTGTATTGACTTTGAAAAGTAGGATATGTGCTAGACCTAACCAACCTGTTCTTTCATTGCTTCTTAGCTGCAGACTAAGAAGCAATGAAAGAACAGTTTGGTTAGGTCTAGCACAGTTAAAGTAAATATAAGTATGCAGCCTTGCAGAATAAATCAGCTGTTCACATGCTAAACGAACGGTTTTTAACAGTTATATTATACACATGACCTAAATCCAATTGGCAAATGAGTACCTGAGACAATTTTTTGGACCAGTTATGAACGCAGCAGTACAAACAATTCTACGTACATCCTAACTTAGTAACTTATCTGGTACATATATGGTTAGAACTTAATGTTTCTTATCAACACTGCTAGCCTCACATTACATTAACGATTCTTGTTACAGCATGTTTACTAGTTTTAATAGTATTTACCGTGAATGTAACTGATCTTGGAGTGATGGCAGTTGTTAGGATTGGCTTCTCTGGTGCTGTGTATAAAAAAGGATTTCAATCTTAACTTAGACCAACAATTATTTAACTTAAGAAACTATGTCAAGTTTGATGATGCAGCCCATCTACAGTACATTATAAATTATGAGGGTTCATCATAAATTATACAAACTCATCTAAAATACAACCAAATTTGTAGCACTATTACCTCATTTCTTTAAATTCAAATATTATATCTCATGGTGACACAATATTTCAAGTATTAAAATTTTACCTTGACACAGAGTTCGCTGTCTCTGAGTGTTACAAGGAGCTCCTTCCCCTCCCTGTCCTTCTCTCACTAGTATTATCTTAATTTCTCATAGATTATCTGGCTGTAGACCAGTAAACTGATAAAACTCTCACCTTGACACAGTGTTCTCTGTCTCTGAGTGTTACTAGGAGCTCCTTCCCCTCCCTGTCCTTCTCTCGCTAGTATTATCTTGATTTCTCATAGATTATCTGGCTGTAGACCAGTAAACTGATAAAACTCTCACCTTGACACAGTGTTCTCTGTCTCTGAGTGTTACTAGGAGCTCCTTCCCCTCCCTGTCCTTCTCTCACTAGTATTATCTTGATTTCTAATAGATTATCTGGCTGTAGACCAGTAAATTGATAAAACTCTCACTTTGACACAGTGTTCTGTCTCTCAGTGTTACTAGGAGCTCCTTCCCTCCCTGTCCTTCTCTGACTAGTATTATCTTGATTTCTCATAGATTATCTGGTTGTAGACCAGTAAACTGATGAGACTCTTACTTTGACAGTGTTCTCTGTCTCTGAGTGTTACTAGGAGCTCCTTCCCCTCCCAGTCCTTCTCTCACTAGTATTATCTTGATTACTCATAGATTATCTGGCTGTAGACCAGTAAACTGATGAGACTCTTACCTTGACACAGTGTTCTCTGTCTCTGAGTGTTACTAGGAGCTCCTTCCCCTCCCAGTCCTTCTCTCACTAGTATTATCTTGATTACTCATAGATTATCTGGCTGTAGACCAGTAAACTGATGAGACTCTTACCTTGACACAGTGTTCTCTGTCTCTGAGTGTTACTAGGAGCTCCTTCCCCTCCCTTTCCTTCTCTCACTAGAACTATCCTGAATTCATATTGAGTGTATGGCTGTAAACCAGTAAACTGATGAGAGAGACCACCTCCTCTCCTAACTTCCATGAAACTCTCTGTCGTTCCTTCCTCTCGATGTTGAATCCTATAATCAATGATAAGTCCATCTCCAATGTCCGTCTCATGATTCCAAGCTGGCCAAGAGACAGTGATACTGGTAGAAGTTACATCAGAGAAAACTAGTATGCCAGAAGCATCGGCATATACTGGTAAACCTGTGAGCAAATAATAAACCAATCATGTCAAATAGCCTCTTGTATCCTGTATCCATGTTTACACTGAATATTAACTTCTCAAAGAATAAAAACCCTAGTAATTCATCAACACTGCCAACTTGTGAATCCATTCACTGACAATAAAGTTAAAGTACAGCAAACAACCTCCTTTACATTTTCTAAAGCTGTTTATAATTTATTGATTCTGTACATGAGGCTGATTTACTTTAGCCTGAAAATAAATCTACTGTGGCAAATGAAATGTGCTGTCCATGTCTTCCACAGATAGCATAATTCTTTATTAATACTAACCATAAGGCATTAGCAAGATGGTATTCATAAGCTCAGTACCACTGATGGAACAAGTCACTTCCCTGCCTGCCTCTAGTGTTATACCCACTACCTTTGTTTGATTATAACCTCTTGCATCTTCATCAGCAGTAAGTGAGGTACCAGTAGGACTCAGTACCAAGTCACTCTGTGCTACCAGAGGGTTCCTAATAACAGTACAGGTCACGTTAGCTGCTTGACCAGGGTTCACTCTGACATATGTTAGGATGATGTTCCCTGCACCATTTTCTGGAATAAAGAATTATTCTTGTGATGTTAACTTCTGATTTAAGAATAATAGTATGAATGATAAAGTATTACCATGGCCTTAATTGCAGTGTTGGTCCTATGTTCAACTTAACTCCAAACATAAAGATAAATCTAAGCCAACTGTTTGCTTAGAGAAACAAAAAGTATTCTGTTCTTCTAATAATGAAAACTTTGTTAAGTAACTTTTGTGAACGTATGATAACAAAGCATTCAAATTAGGAGCATTTGCATCAAAATATAAAGTAAACCAAGTATGTGATGGCACTTCATCACTTTTCAACAATCCTCCCTTCTTCCAATGATTATTTTCACAGAAAACTTAATTTACTGCTTACTGGTATACTTAATTTTGTATCCTTTATATTAAATTCTTTTTTCAAACTTACCAAGTCACTTAACCATTTAAAGAATGCATGGCTCTAATGTACTTTCTTGATTCTTGATTAATGAACATCCTCATAAGCAAACTTCCTGTCCCTGATGTGTAACTTAACCCTGGTCATTGGTAACTTGTCACCCCTACACACAAAAGTGTGCACAATTCAAACAATCTCTCCTGGGTCACCACAGTGCACCACAGCCACGTGTCCACTGGGGGACTTCCCATAGGGTGCAGCCACAAACCGGCGCATGCAACTATATCTACAGGTCACCTTGCAAGTCCCCATTTATACACCTGGGTGAAGAGAGGCAATGGAGATAAAGTGCCTTGCCCAAGGACACAACGCAGTGATCTGGCCAGTGATCTGGGGGCAAAGATCATGTTCGTCCCACGATCTCGGGACGAACAGCCAGCAGTTTGCTCACTTAAGTTGGCTCCTAGAAGACATCTCAAAATTATCGAATTCAGGCAAATATGAGTGGAATATAAGGTAAAAAAGGTGGAAGGCTTACTAGGAGAGTACTAACGCATGCCCAAAAAGCCTTAACAAGAATACATAATACAAAGGCCAACAATGGGAGACTACATTTTTAAAGTCCAAGTCTAAATAATACAAAAAGTGTACCTTCATCACATGCTATCCCAGTCCAGGGTACAGCACACCCGTGGCCACAGTTAGCCTCAACTTCACTGCATGCATCCCCTCCATCGGAACAGGAGCAGGGTAGGTTGCAGAAGTCACCATAAACACCAGGAAGACATGGAGCATCTACCACTGATGTAATTAGAAGAAAAATATTTGACGTGGTACTTTTCTAATAAACACCACAAATAAGTATTTTATAATTAATAAAATGGAAGCCATCTTGATACACAGTGCACGCAGTGTTTTAAACTTAGAAATATGGTTAAACTTCAAAGAAAATTTTAAAGCAAAAACAGTTTTATCTGTTATTCCTTAAAAGAACAATTTTGCCTAGTGAATCAAATATAGGTCCTTTGGTTTTAGAGTTGTATGCTGACAAATGAGTTGATGCTAAATGATCACCATCTCTCAGTTTATTTTATATTTACGTTTGTGTAAAGTTTACCTTTATTCTAGGCTTAACCCACATGCAGTACCAACATACATTATGCCAGCCTTTACTGCAGGCTACAGTTATCTATGCTAGCTTTAGCAAGGCCTGAGGTAAACATATACCAAGAGGCTTCCCTTAGTAGGCATTGGTTATATGTGCTTCATGCAATGCAATGATCCTAACACCATCGGACATGGAAAAGTATACATTGATTTCCAGACCGTTCAAACTCCAAAATCAAAGTAAGCTTGTTTTGCCAAATAACAAAAATGCTCTCACTTTTTGATGATAGGTGATTCACTACATGTCAAAACTGTCCCTTCTTTTTTAGTTCTAGGTTGTCTGTAATGTCATCATCGCTTGTTTTGTTTTTTTAAATCTGTTATAGTTAACTTTTTGCTGCACATCATTTGGAGTTCCACAAGACACTCATTTTCCTGTTACCTACCTTGACAATTTGTTCCTCTCCAGCCATCCTCGCATTGGTTATCTTCACACACACCTGTGTCTAAAGCACAGAGAGAGTTATCTGCACAATGACACTCCTGTTTACAATCAGCACCAAACTTCCCTCTTTCACAAGCTATGGAAATGAACAAAACACCAAGTCTGATGATGTCAGCATCCAAAACTACAGGTTTATTCTCAATTTGAATGCAATTAACTTAAAAATCTCGAGAGAATGAGACTTTTTATATCAGAGCAATGCATCTGTGAAAGACTGAGTGTTGCTTTCATCTAACCTTAATATAAATCTGTTTTACAAAAAGTGTTGAAAGTCATCGTAGGGTGCTCTGTTGTTCATGTGAATTTAGAAGTGTATGTTAGACATTTAGACTTTAACATGGACTAACACTTAACCATCGTCCTTTATGAGACGCATGTATGCCAAATATTAAAGAGACGTAAACTATGAATGGTGATGTTGTTTAGCTTGATGGGGATGTCGTTTTTCAATAGCATTTTATTTTCAGTGTTCGAATGGATTCATAAATTTTTTTATATATAATGGCAATAAAAAGTTGCTCAATTTGACAGCACAAATAGACCAGGAAGATACTATTTAGTGCAGATTTGTTGCTTGAATATGCTGGTTGTGTTTGTCCCTTTAAAGTGCTGCTGAATACCAGTAAGAGGCACGTACACTTCAGACGGAATTGCTCCTCATTATAGTAGGCTCCCTTTAATACAACTTGTGTGCTTCGAAGTGCAATGGCATTTATTCATGTTTTGAACATCTTGTATATTCACAGATATCTCCATCAAATTAAACATGACAATTTATTTGACCTGGCCCACTGCAGCTTAAAATATTGCTGCGACTTACTCCAAGCAATGTTGCAGAGAGGAGATCAATTGTGTTTATTAAAATATGGTGGTATAAATACTTTTAAGAGCCAAGTATAGGCCTATGTATAATGTTTGGTCTATATCATTTTAATTGAGAACCAGAACATTTGCATGTGCTCATGGATTGTCCTCAAATGATGATGATATTGCCAATGAATTTAATAGTTATTTTCCTTCAGTTGCTAGTGATTTAGCTAAAAAGCTTCATGCTGGGGAGCATACTCCATTAAGTTATGTTAATAGCAATATTCCAAATTCTTTTGTGTTTTTCCCAACTAATGTTGAGGAGGTAAAATTTTAGCTGTCTAAATTAAAAAATGGCAAGAGTCCTGGTTATGATAATATTATGAAATTCTAACGCATGTAGCTGATATTATTTTAATACCACTAACTCAATTATGAATTTGCCTTTTTCAAGTGGAGTTTTTCCGTCAGAGCTGAAAATTGCGAAGGTAATTCCACTTTTTAAGTCTGGGGACCCGAAACATTTCTCAAATTACAGACCAATATCTGTGTTGCCTGTCATTTCTAAAATCATTGACCGTCTTGCATATATAATAGACTTTATAAGTTTATTACAAAACATAAAATCCTATATATACAAACCAATATGGTTTTTGCAATAAACATTCTACTTATATGGCTGCTTTAAGTCTCATAGATAAAATTTAAAGAGGTTTGGAACATAGACTCACAACTGCTGCCATATTCATTGATCTTTCTAAGGCTTTTGATACCATTGATCATCGTATCTTATTAAATAAATTGTTTGCCTATTGTGTTCGTGGTACCGCCCATAACTGGTTTAAACGTTATCTCCAAAATCGATGTAATTATGTACAGTGTAATAGTTCCCACTTAGATCGTATCCTATGTAATATTGGTGTACCACAGGGTTCTACACTAGGACCCCTATTGTATATTCTTTATATATATAAATGATATTTATAAGTCCTCTGTGAACTCAACTTTTATCTTGTTTGCTGACGATACCACAGTATTCCCACAAAATAAGGACTTACATGATACTCTTGCTGAAGCTGCTAGTGATTTCTCAAACATTTCTGACTGGCTCAGAACAAATAAACTTTCTCTTAATATTCTAAAAACAAAATTACTGATTTTTGATAACAAGGTCAAAGACTCTAGTAACATTAATGTTATACTGGATGGCCATCAAGTTGATGCTTCACCTCATGCTAAATTTTTAGGGATAACCATTGATGATAAGTTGACTTGAAAACAACACATCTCCGAGGTCAGCAAGAAGCTTCCCAAATCCAATGGTGTGATCAATAGACTAAAGAATTTTTTACTTAAGAAGTCACTTTTTACCCTGTTTAATGCTCTTGTGCTTCCCCATCTCAACTATAGTCTTCTTGTCTGGGGCAATACACAGTCAACTCTACTTAACAGTTTAATTAAGTTACAGAAACGTGTTATTCGCAATATAAACCAGACTCATTACATCTCGCATACTGCTCCTCTCTTTATAGACTCCAATACATTAACTTTATATGATTTGAACAAGTACCAACTAGGTATATTTATGTACAATTTCATCATGGTCTTCTCCCACCAGCTTTTAATAACTTTTATGCTTACAATTCTAGTTATCACACTTATAACACTCGTTCGATGAATATGCTACACCATCCTTACTCTAGAACTAGTCTTAACCATTCTCAAATTCGTAGCAGAGGTGTAATCTTTTGGAATTCTCTTAATCATGTCATGTCATTTCTCCAACACTCAATACTTTTAAGAACAAACTAAAACAATACCTACTGCATAGCAATCCATCTTAGTTGTACTTCCTGTTTTTTTTTTCTCTTATGTTTCCTTCTTTCTCTTTTCATAAGATATTGACTTTGTTTTTTTTTTGGGGGGGGAGGGGGGGTGGTGGGGTGGGTGATGTATTTTGCATTTTCATTGTTACAAAGGGACCAGACCAGAAAAGTATCCGCTTATTTCTGGTTCCTCTACTTCCATCTCACATATATATTATTTCATTACTCTATATTTACTGTATTTGATACCATCTATATTTATACTATACTGTTCAAAATGTAAAAAATGGATTGAAGCAAATAAATTCAATTCAATTCAATATATGTTCAAGGAAGTTTGACCGTTGTCTTTACAAGTCCATCTTTGCTGTGACATTAGTCCCCAGTGACGTCTTTAGCATGAAGATAAATGCTTGGTCTTTGTTCCAGTCTAGGATAGGCCTCCTTAAATTAAGTAGTGAAACACATAAACCTCTTTAGGCTAGCTCTAACATTAGTAGTTTCATGCGTTCCCTCATTTTGCGTAAGCTGCATTAAGTACGGATTACCCATCTATAAAAATCAGTCAAATAGGCTAGGCTAGAGCCAATAGTTTTAAATGCAGTAGGTCATGAATTGTAAATTCTTTGCATAGGATATGGTGGGCAATAGATGACCAAATGGACTGCTTGTTATGTTCTTTTGTAATCAATGCTTTATCAGCTTTGGAAGGTGGCACATATTACTATGTATGTTACACTCAGACCCGGAAGTTATAATGTGCATGTGTCACTGTGTCATCTTACATCCAGTAAATGTACTGTTATCAGGGTTTTGAGATTAAGCAGCATTTCTACTGCAGTTTCAGTTGCTTCACTTGTTGTATTGGTATTTGTTTATAACTTGTTTCCTTTCTTTTCAAGTTAACGTATCAAGATGTTGCATATTTTCAGTTGAAGAGAAATGAATTTCAGAGGCAAGTACTAATAATAATAAATTAGCAATTTCTGTTTTGTTCATTAAAATCTGACTGAAATGTATATTATTGTACAGCATGCATACTCATTAGCCTGTTCATTTATTTCAAAAGAATCAAAACCTATTTGTATTGATACCTTCTGTACAGTTTAGTCCTTTATAGCCAGCAGGACAGAAACAGCCAAGAGGATCAGGATAACAGATGATTGCACCCTGACATCCATCAGCATGGTCATCACCAGAATCATCACATATATACTCAGCATTCTGACCAAAGACATTCCTGCCATGAACTGTTGATCAAAACATGATCAAGACATTAGTGACCTTTACAATAGCTGATGTATCAGTGACATAATCTTACCTATGACATTCCTTCCTCCTGCTGTTAATAGGAGGTAAAGTTGGATCCAGAAATATTGATAAACATGTTGATGAAAATAAAAGCACAAATAGAGAGAGAAAAGCTAATAGATCAGTGACAAATCTGACCAAAGGTATTCTTGTCATGTACAAATGAGTGGAGACAATTAAAGTGCAATACCCATAGTCATAATGAAAATTAATGTTATATCTCAACTGAAAATAATATTTCAGGCAACAGTCTAACTGATCAATCACACAATTTATAACATATTCCAACCATGTACAGATGATATGAGGGGTAATTATTATATATTTTATGTTCATGATCCAGTCTCAGTGTAGGACTAGATATCCTCTACTGCAGTCAATTGTTAATGAGAAACACAATGAGGAGATAAATATAGTAATTATTGAAGGTTCTCTTGAATGAACTGTAAGGGCAAAGATATCATTTGTGAGATCAGATCCTGTTCTCAGCCAGCATCAAAATAGCAGGATCTGATCCAGATTAGAGTTTTGCGGGATCTCTGTAGTCAAGTGAATCCTGGTATCCCGATCCTTGTATTGACTATTCCCGATCACAGTGCAATGTGTAAATACTACCGGGAGTGGGAAAACAACAGGTTATTACATTAGTTTCGGTATCATGCCCCGGAATTCCTGGGGCAGCACACATAGATGAAAGTTGAGGAAAATCCAGGTTGTAGTTACGATACTGGGATTCATGTTGCAACACTACCGGTTGTGTGAAATTTGCACTACCACACAAAGCTAATCCAGATCTGAATAGCATTTAAACTACAGTCTTGATCTCCACGTCGAGAACAGATCAGGACCTATGGTAAAAGCACCCTTAGCATGGATATAATCAATGCTTTTTTTTCCAAGGAGAAAATTAGAACTGAATAATGACATCACCTGTGTTCCTATAGTAGCTCGTCCAACAGATTAACGATAAGTTAAAGTACAAAGGATTGTTGACATCATGCATTATACTTTAGACAAAGAATGAACTTACTGTTTTCACAATTGTTTCCACTGAATCCCGGAGGGCAAAGACACAGACCACTTAAATCTGAGCAAACTCCTCCGTTAATACACGGTTCACATGTATTAGTACAGTCAGGTGGACTCCACATGTTCTCTGGACATTCTACAATTATTGAAGAGTGAAAAATATCTCAGTATGATTGATCAATGAATGAGAAGTTTCTGCAGAGTAATTGAGTGGTACTTACTGTAGCAATTGGGTGTGTCGGTATACATTATAAAGCAAAAACAGATACCTATATACCAGCTGACAAATACCTGGTATTAACAGGTATACCAGGAATTTTTGCAGAGCCGCTACTTCCAGCTCACTAACTGTACTATCGAACATATCATGAACCATATGGACACTAGCCTTAACCTATAACAACGGTTTTCCCTTTAATATTTTTTTTTCCATTGTAGAATCTCATTTAAAGATTTGATAAAAATGAAAAAAAAGTCCAAACAATCAGTGTTGTTTCCATTTCTTTCATTTCAAGCTAGACCCTATTAAAAGTATTATCAATTCAAACCTTTACCCAACACTCATATCCAGCGACTGGATTGCCATTCCCCCTTCTAACGTTATCATCATACTATTTAATACACTGATTAATGGTATCCAATGAGAACCATTGTATTGGAATCTCTTAGGCCTTAGCTTTCATTCCGCGATCCCTCTTCACCGTGTCTCAAACCAACCACAAGAAAGATGGGCCTACATGATCTACTGAATGTTATCAGCACTGTACTGTATAGTACTAGCAAACAAAGTGTACCTTGCCTATAACACACTAACAGCACTGTACTGTGTGTGGTACTGGCACACAATGTGTACCCTGCATATAACACACTAACAACACTGTACTGTGTGTAGTACTAGCATACAAATGTGTACCCTGCCTATAAAACACTAATAGCACTTTACAAAGTGTGGTGATTTTGCTTAACTCATGGTTCCCATTAAGCAGACCTGTCAACCTGTTTGACCCCAAAATAGGGAGAATAACATTTTTCAGGGCCAAAAAATAGGGAGAAAAGGGGAAAATAGGGAGGTTGGTAATTTTCAACTGAAATGATGTAAATACTCCTAAATAAATAGTCTACAGTACCGCTCATGTATAACTGGACTTGTGTACGCGCACAGGATCGTATAAAGACATATAAACAAATACAATCGCGTATAAAATCGTTGACAAACAAATTGCCGCGTAGACACCTCGTATAATCCCTGTACAAGTTTATTCGCAGGTTATGCTATTGTGCTTAATGAATAGGGATTAAAGTCGCCGAAACAGAGAGAGATGTTTGAAACAGCCGTTCTTAAATCATAGTTTAAGACGTGATATTCACCTAGCATCCAAGAGGACGCAGGTAAAGTGTGTGCTGGCATAGAACTTAACTGTTTTTTGTCGTATGCAAGTAGCCTACATGCGAACTGCACACATTAGGTACGCCGCATGCAAACAAGTGACAATTTGTGTTTATTAAACTTGGGCACCATGGCATATGCACAGTGCATGCCACTCTACTGTACTGTATTCAGGACTCGACCAAGGCCAACATACAATAACGACATTGGGCGAAGTGTGAGAACTGACAAAGCAGCCTGATATTGGTTGAGAGTCCTGCACAGCACTGTGTCAGTCGTAACGTGTTTGTAAACAATCAATCTAGTTTTAGATTACACTTATTACGCGATAGGCATAGGACTAACTGTTCGCTATTTTCAGAAATTTCGCGAGTGATGAAACATTAAAAAACCGGGAGAATAGAATATGAAACCGGGAGATTCGGGTAAAAACCGGGAGTCTCTCGGTAAAACCGGGAGAGTTATCAGGTCTGCTGTACTGTGTACAGTACTAGCACACAAATGTGTACCCTGCATATAAAAAACTAACAGCACTGTACTGTGTGTAGTACTAGCACACAAATGTGTACCTTGCCTAAACAGTTCAGCACTGTATTTGTACCCTGCCTAAACACTAACAGCACTGTACTGTGTATAGTAGTAGCACACAAATGTGTACCCTGCCTAAACAGTAACAGTGCAAATGTACAGAACAGTCCACTGCAGGGCCCAGTCCAACTACAAGCAGCAGCATATAATGGGTATGGGACTGTCAACGTAAGAATTAGGATACAAATGTGCAGAATGCATATAAGGACGACCACACCAGGTAAAGATCAAATTTACAACGAGGGTTGTGCGCAGAGTCGGTATTCATATTGTAGAAGATGCTACTACTAGTAACAATTGACAGACCTGTATGAATTGTGCTGAATCAGTTTCTGCCCAAAATAAATGTTTAGAGCATTTGACAAACCAGGTGCTGAAAAGGAACTATGCTGAAGTTTTCAAGAAATTAGTCGTAGCAAAGTGTGGGTATCACAACATGACTGGGGAATTTATCTGTTTGTCCCTTCATTGATCTTTTGTCCGGTTAGCTCTCTTGGTATGTGCTATGAATCATCTATGGTGGTGATCTGCATAAGGTTGGTACACACACAGCACATGCAACAGGTGCAAGGGCTAAGATTGTGCAGCAAGAATGTTTACAGTTTCGGACTACAGGGAGTGGTCAGTTACTGTACAGATGTTAAACAGTACTGTAGCAGTGGCAATATTCTTGAGTTCGCGTAGATTATCTGGCTCTGTATTTTAATCAGGTACTATTTTTAGCAGGTACCTAAAGTTTTTTTCGTGGTGACTAGCGTGACATATTTACTAAAATTCCTCTCTATTTGATATCATTCAACACATAAGAATTACATGGGAGAAGAGCATTCATGTAGTCAGTGAAGGTATGCCTTAATGCTTACAACAGTAGAGAAAAAATATTTATACCTCAAGTATTGGGGGTGAAATTGGCCAAAAACTAAACTTGACTTGCGTGACAGTTACTATAAGCGAAAATCAGAATGCACACACAAATGTTTGATTTCTTATGTCTTATTAAAATGTTTCCAATAACTTTTTATAATCATACCGAAGTTGAAAAACACCTCTACCTCAATTGCTATGCAACTTTGAGAAAATGTTGTACGCATGAAAATAACATTGAAGATGTATTGTGACTCGCGTGACAAGAAAACGTGACTTGCTTGAAAAGTTCACTTTTCGGATAGTTCTAGACCAAATGCAGTAGTGAATCGAAGGTATAGATCTTGCATTGGGAAATATATACCATTCATTGGTCTAGAAAGCGTCCAAAAGGAACTTCCCTTGGGAATGTTCAGATGATATTAATGTCCCTGAGTTACCCTCATGACTGCAGACAGTAGGTAATATACTGTACGGGTAGTACAGTTGTTCAGGCAATATCTTGTCACTTAATATTTATAACAATATTTAGTCTGAACAAGTCACTCATTTGAAAGTTATAGAAGAAACATCTATCAAAATGTGATTCAAATTACCATTCTCATTTGTCATATTTGAATATATACCAAAAGTGTTACAGCTGTATTCATTTTTTTCCATTGTGATTCAAATTACCATTCTCATTTTGATTTTGGGAATGATTGTGCAGTAAACCTTAAGATTGTCAAGTTATAGCACATGGCATTGCCAGATACTAATATAGATTATGTTTTTGTTTATTACTAAAAAATCAATGACACATGCTAACTTTCCAAATGTGGTGATAAAATAGGCATTATATTGCAAATAAATATTCATGAATTTAAATTCTGATATTTCAAAGGAAATTATTATAATTAGTTTAATTATGTGTGCCAATATTATTCATCGCCTAATTAAAGGGGAATGCATCTTTTATCAGTGATTCATTCATCAAACTATAACATCCCTGTAATTTTCACACAGTTATATAGGTAGAAAGACTATTTTGAATTGACGTGACTTGTGTGACGTGACTCGTGTGACATTCGTGAAGGGTGATTTTCCATAAAATTTGAATATCTTCTGAAAAGGAAATTCAGTAATCCTTTTGGTATCTACAGTATGTGAAGACTTGATATTCATTATTTGGAGTAAAACTATTGTGTAGGCAAGGAGAAAAAAAAACAGTAAATTTTGTGACTCGCGTGACAGTAAATCGAGGGTGTTTTCAATTCACCACTGTTGTCTAATGCCTTGATGTCGAAAACAAATTGAAAATCTCTATTCAGTGATTCATTCATCAAACTAAATACATCCCTGTAATATCCACACAATAGGTAGAAACACTATTTTGAATTGACGTGACTCGCGTGACGTGACTCGCGTGACGTGACTCGCGTGACATTTTTAAAGGGTGATTTTCCCCAAAATTTGAATATTCTCTGAAAAGGAAAATTCAGTAATCCTTTTGGTATCTATGTGAAGACTTGATATTCATTATTTGAAGTAAAACTATTGTGCAGGCAAGGAGAAAAAAAAACAGTAAATTTTGTGACCCGCATGACAGTAAATCGAGGGTGTTTTCAATTCACCACTGTTGTCTAATGCCTTGATGTTAAAAACAAATTGAAGCTAATAAGTGAGCACTATGCTATATAGCAAATATAATTAGTCCAAAAACCTGATGATAACTATGATTACTACACATACAGTGTACAAATCTGCACAAAACGAAATTTCACTGTATTTTTCATAATTTAGTTACTACAGCAACCATTTGTTATTACCAACCCCATAATCAAACAAACGATTTTTCAGGGATGAACCAAATATTTTTAGTAACTACAAGTATTCTATTTATTGGAAACTTATACAATTTTAATGTACAATGATTTTAAATTTTTTGGTATGATGTTGACCTTATCATGGAATTGACCACCTGGTATTTTTTGGTTTATGACTAATTTTAATACCATTATCCTAAATGGGTATGAATGAAATACCAGGTACATATATTTATATAGACGTACCCTAGTTATAAATATCAATGTAAAAGTGATTAGATGTGTGTGATTGTTGTGCATGTTTTCTAACTTCTGTCGATACTGTGCAATATCAATCAATGTGCAGTTAAATTATCAATCATCTGTTATCATTTTGCATCATTTTAGGCTTGGAAATTTATCAGGTTGGAGCTAGCCTAGGGAGATGTTATCACAAATTTTGGTCCTTTAGAGGATTGTTTTTTAATCTTGTTTTCAAACAAATTCAATCATCTGTAGCATTGGAAGAACTTTTGGTTCTTTAGAGGATATTTTATTTTTGGTGGGGGGGGGGAAGAAAGATGTTCCGTCCAAAATTTGTTTGTTATGTTTTGCATCTATAGGCTTGGTTGTGAGTGTGTGTACTTGGGGTTTGTTTCTCAAAGAAAAAAATTTATATCCGCTGGATGCGAGCAAATTGCTGGCTAAAACATTGCGTCCCGGACGGAGGATCCTGCATTCGTAACAATGCTGAAGACTTGCCATTTATATATCTTGACCCAAACTTCCTTTCTTCAGTCAAAACTACCACTGATGATAAACATGTACATATGAGAGGGTTTTCTGTAACTTACCATGAGTTAATCCCGTTAAAGACTGTCCTTTCCACAGAATGCGGTACGTATAGAGTTTATTTAGCTCTCATCAAAGTAACAACAAATTCATGTAAAGTGAATAACTATTTTTAATTTCTGTTAATTATATATCATTTCATGTTAAGTACTGAAATGAAGAAACCTACATTAGCAGTATACATAAAAGATGTGAAAATCAAAGAAATACACACCTCTGACAATCACATTCATGATGGCATGGACTTGGTTACTGTATTCACCATTTTCATGGCACTCAAAGACAACAGATTCCACAGCACTAGCATCACCACAAGATGTCTGTCTGTTACATTCATTGCCTGTCGAGTCTACTTGACCAAATGCACCATCTCTCCTCCAACGAAGGTCTGCCGCATCCACTTCTGTATCAACCATGACAGTAACCGAATCTCCCATTGAAGCACCAGTGGAATACTCCATAGCTTCAATAGTTGCTGAGGAGAAATTTAGGCAGTAAGGTAGTGATACCAGCACACAGTCTGTTGTTAGTTACACATTTGTTTTATATTATTTTGCTGTGCTTTGTCATGTACATCATTGGTAAATCTGCCTTGAAATCATAGAGGGTGAGAGTCAAAACTGGTCAACCAGAAACTTGAATTTTATGTTAATTCAGTAGGAAACATTCACTTTTAGTTTGAATCATAGCTAATTGAAGCTTATGAATTTAAGAAAGAACATCGCCAACTTGTGTTCAATGTTAACACAAATGCTAATTTACAGTATGTCAGAAATTACAATGTTTGTGCCTGAGGGACAAAATTTGATGAAAATGACCTAACAATATTATATTCGTTAATCAAGTTCCCCTTCTTTTTTTTTTAAATTCGAGAGCTAAACATACTTTACCACATAAATTTGAATACAAAAGTTCCAAAAATGTTTTCCAATATTGGAAAAAAATATAAATTAGGAAAAAATTATCCTGCATATTTTGTGACATCTAAGTTTATTTTAAAGATGGAAACATTTCTGTGATAATTGTGAAACTCTCCAAAGTATCAACAAATTAAATATGTATCCTTAACACCTACAAATTACATAAAAGAAAGGGGAAAGAGGGGTAGGGGTGGCCAGCACTGTGAATTTTTGTAGGGGATGGAATTTGGTTACAAGGGACAGAATTTCTAGATGATGGACAAAATTTCAAACAGTTTCATGGTCATTTAACCAAGGCATTGCCAGGTGACCACACCATACATTGCTGAATCTTCACCAAATGGTTACATTACACACACAATGTATTCACATAATAAATTAGCTCTGAAACCAAAGTGATCCAGATGTTACTGCCCTCTGTAAACTTTTGCGCATGAATATTTCTCTGAAATGTTGTCATTGTAATATAACTTCTCAATTTTGGACACTTTTAACTTGTCACTGCCATAAAGCTACAAAGCTTACAATTACTTATGCAGCAAAAGAGCACTTTGCAAGCTAAAAATCCTGACATTCATACTACAATGCTACAAAATGCATTTCCCTTTTTAGGAAATAATTGCATAATAATGTTCATGCCATTGTGGTCCATTGTAGTCCATTGTGTACTATAATATGACAGAGGTAAAATCCAAAACTGTCTACTGTATGTCACATTAATAGTGCTCTTCTTGTTACAGCTTGAATTTGCCCACTTTTCCTTCAATAATCCCTGATTCCGATATTATGGGGATGGAAATTTCTGCATCTCCTAATCTTGTGAAAGCAGGTTGGCAGGTTTTTTTGACATGTTGTAAACAATGAAACATTTGTAAACGTTAGGAAGGGGAAGGGGTGGGGAATGGGTGGGGAAGGGGTGGGGAAGGGGTGGGGAAGGGGAGGATCAGGCAAACCTGACCCCCATGTATGGCCTTGTAAATTATTATCATCACATTTAACCTGAAACAAAAACATACATTATTTGTACATGTATGTAAAGCCTGATTTCTGTACATAACATAATTGTTACTCTAATAAATAGTTTGATATAAATATAACAAATTGGTACTTTGGAGAGTTTCACTGACTTTTAGTGTTATTTTGAGGCATCCTTTGTCAGTAAACCAGCATTGAAGTTGTATAAATATTTTCTGTGTTGCGCTTGTGACAAATACAACCCGCTTATTTATTGCAGCCATTAATGACTATGTCCAGTACGTATTGATTAAACACCAATTGGTGCGGTTGCCTTATATTTATGTTCATAACATATTCATTCTATGTCTGCAAAAACATTTACAGCAAAGCAAGAGTAATAAATGTTGTGTAGAATGCAAATAATTCAATGGCCTTCCTGTGGTCCCATATCCAAGCAGTTGTATGTTAGAACTACTCCACATATACTGTATACCCTCATATACCTGCTTCATTTGTCACTAAGACCCTCCATGCAACAGCTGGGCTTTCATCTTCTGTTACAGTGATGGTGTAGATACCAGTCCTTGCAGCTGTCTCCATGGTAGTAGGTAGGGTAAGAGTAGCAGGTTCACTGTTGGTGTTTTCCATTGCTTCATCTGGTACTCTAGGATCATTGACTGTAAACCTATAACCTGCAGATCCTGGAAGATCCACTGCTTTATCAAATGTTACACTGGCTGTTTGGGAATCACCTCTGTATACTTCAATGATAGTTGGATTTGTTGTGGTTGCTACAGGACTCCTTACCACAGCAACATAGAGAGGATCAGACTGACCTGGTAACAGGAATAGATAAATACTGTATTTACTTGATAATGGTTTGACAAAGAAACTGATGTGCAGGCCTCACAGAATGATAATTAACAGTGCTGAGATAATGAGCTCAGCAGTTAGTTTGTATCAATGATATGTCATTATTCTTAGAATTTAATCTAATAATCAGCAGTTGCTTAAGTGACCACAATTGTGGGAGAAATCTGCAAGGGCTTATGGATTACAACTTACATGAATGTACTGCACACCACTGACAGTACAACCATGCAGTTGTGTCTGTTACATACACTAAAAAAGTGATCAACTGTAAGATTGATTTTGACATTACATTATTTTTCTGAAAGTGCTATATTAGATGCTCATCAGCACCTGGGGCATGTTATACTAGGGTAGTAAAATTAATGGTTGCGTGATGTTCCAATCAATTTCAGATTGCAAAAAGAAAATTCGGAACATTCACTTGGACAAAAACCTATTATTTTTTTTCCAACTTTGAGCATCCTCCCTCCCAGTTTTGCATGTATTTTGGCATTTGTAATTCTTACTCCCTAAACTCCCCACGACTCTCTAGGACCTGACCTGTCTGAACTTATAGAGGCTCAGAGCATAGCAAACAGCATCCAGAGTCAATGGATGTATATATGTCATTATTTGATACTGGGTTACTAAAGTGTGACATGCATGTTCAAAAATGAATTACACAACGGTATCTATTTGAGTGCTGATTCTGGTTCTCCGGTGAATGTCAAACACAATTAGTAATGTTAAAAGATAATACAGTATTAAGAAAGGTAGATTTGAGGCAAATAAAAAGGACAAGTGATGATGTTAAAGTATGTTACTCCGTGTCCTACAGTTGTCTATAAACATAGCCCCTTCTCCATTAAAGTGAAGGGGAATATATATGAGCAATGTCAAATGATATCTTATGACACACAAAAAAAAAAATTGAAGTTCTTATCACATTCCATTGTAAGTTAATGAGGCTGATCATTTAAGACACCATAACATACGTTAACAACACAACAGGAATTTGGAGTTATAGAATTTAGCCACTGGCTCAATGACAAATTTCATCAACTAGTTAGATAGAGTACCTTAGAACTACTTGGAATGAAGTGTTTCCTAGCATGGAAGTTCTCAGTCTTCTCAATAATTTACATTCAAAGTGCATATTATTAATGTATGTTATGAAGACACCAAAAAATGAGACACCATCACATACGTAAAACAGATGTTCTAAAACCATGTTTTAGACTCATTGGATGATGGAAATATTTTAATTCTATTTCAAACATGGTGAAATATTAAGTGAGTTGAATATTCTGTGAGAATTCCTGACATGGGCCTAAAATAGATTTTCACAGTTAACGTATGTTATACAGGCTAGAAATGAGGACACCACACACAAATTGTGACTCATACAGAGGAATTGAACTGCTAGCAGTGAAAGAATTGTTTACTACCAGTGTATGTGGGGTGTTGATCAGTTACAAATGTTTTGATTTTCAAAACTATCAGTTGATAGTGAAATAATGCCCATTTAACGTAAGTTATGTTGAGGACACAGAACAATTTGTACAGTTTAACAACCAATAACAAGTTTTTTTCACATGTATTTTTGAATGAATTTGTCCTCTGAGATGCCATTAGACCTATTCTCAGCATGAGTAGTGAGTTTCTGGGACTTGCAATCCCTAGTACACTACTGTGCAGTGTGTGATTAGGTTATAATCATGAAAAGTTGCCACCAGTTAACGTACTGTATGTGATGCACGAGGACACCAAAAATATGTACGTTAACAAAGATGAAGATCTTTATTTTTCAGCAGTTGATGAGCATGGGTGACTGAAATTTGCAAGTGTAATTGAAGCTCTGCTTTCACTTGAATAGAAAATGCAAAGTCAAGGCATAATAACATGGGAAAAACTAAGAAAAGTGCATCTCAATTACAGCCATTTTCATAATGTCACATTTTGGTGTCCAAAATTAGGCCAATTTTTGCAGTAAAACCCTCATAATTTCGCATCCACCCAATGTATGGTTGAATAACTATCAATGATATCTGATGGTATATTGACACAACCATTGAAAAGGGAAATACAAGCAAAGGGGTATGATGAATGGAAATTTCAGCAAAATGAAAAAAGGGACATAAAATCTCTCCAGTATCAGATATATGCTTATATACTTACAGATACTTCATCGACAATATACATGTGTCAATTTCTGGGTATGAAATAACTTGACACATTAGACATTTTGTGGTCAAATTCTGCTCAATTGTACATTGAGTAGTACTGTAATGTTCGACCGATTATATGATAATTGCTCATTACCGATTACCCCTTAGTTGTGACAATAGGGCCGATGCCAATTACCGATTATTTCATCGTTTCATGGAACTGGCCTAATGCATGATTTAGTGTTATGCATGATTAACAACTTCTAGACCTACTGTATACAATCAAAGATTAAATTAACGACTTAACAATTCGACACTAATGATTAATGGGCCAAATGAAGAACACTGTATTACATAAATGGGGCGCTGTACTTTTACATCCATGAGTCGCAATATTGCAATCTTGCCACAACCCAGTACATGGCAGTGCTGTACAGACAACTGAAGGGGAAGTAGTTATATAGCTATTGGCTAAGAAATGAAATAAAAAGTTAGGGCCAGCTTTTACAACTGGTATGCTAACCATTATAAGTGTGTTGCAACTCCAACGTAAATATAATGAAAAGTACAGTAGACGGTAAGGAAATAAAATATTCATAATTTTGTAATCTGATATTGAAAAATAAAATGATCCCAAACATTTCACTTCAAGTTTCCAATGATTAACATCTGCAAGGGAACCCTTCTGATCGAATGTTGTTTCAACGATTTCACATATATGTAGTAAGTCAACAGCGCTTCTCCATTAATTTATGGGAGAAATCACACACTAAAGTCCTATTGACATCGTCGCGTGTCACTGAAAATCAGACTTACTTGAGTTGGTTGCGGTTAAGGAGTTCAGTTACACCAAGGGGTAAATTTTAGCACAAATGGTACATGTGGCCACGAAAAAAAGTTAGGTTAGTAGCAAAAAAGGATCAGGAGGGACACTCAAGTCCCAATCAAGGACCCTATAGGAGAGAAAAAAAAACTCAAGACACAAACACTCAGACTTGATTACCCTGCTTTAAAGTGTTTGTGTCTTGCATTCTTAAACCCATTCACACTACTAGCAAGTACAACTTTCTCAGGCAAACTGTTCTACTCATTCACAACCCTATTAATAATATATATATTAATAAACCCTATAAAAAGTTATGCCGAATATTAATCCTACTTTGTGACTTCTGGAGCTTAAGACAATGACCTCGGGTACAACTACTATTTGCAAGCATGAAGTCAGTGAAGGATAAATTATCAAAACCATACACAATCTTGAAAACCTGAATCAAGTCATCACGTATCCTCCTAAGTTTCAGGAAGTAAGATTCAAACTAAAAGAAAACATTCTATTTTCAAGAATAACACATGCCGCAAAAATGTTAATCACCTGAAGAATGAGCTCAGTATCCTCGACTGGTCTTTCATTACTAATGACCAAAATGCTGAATCTGCCTATAGCAATTTTTCCAATATTTTCTCACGGACCTTTAACAAGTGTTGTCCATACAGCGGGGTACACCCCTCAGTCCGACAAGTTTTCAGTCCGAAAATAAAAAACACGTTTTCAGTCCGAAAATAAAATACACGTTTTCAGTCCGAAAATAAAATACACGTTTTCAGTCCGAAAATGAAATACACGTTTTCAGTCCGAAAATGAAATACACGTTTTCAGTCCGAAAATGTTTTCAGTTGGGGAATGAAAGCAGTTTTAATGCCATAATATCACCAATAAACTGTGACAGCCCGAACTGATAGTAAAGAAATCGATTAAATCTTTCGTATATACTCATAATTGACAAATAAGGAGTAAAGTTGAGAAAATATATTGGAATTTTCGGTCCCCCTGGGACCTTCGTCAGCAATATTGGCAGTCGAATGAAAAGTACAAAATGTAACACAATGAAAGTATGACGTTAGGTTTAAAGTGTAAATTGCATTGATGGAATTAGAACCAAACAAACCATGACTGTACAGGAAGCTGATTAAGGGGGGTACACCCTCAGTCCGACAAATTTTCAGTCCGACAAGTTTTCAGTCCGAAAATAAAATACACGTTTTCAGTCCGAAAATGAAATACACGTTTTCGGTCCGAAAATGAAATACACGTTTTCAGTCCGAAAATGAGATACACGTTTTCAGTTGGAGAATGAAAGCATGCAGTTTTAATGCCATAATACCACCAATAAACGGTGACAGCCCGAACTGATAGTAAAGAAATCGATTGAATCTTTCGTATTATGTCTCACATCACCGGCCTCAACGAAGACTTGGGACCCCTTAACAACTATCAGTTACAAACATATGTAATCTGTTCTTTGCTCCTTAATCCGCTTCCTGTATAGTCATGGTTTATTTGGTTCTAATTCCATCAATGCAATTTACACTTACCTAGCGTCATACTTTCATTGTGTTACATTTTGTACTTTTCATTAGACTGCCAAGTATTGCTGACGAAGGTCTCAATATATTTATATTTATATATATATATATATATATATACATATATATATATATATATATATATATATATATATATATATATATATATATATATTTATATGTGTATATATATATATATATATGTGTGTATATATATATATATCTATATATATATATATATATATATACATATATATATATATATATATATATATATACATATATATATATATATATATATATATATATATATATATATATATATATATATATATATATATATATATATATATATATATATATATAAAATTTTGTTGTTGTTGTTGTTGTTGTTGCAATTTTTGCAATTTAATAAAACAACATTCAAATACTTGAATATGTAGTACAAAATGCACAGAAGGTCCACTTTATTGGGGCAGTTTTAGGTGATTTTGTGGTTTTCCCCTTCATACCAAAGTTAAGTGTACCACTGCCCTTGGAAGTTACCCCCCCCCATCCATAAACTGAACCTTCAGACTCACACATAGACTCGTAGACCTGACGTCAAACTAGGTAAATTGTTATTTTTACAATTGGACACATTCTACTAGGAGCAGGGATACTAGGAGCAGGGATATTATTATTATTATTACTATACGGTGGAGGGTGTGGCGTGACCGTTTGGAAATGTGATCATAAAGACCTCTAAATGCAATGATTATAAAGCAAACATTTAACTGATGTAACTTTGGACACTCCCTCACCCCTTCTCGGCCTCGTGCACCCCCTCACCCCCTTCTCCCCTCTTACACCCCTCACCCCCTTCTCACCCTCTTATATCCCCCTCGCCCTCGAACTCGATAATCTTGTTCATATACGATACTTTTCTTTCTACATCTTCTACAATACGTATAAGCAATAATACAACCGTCATCTTGTATGCAATTCAGAAAAGGCTATAAGAAAGCCTTGTCGTTAAACACTGGCAAGCAATAATTGATTCATTTATTAACGTAACGTTAAGTTTGACTTGACAAGACTCCTCGACCGAGGAGCCGAGGATTATGGTTCATTTCGTCTTATATGTTTACAAGAGGAACAATTAAAAATCAGTAATCGCACAAAATGAATAAAACTCGGGCTATGATTTTTTTTATGAGGTAGTAATAATCTTGAAGCGAGCGACTTTTCTTTTTTTTAATAATGTAGAATTTTGAAGCCGTGGTTGCTTCTATCTAGATTGATAATTTCTACACAATGATCAGTTTAAAGAAACACATGACGATAAGAAAACCTTTGTTGTTCCTTTTAATTGTCTTTTATGGTGTTTAGAGATAATCGATTTCAAACTCATGTGTGCGGCCTTTGTACTCTCAGTAAGATGTATCTATTGAGACAGAAATGTTCATATATATTGGCCATTCAAGTGATTCAACAGGCAATATATAAACTCAACATAATACGCGGTATAAACGGGGAGGTTTTCTGCTGTCTCTTTAGATTGTTACAACTTTTTTATTATTATTATTATCACCACAAGCATTGTAAATATACTTTGATGTAAATATATCTATTCTTAGAATTTTCTTATAAAGTTTCCATATTGATATTTTTTATCGTCATATGGTTTATCACTGCTTTGCATATATGCCTATTATTAATAAAAATGAGCAAGGTTCAGTATGGTCTAGGCTATATACGGTATACAAAGCAAATTTTGAAGGAAAATGAAGAGAGATCTTTTAGAAACAAATCATCTTTTTTGATGATTAATTTTGAAAGTGTCTAAATGGTTTGTATCATATGACAAATTATTTCAGTTTTGAATATAATATTTCCGCGTAGACGTGTGTATTCCAGAAAGAAAAAGAAAGAAGTAGGTATTAAAATATTATTAAGTTATCGTAGTTATAGTTATATATATATATATATATATATATATATATATATATATATATACATATATATAAATGCATTTATATAGCGCTAATTTTGTACAAAACATTCAAAAGCGCTTAACAGGGAAAAAGCCAACCAGTCGGGTCAATCAGAATAAGCAAGGTTAAACAGAGATGTTTTTAACTTTATCTTGAAAGCATCCAGGGTCAAGGAGTCGATACGCATCAATTCCACCGGAAGTGAATTCCACAACCGAGGTCCTTTGTATATATATATATATATATATATATATATATATATATATATATATATATATATATATATATATATTTATATATATATGTATATATATATATATATATATATATATATATTTATATATATATATGATAATTTAATAATATATAGGCCTATATATATAATGAACAGTATATATTTAAGCTCCGACTGAGAACATGGATTTTATGAGAACGTGGATTTTATATTCGGACTGAGAACGTGTCGGACTGAAAACGTGTATTTTATTTTCGGACTGAAAACGTGTATTTTATTTTCGGACTGAAAACGTGTATTTTATTTTCGGACTGAAAACGTGTATTTCATTTTCGGACTGAAAACGTGTATTTCATTTTCGGACTGAAAACGTGTATTTTATTTTCGGACTGAAAACGTGTCGGACTGAAAACTCGTTTTTTCGGACTGAGAACGTGTATTTTATTTTCGGACTGAAAACGTGTCGGACTGACAACGTGTACCCCATACAGCAGGGTACATAAGAAAGTTAATTATGGAAAATCACCATGGATTACTGCTGGTATCCTAAAATCAATCAGACAAAAACACAAACTATATTCTAAATACATACAAAACCCCACTTCAGTGCGTAAGTTAGCATATACAAAGTACAAAAATCTACTCATAACTACCATTAACTTGGCCAAAAAGATGCATTTTAGTACTGTAATTGAGGACCATAAGGGCGACTCCACACAACTATGGAAAGTGATCAACAAAATCCTGCATAAGAAGAGAGTTGATGTTACCAATAAGACATTTGCATGTGCTCATGGATTATCCTCAAATGATGATGATATTGCTAATGAATTCAATAGTTATTTTTCTTCAGTTGCTAGTGATTTAGCTAAAGAGCTTCATGCTGGCCAGCATACTCCATTAAGTTATGTTAATAGTAATATTCAAAATTCTTTTGTGTTTTTCCCAACTAATGTTGAGGAGGTAAAATTAGCTATGTCTAACTTAAAAAATGGCAAGAGTCCTGGTTATGATAATATTACGAATGAAATTCTAAAGCATGCAGCTGATATTATTTCAATACCACTAACCCATATTATCAATTTGTCTTTTTCAAATGGAGTTTTTCCGTCAGAGCTGAAAATTGCGAAGGTAATTCCAATTTTTAAGTCTGGGGACCCGAAGCAGTTCTCAAATTACAGACCAATATCTGTGTTACCTGTCATTTCTAAAATCATTGAACGTCTTGCATATGATAGACTTTATAAGTTTATTACAAAACATAAAATCCTATATACAAACCAATATGGTTTTCGCAATAAACATTCTACTTGTATGGCTGCTTTAAGTCTCATAGATAAAATTTCAAGAGGTTTGGACAATAGGCTCACTACTGCTGCCATATTCATTGATCTTTCTAAGGCTTTTGATACCATTGATCATCGTATCTTATTAAATAAATTGTTTGCCTAATGCCTATGGTGTTCGTGGTACCGCCCATAACTGGTTTAAAAGTTATCTCCAAAATCGATGTAATTATGTACAGTTTAATAGTTCCCACTCAAATCGTATCCTATGTAATATTGGTGTACCGCAGGGTTCTATACTAGGACCCCTTTTGTTTATTCTCTATATCAATGATATTTATAATTCATCTGCTTTTATCTTGTTTGCTGACGATACCACAGTATTCCTACAAAATAAGAACTTACGTGACACTCTTGCTGAAGCTGCTAGTGGTTTCTCAAACATTTCTGACTGGCTCAGAACAAATAAACTTTCTCTTAATATTCTTAAAACAAAATTACTGATTTTTGATAACAAGGTCCAAGACTCTAGTCACATTAATGTTATACTGGATGGGCATCAAGTTGATGCTTCACCTCATGCTAAATTTTTAGGGATAACCATTGATGATAAGTTGACTTGGAAACAACACATCTCCGAGGTCAGCAAGAAGCTTTCTAAATCCAATGGTGTGATCAATAGACTAAAGAATTTTTTACCTAAGAAGTCACTTTTGACCCTGTATAACGCTCTTGTGCTTCCCCATCTCAACTATAGTCTTCTTGTCTGGGGCAATACACAGTCAACTCTACTTAACAGTTTATTTAAGTTACAGAAACGTGTTATCCGCAATATAAACCAGACTCATTACATCTTGCATACTGCTCCTCTCTTTATAGACTCCAATACATTAACTTTATATGATTTGTACAAGTACCAACTAGGGATATTTATGTACAAATTTCATCATGGTCTTCTCCCACCAGCTTTTAATAACTTTTATACTTGCAATTCTAGTTATCACACTTATAACACTCGTTCGATGAATATGCTACACCATCCTTACTCTAGAACTAGTCTTAACCATTCTCAAATTCGTAGCACAGGTGTACCCTTCTGGAATTCTCTTAATCATGCCATTAAAACTTCTCCTACACTCAATACTTTTAAGCAAAAACTAAAACAATACCTACTGCATAGCAATCCATCTTAGTTGTACTTCCTGTTTTTTTTCTCTTATGCTTCTTTTTCTTTTTATAAGATTCTGACTTTGTTGGGGGTGTTTTTTTGGGGGGGGGGGGGTGGGACGGGGGTTTGTGGGGTGGGTGTTGTTTTTTTGCACTTTCTTTGTTACAAAGGGACCAGACCAGAAAAGTATCCACTTATTTCTGGTTCCTCTACTTCCATTTCACATATATATTATTTCAATACTCTATATTTACTGTTTACTGTATTTGATACCATCTATATTCATCATCATAAATTGTTCAAATGTTCAAATGTAAATGTTCAAATGTTCAAAATGTAAATGTAAAATGTAAATGTAAATAATGGAATGTAGAAATAAATTCAATTCAATTCAATTCAAAGCTGCAGTGTGGTGAGATTCATTAGTTGTAACCGCCTATACTGTATAATAAGGAACACTTTTTAAGGAACTAATCATCCTGGAAGCCCTCCTCTGGACCTTCTCGAGTACTTCATTATCCTTTGCAAGATATGGGTTCCAAATCTGCACAGCATACTCCAGATGAGGCCTTTACCAACTGCTTATATAAAGCCTAACAACTACAGTATGTCCTCTTTCAGAAAACTGAAGTTCCTCTTGATCATACCTAAAACCCATCCTCTTTTAGCAGCTTCGAGACAATGTTAAGAAGCTTGCAGAGATAAGTCAATATAGATACTTAGGTCTCTTTCAACAAAGAAATCCTGCAAAGTCTCCTTATCATTAATAGTGTAAGTATACTGTACTCTTGGTTACTACTACCAATATGCATCGCCTTGCATTTATCAATATTAAAAAAGCACTTGCCATCCCTGAGACCACCGCCAACGAAAAACCCTTATCAAAATCATTTGAATTTTTGCAGAATAACTTTTGTAAGAGACCTCAGAATACAGTTTGGTGTCATCAGCAAACATCCCGGCCGTGCACAAAATATTTCCATCAATGTCATTTATATCTATAGACAACAAACAACAAGTTGCTTTGGGTTTTTTGCAAAAAAATATGCGGAAGTGTTTGTCTCATCACAAAATACTGTAATGCAGAAGAACTATCGAGGACTGTCGCCAAACAATTTTATGGATTTTTAGTAGTATTTAGCTCCTTGATTTGATCATTTTATTGCATTTGTAAAATCTTGGGTGCATTTGCAAACTGAAGAGTTACGAGGCTGCACTGTTCTCTAGCCAGACTACAGTAGCCTAATGTACGCAGAACTCTGTCATGTTGTGTAAGTCTGGTAGTATTTTGCAACAATACTACACAGCTTGTAAAATTATAAATCCAACATTATTCTCTTCTTTACTCTCCGATCAGACCTAGTAACATAAACATCTTCTTGTGGGTCTGGACCTTCTGGTTCTGGTGCCAGAATATTTTCTATTTCTGAACTGGGGTCAGAGTTATCGGTTATAATCTCTGACTGGGGTAGAACCTTTTCCCCTTCCTTTAAATGTTTCCTATTCCTCCTCAGGATTCCGCTCGAGTCGGTTTGAATTTCATACGATCGTGGTTCATGTCTCTGCTTTAAATAGTAATGTACCTGGGGTCCATTTGCCTGAACTTTGGTCTTGTACATATACACTTTGTCCGTCAACCAACGGACTCAAAGGTTTTGCTGTTTTATCATGATAGAATTTCTGTGTGTCTTGCCTATCCTGCATACGCTCAAAAATTGAATCACGATCAACATTCTTATTTGGTACTCTGACAGGAAGATTAGATTTCACCTTACGATTGAGCAGTATAATTCTGCTGGAGACGGTATTTTACTGTCTACAGGCGTTGCTCTAAGACATAATAAGGCTAGATAAACATCTGTATTTGTCTGCTTTGCCTTGACCATCGTGTTTTTTACGATTTGGACTTGTCTCTCTATGAAACCATTAGACTGAGGATACCTAGGACTCGAGGTAATATGACTAAAATTCCATTGTTTTGCAAAATCCTTAAAGCTTTGGCTTGAGTATTGACTTCCATTGTCAGATACTAGCTTTTCAGGTATACCATATTCTGAAAACACACTTTTGCACATATCAATTACTGTATTACTAGTAGATTTGCCTTTAGGCATGGACTTAACAATAAAGAATTTAGAATAGTAGTCAGCAAGTAATAGGTACTCATTTCCACTAACATAAAACAAGTCTGTCCCAACCTTGCCACGGTCTAGTTGGGAGTTCTGGTTGTTCTAGTGGTTCTGAGGCCTGGGAATTACCATGTTCCTGACAATGACCACACACTCTAACCATCTCCTCGATATCCTTATTGATATTAACCCAATAAACACATGTTTTGGCTCTAAGCTGACATTTTACAACTCCTTGGTGCCCAGTATGAATTTTTTCGAGTATTTCAGACTGCATGGTTGGTGGAATAATAATTCTGTCACCTTTCATGATAAGACCATTCTCGATCGTAAGTTCATCTCTAAGTGACCAGTTTTTATGGATCAATATTGGGACTTCACAGCGCTTTGCAGGCCACCCATTTAATATAATGTCTTTCAAGACGTCTAACTCTGGGTCTGCCTTAGTTTCACTATGAGGTGACGTAATTTTTCATCAGAGAATTGAACAAAGTTGACAGTAACATGTTGTTTTCTACTGGACCTTCCTCTAGTGGACTCAACCTAGACAGTGCATCAGCTATAAGCATATCCTTTCCAGGTTTAAACCGAATCTTCATGTCATAACCTTGTAATCTTAATAATAACCTCTGTAATCTACAGTAGGTGGTGCTGCACCTAAGTTCTTCAGTTTTATCATTTCAAGTGGCTTGTGGTCACTTTTGACAATGAAAGATTTCCCATTAATATAGGTGTGAAACGTCTCACATGCATATACAACTGCCAGCATTTCACGTTCTATGTTGGCATACCTTTGTTCGGTTTCAGTTAGGGCTTTTGATGCAAAATAAACTGGTTTAGAATCTTGCAATAACACACATCCAATTCCTTTCCTGGATGCATCCACTTCAATGACACTTTCCTTATTGGGATCAAAATATGCCAAAATTACTTGCTTTCTAATTAGTTCCTTTATCTGGTTAAAGGATTGATTATGGGAGTTTGTCCAATGGAACTCCGTATCGGCCTTCAGTAAGGACCTTAATGGTGAAGAGCAAGTGGAAAGGTTTGGAACAAATGGTGACATGTATGTGGCTATACCCATAAATTCTTGAAGCTCTTTCTTGTTACTTGGGGCTTCAATTTTTTCTATAGCCTTAACTTTTTCAGGGTCTGGATGCACACCTTGTGAGTCATAAATTGATCCAAAAAATGTAATACTTGGCTTCTTGATTTCACACTTCTCGTAATTGAACACAAGTCCCTTCTCTCTTGCCACTTTCATGAGCCTGTGGAGGTTTTGATCATGTTCCTCCTCTGTTTTGCCATACACACCTATGTCATCAGACATTCCAAACGTACCTGGACATAATTCCAAAATTTGATCCATCTTTGCCTAGAATATGTCCTGACTAACAGACAAGCCGAATGGCAGTCTTTTAAACCTAAACCGTCCAAAAGGACTATTAAAAGTGGTTAGGAAAACTGGATTCTTTATCCAACATGATAGACCAATACCCATGTCTAGCATCCAATTTGGAGAATACGGTACTGTGTGCAAGCTTATGAGTAATTTCCTCCAATGTTGGAGTTTTATGGTAAGTACGTTTAATGGCAGAGTTTAAGTCTTTGGGGTCTAGGCATACACGCCACTTCCCATTGGCTTTTTGGGAGTACACTACACTAGAGACCCAATCAGTTGGCTCTGTTACAGACTCAATTACACCTAGTTTCTCCATGTCATCTACAGTAACTCTTTCTTGACATCATCGATTATTTGTATTAGACATCTACGAGCAGCATGAATTACCGGTGAAACATCTGTGTTTATAACAATATGGTAGTTCCCTTCTAATTTACCAATCCCTTCAAATCTATCAGGGTATAACTTTCTTAAGTCATCTGCAGTCTAAATTTTAGTGGTATCAACAGACACTCCACAATGCAAGGTAACTAACTTCAATAATAGGGATGAGTTTAATCCCAAAATAGCTGGACCTTTGACATCAGCAGCATAAAATTCAGTTTATATAGTTCTATTACGAAACTCGCATTTTAGGGTATGAGTACCGAAATGACGTATGATGCTATCAT
Organism: Apostichopus japonicus; assembly: GCF_037975245.1. NCBI lineage: Eukaryota > Metazoa > Echinodermata > Holothuroidea > Aspidochirotida > Stichopodidae > Apostichopus > Apostichopus japonicus. The sequence continues at coordinate 30,132,168 of NC_092562.1, read as the reverse complement.
TGTAAGCCATGACCATGGTTTCGATAGGTTTAGTAGATCTGGGCAGTGGATTACCACTTTTATCAATACAATGAGGATACATTTGTCTAAATATATGCAACGGCAATACATTTCCTTCGGCACCAGTATCAACTTTGGCCTTTAATGTGGCTGGCTGATCACCTACTGTATAACTATGTTCAGGTTGACAACAGCTTGATTATCAGCTATTTTCTGAGGACCATTTATATTGTAAATATATACTGAATCAAAACAAAGGTTTTCGGCACCTCGGTTCAGACGAGAATCACTCTGGTTTACATGTGCATTTGTCAAACCGTTTACATGTCGCTTATCTTGGAGCTTACGAGGTTTAAAACTGCCTCTTCCCCATTTTGGATGATCGCCCTTTCCATTACGTTTCTTTTGTCTACATACGGATTCCCAATAGTTTGGCTTTCCACAATAATTACAATTTGTCCCTTCGGCTGGACACTTCCCCCTGTGTGGATAATTTAGTCCACACCTAACAAACTTCTGGGTATTTCCAGGATGGACTTTGGTACGACCCTTGTGCACATAATCTACAGAGATAGAGGGTGCATTTAATGCTTCCATATGTGTCCTTGTAGCCTCAAAGGTTCTTGCTACATCTAATGCATCATCAAACTTTAAGGTTTCATCTTTGCCTAACAGAATTTGCTGCACCTTCGTGTGTGATGTGCCAATTATTAGCTGTTCAATCAGTCTAATTTCAAGCTCAGTTGGGTTAAATTTACATTTACTACCCTGGATTCAGCAATGGGTTATGAATTCATCAACATTTTCAGAAGGCATTTGTCTGAATCTTTGAAGTTGGAACCTGCTTAGCCGATAATTTGTCTTTGGTTCAAAGTGTTTCGCAAACAACTTGAAAATTTCATCACAACTTTCACGTTGTGTGTCTGTAACATTCCATGTATCAAAAATGTTAATACCCTGCTGGCCCAACCACAATAGTACATATGTGACTTGTATCTTGCCTGATTTAGCAGATTGTGCCATGGAGCCATCAAACATTAGGCGACAATGCTTTTTGAAATTTCAAAATGATGTTGGTAAGTCACTTGAGTTCCAATCAAATGTTGGTGGAGACACAACATACGAATCCCCCATTTTGGTAACAACGTATTTGGATACTAACAACTAGATTAGAATTTCACAATTTCCAGCACACTACTGTAGCAGTAGCACTATACAATATACATTACTACAACTTACAAGCTTAGGCTACCTTGTACGAGCTTGGCTTAATGTTACGTAACACTCACCAGGTTTGTTTACCAGGTATGCAACAATATAGTACATGAAATAATTTTACGATAGTCATACAAACTCGTCTTAGTTCATGGAGAGTATCTGTTGGAAACTACGTCAGTTCAGGTCACCCTCTGCACCCATTAACGTTGAGGTTGTACTCCGACAGCAAGTAGACTGGACCAGAAACAAGTTTTGCACCTTGTACAGCACACACTGCATACGGTGGATATCACTACACTTTCAACGTATGGAAACTGGAAGACCTTCCAATGACGAGCCCAGAACTGTAGTAGCCAATTCCGCTAAAGGAATATGCTGCGCTCTCCTCACAGACGGTACATCGTTGCCTGTTCGTACATCTTATTTAGTAATGCGTGGACGTGCTCCTGCATCATAAGCCATAGGCAATGGTCTGGAATGTTGATTGTTTTTTAGGCTGATGTTAAACACTCAGCACAATACAAGTACTAATTGGAATAAATAGCACGACTTCTAGATTCTGATTGTATGCCAGTACTGTTGTTTAACGTAGTATATGGCAAGCTTCCACTGATGAAATAAATATAAGTCCGGTCGAACTGAATGTAACTGAAATGGCGTTTTTTGTTACACGTTCGCCTCGTGGCTTGCACCCTGTCTTCCCAGCGGCGGACTTACTGTATATTGTAGCTTAATCCAACCATGGTTTTTACCTCCATGCTCCAACGTGCTTCGAAGACTTTCATGCCTTAGCGACTGTCTATTTCTATGGACTGCTTTCCATTCGCTGCCACCATGTCATGTTTCCTTGTTTAGGTATATGAGTTCTTTCAAACAATCAAGTAGAACACAGTCGACGTAGAGTATTAACAAATAACATGTTATTATTTCTTGCATTACATCATGCTGTACAGGACAGATATATAGGACGATATGTCCAAGGTACTTTTTAAGAAAAAGTCACCCAGGAAAGAACCTGGGCACGAAAACCAAACTACCAAACGACTGATCCGCTCTCAGCCCCAGTCCCCTTGCATCGGGACTGTGACTGTGTGACCATCGTCGGGTGTGTATCACCATTCCCCTCGAAAGGGAACAGATACTACACATGATCTTAGCCAAAAGGCCGAGAAGCGATATGTCCAAGGTTACTTGTTGACAGATGGAGAGACAGGGTGAACAAGAAAGAGCAGACGGCATGCTTTAACTTATATACCAATATGCAAATACACAGCTCATTAGCATACAGGTGCAGATTATATAATGTAGTGCATCGTTTGCACACGTACATGTGAATGCATATTCAATAACATTACAAACTCACAATGAGCAGTCTAATGTTATCGTTTCACTTCCCAGTTTTCACGTATGGTGAAGCGGCCAAAATGGTTAAAAAGTATACTGTTTTGGTTGATATTTTGTCAAGACAATAAATCTTTCTTATCATTCGTTAAACATGGACAACAGAAGGTTTTTGTTAGATGCAATAAGTCAAGTGCAAAAAAAAAAAAAAAAAGAATGTCATCCCTAAGCTTAGAGTGGGTATACTTTAAGATGTTAACTGCCAAAACTGGATACTATATCGAACAGTATTAGAACAATCTCACTTGAGGGATCTGCAATTTACCGTTACAGGGTGTATTAGCGCACCTTCCCAGGCTTTTAATAGCATTGAATCGAATGATCTACATTCTTCTCCCTTCGTGGTTGTGGTAAATCAGAAGGGCGGAAAAATACAATCCTTTATGTGGAACGTAATAAACGGTTTCGCATAATCAGTAGCTCAATGGGTTTTGCCGATGCCGATTTTTTACCGATTGTCTGATCATCAGCCTGATGTCGATTATATAACCAATTATCTGCTGAACACTATTGAGTAGTCACAGAACAATACATATTTTGAGATCATTACATTTCTGAGGAACTACACATATATATGAACCAGACAGCAAACAGTAGTGCTTTCGATGATGCTACAAGAATAACCTCTGGGAAGCCGCGCAAATCTTACCACCATGTCCTGGCAGGCAAAAATCTTGCACCACTTGCTCATTGTGCACATATGCATATTAGTCCCATGGCTGAATGCACACCAGCTGATAGCCAGCCAGAGTAATGAGCACAGCGTCATGACAACACAAAGCTGCTTATTGTTCACAAACAGTGAGCAAACATGGCCAAATAAGATCATTAACTTTGGCGGTTTTGACAATCAATAGAGCTGTAGTTTAAGTTGCAAATTGTCTCCTGCACTAGCTAAAATCCGACACTACCGAATGTCCGAAGTTCAATACTTTATATAATTCTTGCAAACCTTCCACGTTATCAAACCTCACAAATAAAATTTCTTGGTCATTTATCATTAATCGTGTCCTTCATCTACTCGAAAGATCAATAAAAACAGCATATATCTTTTACCTGGGCCTGTGCATAACCTTGTTCAACGAGTGGTACATAACTATGATTGAAAAAGTAAATCATCCATTGCATTAAAAATATGCGCCCCAAAAACCCATATTGACATACCAAAAGTCAAGCAAAACAATAACTAAGCTAAGCCACACATGTATGCTAACTGCAAAGACCATCAACTGTAACGTTGATCTCTGCATACAGGTAACTGTAGTACATCCCTCGAAACTGTGGATTTAATTTAGGTGCCAGCTAACTGCGACAAAATTTCAGCTTATAAACAGTTGGTTAAAGGCATGATTTCCCTATTGACTAGAGTGTGTTGTTAGACTGCCACATATATAATTTACAGTATTAGGTGAGAATTTTAGTGCAAGCTACTTGCGTTACAAGTTGAGCGAAAAACAAGGTTTAAAGCCTAGACTGCTCCCATTATCTTTCTTTTTTTTTTACTCGACCATGCAATCGGAAGAAGCACTGCACTTATTTCTCCATAAGGCTGGACTTTCGGCGAGCGTAGGCCTTCGAGTAATTTGTTCTCGCTCATGTAGGTTACTAGCTGCATGATTAAAAACATAAAGATCTGCCGGAGTGCGAAAATTGCTCTACCACAATGATTTTTTGTTCACACATAAGATTATGCAAGAGCCTGCTGTATGTTTGACTCGGGTTCATGCTAAAGTGCAGCGTACAAAAGTATTTGGTTTTAGTGTTTTTAGATTTTTGATCTTAACAATCCAGGAAACTTTGCTTTGCAAGCAACATTTATTGTACACACTTGGCCGACTGGGCAAACAAGAACATTAGCTAGATTCCTGCAATATTAATTCACATTTCCTCACTTATTTTCACAGATGTTTTGCCTTTGCAAAAGGATAAAATACGGCGTATAAACACACTATCTTTGCGGAACATTTGGATACCTTTGAACTTTCAATTAAGAGTGCTCTTTTGTTCAACTTGCTATTGTATAGTAAATGCTTTGACTGCTGTGAATGTAACTGTATAGCATGGTGGGTAGTTTGGGAACAATGTGCACCCAAGTGTGACTCATTATTTGCTTGTGGCTGTGCTCTATATAGCGGCAGATAAATCCACCAGTCCAGACTCGGGGATTTGCGAGGCTTCCTTTACATGAATTTGACACACTAAGCTGTAGAATATAGCCAGGATGATCAAAATACTTCAAAGTAGTCCAGTACAAAGTATTGAGAATTGACAAACAATATGCACTTTGGCTGCTGACAATGGAGATGGACAATTTTCTTGTATCAACATACAGATTGATCTCTACCAAAGACAACAAGCTTCTTCTCAAGCCTAGACAAATATTTTAAAAGTAGTTTGCTATTTGGGGACCGTGGCTAAAAGTATACTCGCGAAATTCACTACGCACTATGATGATTGCTGTTCAAGTCTTCACAGTACAGATCTAAAACATCAATACTTTCTGTTAACATATATATATGTTCTGGTACTTTGGCATATACATGGTGCTACGAAACTGCACATTGGAAAATTATGTTTCTATGCAGTATGAAATTTGAACTTATACCACCAAAAGTAAGTGTTGAACAAAGTAAAACATGTTGCAGAATCATAAATAAGCAGCTAGGCCTATTGTAGTGTCTCAAAAAATTAAAATAAAACATCTGAAAACAAACCTACAAAGATAGCTTAGCTTCTGTTACGTAACAGCTCCTCAAGTACTAGGTACAGTATGTACTATACAGTAGCTACTGTGTGTAAGACTTGTAAGCCTACATGGTACCTCACTGCTACCTTGAACCACTACTCAATCGATTAGCATGAGGTCATACTTTTACCCAATTATTTACCTGGTCTTTTTAGCAGCAGATTGGTGCGCAAAAAAATATCGCTATTGCCCCATTGCACTGCCAAGTATTGAATCAAAGGGAACTTTTATGCAATGAAAATCTACTGTTAAAGAGCATCTATCTTCAACATGCAGCTAGTGTTGAGTGAAAATATTTGCAAGAAATATCCTAGCGGCAAAAACAACAAACTTGTCTTAAAAACTGACTGATGACTGACTGATGACATGTAGGAAATGCCTTAAGAAATAATTTAAGAGATGTTTGGCCACCTTTTCAGACTGACACAAACAAAAATTAACAATGCTTTAATTGTTAGTAGTATACAGGTCTGCATATCTACTGTGCAGGGATTGCTGGCGCATATAAGCAAGCAGTCATGATATCTTTGGTTAATTTTGTTTGTTAATTGGTTGAGAAATTAATATGAATGCCTTTTTAGCACAATACGACAGAAAACTTCAATAATGGAAACAATTATATCATACTGATGATGCAGTCATATGTTTTGTTCCAATAGCAACGCTGTATGTACAAAGAGTACAACTTTTGCACACAATTTGACCCCTAGTGACCCCAAATGACCTTTAGCCCCTACAAAACACCATATGCTACTTGAACTAAACGTGTCACAACTAAGTACTAAATATGAGATTGTTCCAAGCTTTCCTTCTTGAAATATTGCATGTACAAGCTTTTCACAATTTGACCGCTATAGTGACCCAAATGACCTTGGTCTTTCATATAAAACAATTAGCTTCTTGAACTTAACGTGTCACAACTACCTACTAAATATGAGATTGGTCCAAGATACAGTTCGTACAGTAAGCACAATAAAAACCAGATTGAATACAGATTAATTTCTTCCTTAATTTTTGGTGAAATTTCTTATCAATTATATATGTCTTAAAAAATTTGTTAAATTGTCATATATGTAGTGCATCGATGAAAATGTTATTTTTGTGTACCACAAGATAAGTTTTAACAGCAGACTCTCCGTTGATTATACTTCGCGTTTTCAATCGGACAGTTAGTTCTGTGAAGCCTAGCTTCTCGGTACCTAGCTTATTCTGCCCTGACATTGATTCTGCCAAGTTTCATCTTTTGATTTTCCAAATACTTCCAAGCTTCCTTTTACTGTAAATTAAGTTGATCTGTAATTTTATTTCAGCGATTTCGAAGAACGGTTTATAAACTGTGGTTTGAATGTGAGAGTGTATTATATGAGCAATGCCATGTATAAACCAACTGGGCATGGTGGGCTGTATGTACATTCGCGATGTGTACATAATAATATATATATAGTAGGCAATCACCTGTGTGTGTACACATGAGATTGTATTTGCTGCAGAAACAGGAGTTCCTATTTGCCTGCACAATTTTCACATGGATAGAAAGAGAAAAATAAGAACTATTAGGACAATGTATCCACATCGTCCACCAGACAATTCCTTAAACAGGAAGCATTATGAGCCGACCATGCTACCTGTCTGCAAGCTTTAAAATAAAAAGTTGTTCATCCCATGGCCTTTCATTTCAAACCACCTGTAGAATGTTGTTCTATGGCTGTTATAGACAATAAAGTTAACACTTGTAGGCATATGGTGATAGCACGACATTGTAAATAACAGCAACAACTTATTTCTTACAGCAGTAATGAGCCCAGCATTATTACAGTATTGACAGGAGACCTAGGTCTCTTAAATAGCGTTAGGCTTAGGCTAGTACAGATTTGGTAGTTTATCAATGCCGGGCAGTGTCATTGCCGCTTTAACTTGTGTACGGTGGACACATTGACAGCTGATAGTGGCATTTCTTGATCCAACTTACCAAATGCAGGACCGAATTTTAACAGAAATAATAGAAACACTGTTAAAGTCGCAGTTAACAACACAGGACTTCTACTTTCACGTACAATGCTAGCCATTTCGTTCACAATAAATGTAGTCGGCCTTGATAAGGCTGAGGAGTTCCTGATCTGCACCCTATGTAAGGGTGGTGATACGTGTGTTGTTGGCAGTGGGTTTGGAGCCTAATCGAACACTGTGTAGTTTGCATGTTGTTCTGCCATAATACGCGAGCTGCACAGTGTGTAATGAAGAGGGAACTTGTTGTGTGCTGTTACTTCCTGGTGTTAGGATGGATCTGCGTCATTGGCTCGAACTTTCAAAGACATATTGGACTGAACCATTCACACATGGGGTAACAGATAACAGTTTTTGATTAAAAGGTATAGCTGGTGTTTTTTTTTTTTTTTTCGACATCCTCTAATTCGTTCAAATGCAGGCGCGTAGCCAAGGGGGGGGGGGGGGGCGAAGGGGGAAGCCGCCCCCTTGAGCATATTTTTTAATTTTTGTTTTTATGTTTTTATGATATCGCTAGTATTTTAAAAAGAGAAAATGCTAAGATACAACTAATTACAAGGCCTGGGAAGTGCCATTTCCAGCGATCTGGGAGGCATTTTCAGCCAAAATTTTCTTGTACGCTTCGCGCCAATTATGGTGGCGCTACGCTTAGATAGTTTGCAAAGCCGAATCTACAGTTTCGCCCCTCCCTTGGTAAATTCCTGGCTACGCGCCTGTGCAAATGTATGTTACATTGAATATTTACCGTTGTACCTTTCCATTGATACATGGCACATTTATTATTTTCTTTTGGGACTCGGTAAAACTTGAGCAAACCTCGTAGTTTTGGACAAGGAATTGGCTCTTTTTCAAAAATACCTAAGCGCTCACGTGACTGCAGGTCACCCTTTGACATGAGTCGGTTGAGGAATAATTTCGAACGAGCTATTCACTTTACCGTACGCCGACACCACACCCTGTTCATACTATCAACGAATTGTGTAGTAGTATAGTTGCAAAAAACACTTGTGAAAACCGAAATGTCGGTTTCTTTTCGTTTCTCAGTCCTCAAACCGACGATAAACGTCGCAGGCTTTGTATTACTTTTGTAAGACGTTCTCGCTCCCAGGGTTTCCCACCGTCTGCAGTATGGTGGGCCATCAGTCTCAAATCGTGGGGAATCGACTTATACCGATTTCATTCGACATATACCAATTTCCTTCGACTTATACCAGTTTCCAGCAGCTTAAATTGACTTCTACCGATTTAAATCGACATACATCAGTTTAATTCGACATATCATCGATTTAAATCGACATCCACCGGTTTAAATCGATGATATGTCGAATTAAATCGGAAGAAGTCAATTTCCGTGGACTTATATCAGTTTCTAGCAACTCAAATTGACATATATGTGACCTATTTTAGGGGCATATCCAGGGGGGCATTGGGGGCGCGCGTCACCTGTGTAAGGAAAAGGGGAGAGAAAAAAAGAGGGGAAACAAAGGGAAAAAAGAGGGGTGAAAGAAGAGGAGGAAGGAAAGGAAAGAAGGGAAAAGAAAAAGAAGTAAGAGAGAAAAAGGAGAAAAGGAGGGAGTAGAAGATAAACGCCAGGAAAACACCGGGAAGAGAAGAGGAACAGTCATTATTACAGCGCTGATCACTATTATATACATAGGTTAGCCAGTGACGGATCGAGGATTACGGAAGGGGCGTGCGCCTCACCCTGCCCCTTACACCGACAACTCCATTTTTGACATTTCCATTTTTCCTCTCTCACAAACATATATATATATATATATATTTATATATATTAATATATATATATATATAATATAAAAAAAAAATTAAAAATTAAGCATTTGACATTTCAATGATTTCCCCCAACCAACAGTTCTCTAGTTATGTTCATTGCATACGGAAACATTATGTATTACTTAAAATTATTGAAAGTCAAAATCCTAAGACATGAGATCTCAAAATAACCGATGTGTAAATGCAACTTGAACGGTAAGTGTCTTTTCCGACGATCTAGGAGTATTTTTTAGCAAAATAAATCGTCGTTCTCTCCTCGCCAACCGATGGTGGCGCTCCGCTTAGATAGTATCAAGTAGTGTGTTACCCCTATATGACCTACTGACCCCCACCCCCCCCTTGTAAACATTTCTGCTGACGCCCTTGTTTGGACCTCTAAAGGGGGCCCCTTTGGACCAGGAGCCACACCACTCCCAGGCTCATCGTTACGCCAATGGTGGAGTATTGCACAATAAACAGATAGTAGTTATTTATTTCAGTCTCATTTCAATTGTTCGAATTTTTAAAGCAAACAGCAGATATCACATCATATCAGTGGGCATGAAAATGGCGTTCCGGGATGAACAGCCTCCAAACTGTAGATGCATATGTGTAGTGTTCGGTTTCGGAAATATCTGGTATTTTTTCATTTCCTTCAACAAGGTTTGATAGTAGCCGTTATAAGAGGTTTTAATATTTGTACACCAATAAACTAACTGAACTTTCGAAAATTTCCCTGACCACCATTCCTCATCATACTTCCCTCCATGGGCGGCGATCATGAGGGGGGGGGGGCGGGGGGAGGGGACATGCCCCCAATTTGTTAGGTGGGGGATTTATTATCTACTATCCCCCCAATAATTGGTGGCATAGTTTTTTGTGGCTATAAATAGAAAATAATGCGTGAGATTATTTATCCATATCATATTTGGCGGTGGCAATAAACTTCATCCAACACATGCTGTGTGAGGTAAATGACTCTTCGTGGTCGTTTCTGTGACCTGTGACCTATAAAGCATGTTGAACTCATGATTATTATCATAATGTCTGTACATCTCTTGAGTATCAGTGTAAGTACGTACAATCGTGTATGTGATCCACATCGATATGGGTTCACTGGGTTTTCATTTGGCCTGTTTCCTACAAGATTTCTAAACGCAGACGCGTAGCCAAGGGAGGTGGGCGGAGAAGGAGACCGCCCCCCCCCCCCTCGAGCATATATTTTGTATTTTTTTATGATATCGAAGTTTTACAGTAGCCGTTATAAGAGGTTTTAATATTTGTACACCAATCAAATAACTGTGTCTGAACTTTCGAAAATTCCCTGACCAACAACATTCTTCATCATACTATACCCTCTACTCGTGCAATTTTGACCGGTCTGTTAGGGGTTGAGGGGGTGTTGTCTATATTGGTTGTCCATAGAGGAAATTTTGTGCAACATTATGGATATGTTTTAAAGTAAATTTATTATTAAGTTCTGAACAAATAATGGGCTTAAAACCTTGAAAAGTGGGCTGACGGGTATTGTGGGGAGTTACGTAGAATCACTTACAAAAGCAATGATCCACATGAGATGCAATGAGATCGAACATGATGTGTGACTGGTGATAATCTTGAAAAAGATTATGGATGATAAAAAAACTATTGGGAAAACTTGGTTCTCAGGCAAAAGTGTACATCTGTTTGGTCATTTTCAAGCCCGAGAAGTGCCATTTCCGGTGATCTGGGGGGGGCTATAAAACCCAGAAATTTTCAGAATTACAGTATTCAAGCTCAAATCATGCATTCCACTGTGCTTGTGTATATTTTCAATTATTTGTGCGCCTTGCCAGGTGACTACACGTGCAATCTTCAAAAAGGTTATAGATGGAAAAAAAAACTAAAAAACTGGCTCTCAGGCAAAAGTGTACATCTGGTTGGTCAGTTTCATGCCAGAGAAGAGCCATTTCGGGTGATCTGGGGGTATCAAAACCAAAAATTAAAAGGCTCCAAAACTACATACCCAACCCTGCACAGCAGATCTCATCCCTGGCAGTCACATTATGCAGCCCTAACTCATGATCCGACTAACTGTCCATTTCCTGAAAACAAACAGGCACTGCACACGAAACAAGTGAAATTTGTTGAATACAAAAGGGAACAGGCCTAGACATATGTGCAAGTAAAGATTCAGAAGAGTAAATTTCAAGTTGATAACACTCAAAAACCTAGGCTCAGGCCTATTAATGCTACATATGCTAGATGGTCTTCTTTCATATTAGCTTGCTGCACAATAGAGTACTCAACTGTTGCAGTATGTGTGACTGCATGTAACTCTATTTTTGTGGCAACCCAAAATATCATACAAAGTAATGAAAAGAAAGCCTAAAGACTGACAGGTGGTTATAGACTAGTATACAAATAATGAATGGTTATGAGTGCAATAGTGCATATATTTCATGAGTTGAAAGATGGAATGTTCCATTCAACGAGGCGCAGCCGAGATGAATGGAACAAATTACATCTTTCCACGAATGAAATATTTGCACTATTGCACGAATGGAAACCGTTCATTATTTGTTTTATACAACATATTAGGTAAAATGCACTCATGCAACAGATTGTTTTAAGCAGACAGGTTTCTCTGCTTTCTTACCATTGAAAAAAGTGCTACCAAGAAGTATAACCCATGGTTCTATTTCATAGAGTGGAATAGAGCGGATTTTGCATGCAATCAACAAGCAATTGACCAATGAAATGACCAGAATACAATTAGGTGTTGTATAACTGTGTATAACTAATATTCATCATCCAGCTCATTACCTTCGTCGAGGACATAAACAACATGAAGGAAATGGCTGGATTAGTCTAACTAGGCAAGATTACATCTCATTGTGAGACTTATTTTGATGTACACAAAATAGGTGAATATGTTCTGTTTAGTTATTTTATTCATTAGTATTGGTTGGCAGGCAGCCAGAATTTGCAGTTGTTGTTGAAACAATCTACACGTTTTTGTTCGTCTGCCTGCATACAGTATATGTGCCATCAGTTGGCGCGCAGAGTACAAGAAAATTTCTTGTTTTGATACCATGCATCCAGATCACCGGAAATGGCACTTTTCGGGCTTGAAAATGACCAACCAGATGTACACTTTTTGCCTGAGAACCAAGTATTTTCCAATAGTTTTTTCCATCCATAACCTTTTTGAAGATTGTCACCAGTCACAAATCATATTCGAACTCATCACATCTCCTGTGGATCATTGCTTTTGTAGGTGATTCTACCTCGCGGCCCACAATATCCGTCAGCCCCACTTTTCAAGGTTTTAAGCCCATTATTCGTTAAGAATTTGAAACTTCACATTTCTCGTGAATAAACTCACTTCAAAACATACCCATAATATTGTACAAAATTTCATCTATGGACAACCAATATAGAAAAATCTCCTTCAACCCCTAACAGACCGGTCAAAATTGCACGAGTAGAGGGAAGTGTGATTAAGAATGTTGGTCAGAAATTTTCAAAAATTCAGACACAGTTAATTTATTGGTGTACAAATATTAAAACCTCTTATAACGGTTACTATAAAACTTTGTTGAAGGAAATGAAAAAATAGCATATATTTCCGAAACTGAACACTATACACATAGGTGTAGGAGGCAGGGGGGGGGGGTGGATGCAGCCCCTAATTCGCCATAACTAATGTAAAAGAGAGTTTTTACATAATTGGACCTTCATGCTTTTTCTCCATCTACATTAGACATTTCCTTGTTTACATTAGCATCCCGCGGTATACTGCGCAACTTTCACGGACCGTACGGTACACGATGGCATGCGATGTACTAACCGATGCTTGCTTCTATGATATTGACATTATCATGTTGAACGCGCGCGCTCATTTTTGGTTATTTTTTTCAAATCGCAAGTCGGACAGTTTTGAGGCTTTTCATCCTGGAACGTCATTTTCATGTACACTGATATGATGTGTTTGCTTTACAAGTTCGAACAGGGGCGTAGCGAAGGGGTTTTTGTTGGGGGGGGGTGTGGAGAATTTGATTTGCCGACGGATCTGGAAGTGGTGACTGAAATGAGGGAGGGGTCTAAGGGGAGGGGGTGTCCCCCTCCCCTTTGGCAATTTTTTAGTTTTGAAACGTCCTTAGATGCAATCTGGTGTATATTTTAAGTCAAATTTGATTTGCCGACGGATCTGGAAGTGGTGACTAAAATGGGGGAGGGGTCTAAGGGTACGGGGTTTACCCCTCCCCTTTGGACATTTTTTAGTTTTGAAACGTCCTTAGATGCAATCTGGTGCATATTTTAAGTCAAATTTGGCACGGAAGAAGCTCCCGTTCTCCTTTTCTCTATTCAGCTTTCCTTCTTTCTTCCCATCCGCTCTCTTCACCTTTTCTCCTTTTGCCGACAGACCCAAAATTTGCCGACAGCGACCAAATTATTGGGGGGGGGGTGTGACACCCCCCACACCCCCCGCTCGCTACGCCCCTGAGTTCGAACAGGCGCATAGCGAGGAATTTGCCAAGGGAGGGGCGAAGCCTGTAGGCTAATTATCTAAGCGTAGCTCCACCATAATTTGGCGCGAAGCGTACAAGAAAATTTTGGCCGAAAACACCTCCCAGATTGCTGGAAATGGCACTACACAAGACCATTTGTTGGCGCGAAGCGTACAAGCAAATTTTGGCCGAAAATGCCTCCCAGATCGCTGGAAATGACACTTCACAGGCCTTGTAAGTTGCATCTAAGCACTTTCTAATTTGAAATTACTAGCGATATCATAGACAAAATATGCTGACGGGGGGGGGGGGGCGGTCGCCCCCTTCCCGAAATGCGTCATGTTCCCCGACGACACGGTCGAGTTCGAGAGCAGCCACATTTGGTTTCATAGCACAATTCTACAGTTGTTTAAGGCGTATACACACACACGCGTTATGATAGACCATATATAGTATATATATAGATCATGAGTGAGAGAGGAAAAGTGGAAACGTCAAAAATGGAGTTGTCGGTGTAAGGGGTAGGGTGAGGCACACGCCCCTTCCGAAATCCTTGATCCGTCACTGGTTACCCTGTGTATATAATAGGGATCAGCGCTGTAATGATGTCACTGTTCCTCTTTCTCTTCCCGATGTCTTGGCATTTTTCTTTTACTACCTCCTTTTCTCATTTTTCTCTCTTTCTTCTTTTTCTTTTCCCTTCCTTCCTCTCCTCCTCCTCTTTTCCCCCTCTTTTTTCCTTTTTTCTTCTTTTTTTTCTCTCCTCTTTTTCTTACCCGGGGGGCGCGCCCCCAACGCCCCCCCGGATATGCGCCTGGGTTTTCAAGTCAGCTCCTATGGTGAAAAGGAGTTTTCATGAAAAATCCATTCAAGTTATATCTATGAATTATGATCATGGTTGTTGTCAATTGTAAGTTGGAGCAATTAATCAGGACGGTGATAGACTAGGATGAACATCACACTGTGGGTTTATTTATCATAAATAATATGCCTACGATCAGTTATACCCCAACTTTTCATGTATGAGTTTTTCTTGCAAGAGTGATAGTTTGTGCTGGATTCAAAGTTGAACAACTTTTTTTTAAGAAAAGGATGTGTGCACTATATGCACTGAAACTACCTTTCTTTATTTTTTAGCTTGTTGACCATAAACTGATATTGGAGGAGTATTGACAGAATGAAATGGCTAGTTATGGTTCTTCCAGAAATAATGAGAGAGTTGCTTAAATAGTTTAACAAAAACTGGCAAAGAAAGTAAAAGTAATGAAAGCTAATTCTTCTATCGCTCTTAAATACATGATCACAACTGCGCGTTAGTTTTAAGATGGTATCGTAGTAAGCACACGTAATATTCATGCATAAATGAGAGCACAAGCACAGGTATTACAATATTGCAAGCAAATATTTCTTCTGTGTGAGATGTACGTCCAAAGTGCAAGGTATAGTGGATTATGTTTGATCAATGACATTGTGTACAGTGGATATCCAGTGGAAATGTGAGTGAGTCTGTTCCAATAAGCCAAGATTTCTCAATCAACTTTCCTTGAGAGCCAGCTAGAGAGAAACTTTGGATGGAGCAAGTGGCCATGTAGATAACCAAATGTCATTATAAATGTATAGAATGAGTAATATGCAAGGTAGCTTGATAAGGTTCTATTTCATAAGGTTTGCATTCACGATTAAAGTAGAACGATAGTGACAGAAAAAAAATCTCTCATTTTCATATATAATGTAGTTTATATGTTACCAAGCAACATATTTTTTTAATTTTCCAAATAGCACACCGGAAAGTTATAAAAAAGGGAATTGAAACATCGTTTTTTCGTCTCCGTAATTTAGGATTTTGCAAACACTGCAACGACCTTGAACAGCCCTC
This sequence comes from Apostichopus japonicus, assembly GCF_037975245.1. NCBI lineage: Eukaryota > Metazoa > Echinodermata > Holothuroidea > Aspidochirotida > Stichopodidae > Apostichopus > Apostichopus japonicus. Next base: position 30,116,657 of record NC_092562.1, on the reverse strand, counting down.
AGGTCAGTGAATGACGTCACTGTGATGATCTTTTCTGTTGTGAACTGTTCAGTACGGAGCTGTGCGTGCATTTCGTGTCAGCATAACTGTTATTTTCCGGCGTAATGTTCAAGACATAAATAGATAATGAATATCATGGTGTTTCTTGATTTCTTCACCACGTGTTTACAAGTTTTTTTTACGAAATTTGCGGCGATTTCGCAACGATTTCCCAATATCTGAAGAGGTAACTCGCAAGCTGACCCAAAGTAACGTAAATCTCAAGATCACGTTTTTGGCGGGTTTTATACAGAGTGATGTATGAATGTGCTCACTGACCAGTCAAACTGGCACAATAACAATAGTGATGATAGTCTCAAACGTAGTTTAGTATAACATCCGAAAGAAAATCCAAAGTTCTAAACAAAGTAGATTCGCTTGTATGCACTAGGCCTACTGTAAAACATAAACGTTCCTTGTTACGTGCGTCATTAAATCCAACAGAATGGTTTCACTGAGCTTGAAATACAACCGCATTTGAACTCAATCGAGTAGTTAGTCTAGCTCGAACAATTTTCTCACTACATGCAATGCCTATTGCGTTTATTCACATGCATGCCTCGTGGTTTGGGCTTCAGGAGGAATCGTATTCTAGCCCAACTTCACGTAGGTCCGCAAACGGTACTTTCACACTGTGCAAACATAAGTGACAGTGTGCGCTCGTAAGTAATACTTACACGATGTTTTGTTTCGCTCGAGCATACATACATTTCCTATTCGTATTACATTTAAAGTAGTTTGGAGGGTATGAACACATCTCTGCCCAAAAAAACTGCCTAAGCGACGTCCATGCCCCAATTGAAATTTGCACGTGGATTCTCTCCTCACATAGTCATTAGGTTGTTCACGTCTGACATGTCTTCCAGTTCCAACACTTACTGTTGCATTAATTGGGATATATATAAATAATGCGGCATAAAAGCATCAATCTTTCAAAGTTTTTTTTTACTTTATAGTGACCTTGCCACACGCAAATTTCAATTGGGCCCGAGATGGCTCTATGACCGATTATTCCGTAATTTACATTGGGGCAGTCGGCTTCCCTAAAACGACAAGAAAAAGCAGGAACAATAACACCTTATTAAAATTAGATCCTTAAATGTCTCACGCAGTGTATCAAATCTCCTCTCTGGTTTAGGTTGTTTGTCGAGTCCAATATAGAGTAGGTTGCAACTAAACTTACACACTAAGTGCACACTGCTGAAGTACACTACGCCGAGCTCACTTTGTTATCATCATAATGACGTCACATGTCACTGTAGATCACGTGATCATCATATCGCTGTTCGCGAAAAGCCCAATTTTTGTTTAAAAAATCAACGAGTTTAGCAATTTTTTTTAAGCCTTTTCCAACATCGGATTGACTTGAATTTTCACATGTGTAATATGGAAACCAACTAGAATACTCTTGAATAAAATCGTATTTTTTCGTCGATGCTGAAAAATCACTATCGTTCATCTTTAAGGCTAGTTTGTGGATCTATCTTTCTTTGTGGCTTGGAAAAAGGAAAAATATTCTAAGATCCCATATGGTAATGTTAAAAAAATGTCACATTGATGTTGCATGTTTATCTCAAGTAAGGCCACAACAGTGTTCATGAATCAACAGAGAGCTTTGACAGTATCACGTTCTTGAGTTAAACTTTATACCATTATGAATTTGAGTAACCAATATTTCAGTTTGCATGACATTAGGGCATTAACTGGGAAACGTTGGATGAGCTACAGAAAGTATAGCGGATGAGGAAGTAAGTGTCTGCAGTCTACTACCAGTTGTATTATTCAAACAGCCATTGTCATGTGGGCTGGATGACCTACAGGCAATTGTGCAACATAGCAGTAATATTTATTGTGGTATGTGAAAAGCTGTACCGTCAGTTTCACAAAAATAGAGCTTTGTGTCTGGAGTCAGCTGTATTGACAATAACACTCTCCATTAATATATTAGTTGATATGCCTTTTGCTTTCCTAATGTATTTCCATTTCATTTAGAATTGGAAATAATTGTGCTCTTGATGAGACAATAGAAAGGTACAGTTTGTATCCTGAATATTTGACATTCACTGAAATCCTTTTCTGACGAATCAGCTGTCTGGGCCAGCAGCCAGTGTGCCTATGACAGTTGTGCATATTTTATGTGCACACATAAAATGTTAAGATTACAGTTCTTGTCTATGTCTCTGTCTTGAGAAGGGAATCATTAAATTGATTGAGCCTTTGGGTCTTAAGATGTTCTCACCATTTCATGACTATCAGGAAAAGCATGCATGCACATATGGTTGAGGTGAGACATCTGGACCTTATCATGACACTTAGAATAATTCCATTGATGTTGGTCAGTGTTCAAGGTCAAAAGTGGAAAGCGGTATTTGTGCTACTCCTCCCATCAGCAGTAATGTTGACTGATTTTATATGTGGCATGTGACTTGCAATTCTGCTAGTCAATATCCTGTATTTGGCATTAGGTGTAGGTCAAAGGCAGGTGGAAGTTAGCAGAGGTGATAAAACATGGATATCTTAAGATATGCTTCTTAGGCCACGTCTGTTTATGTTTTTAGCTGTTATACCAGTAGAACTTATTTGGAGCACCCATATAGCAAACATTTCAAACAACAGCTGAGACAACGAGATAATAAGAAAACTGTCTACTTTCTTTTTGCCATATAGGGAATACAATTTCTAAAGGACGGCTTTTCGTTTTCATAAGGGGAAATTTTAAATTGTTCACAAAGTTAAGGGGGCGATCAGGGACATGCCACTGGTGCCCCTGTTTCTTACACCTTGTAACACATGCATCTGCGCCCACAACCAAGAAATCCATTTTGTGACACATATTACAAACAGCTGGTCTTTTTTGTAGTCATGCATTGAATGCAGTACACTTCTACTTATATTGATGGGTTTGTAAAGAAACTAACACCAAATCTAATGATGTAAGACGATACTTTATGGATGATTGCAAACAAACTAGTAAAATATGAATATCCTGCAGGGTTTCAAGACATGAAAACATTTTGTTTTACTTTGGTCACTGCAAGGAATAATTTTCCTCTCAAGTAATGTTTTGTTTTCTTTGCAGATGGAGAGGGTGGGTGTACCCATCTCCAAAGAGTTGCCAGAAGACACCCCACCCCAAACCAGTGAGCATGAAGGTACGATACTCTTTTTTCTGATACTGTAACAAGAAGAAGCAAACCTTTGCTACCTGTATACTATCTGTACATGACCTTTGAAAAAAAAACACTATAAAAACTCCTCCAAATGTTTGTATAAGATAACTGTATGATATGGCAGAGTATGACCGATATATGCTATTATGAATGGATTTTGACCAGTTTTCATAGCATAGGAAGTAATTGCCTTATAATAATAATAATAATAATAATAATGTAAATTTTTTATAGCACCACTCCATGAAATGAGTAACTGACCATGATTGGTTCACAAAGTGGATAGCATCAACACTGAAATGCACAACAGAAAAAATTAGTCTTCAGTGAACTCTTGAATGTTGGTAGATTAGAACTAGTTCGAAGATGGTCTGGTAACTGATTCCAAAGACTTGGGGCAGAGTAATTAGCAAATAACTTCTGAATCCACAAGCCTTCACACTATGATTAGGTACAGAGAGGTATGACTTGCTAGTCAAACGTACTGTGCTCACAGGAATGTAAGATGATAGGTTAGCGAGATACACAGGCTGTAGTAAATCATGAGCATGAAATGCAAGTAGGAGTATTTTGAACTTTACCCAAAAATCAATAGGAACCCTATAAAGACCCTTTGGAAATGGGGTGGTATAATGATAATAATAAGCATAATAATAATAATAATGTAGATTTATATAGCTCCACTCCAGGAAACGAGTAATTCTGTCCAAGCTTCCCTTGCGATATTATTGTTGTAAAGCACGCTTTAATTTGTGGCCAATACAGGCTACCTGTAATTGTGCTACCTGTAACTGCTATATCACCAAATTATTGAGAGCCCATAGATGAAATTCAAGTTTCTGCTGCCTTCTAAAAATCGTTTGCATGGATAAAATTTGTACAAGATTATATCGATGAAAAAAATTAATGGAACAATATGGCACATGAAGGTCATATCAAAGACTTCACTCAACATGAATACTGAAAGATCGATATATTACTGTTGATGAACTCAACTCAAAACTTGGATTAGTCAATTAAATTGGAGGTTGGTTTATGGCAACCAAACAGTTGTAACTGCACAGTAAATCCAATTAAGTATCATAGTAACAAGTCACCTTTGACAGGGACTTGCTACCTTAATGATTGACATGTTTAACCTACAGTTATATAGGGAAATGTTTCTGTCAGGGTTCCTATCATGTTGTTTCCATGATTTCTGATATGCCCATGGTTTCTGATATGTTAGTTACACCCAGCAAAATTGGTGGCCCATGGTTGCACAGCATAGCAAAAGGTTAGGAATGAACATGGAATAGTTTCGTCAGTACGGGGTTTAAGTATGGTATTGACCTGAAAGTTTGGTAAGTTGCAGGACAAAGTTGCATGAGCATTAAAAAGAAAATGAAAAACCACAAGAATGGCACTTATTAAACAATCTCAACCTCTCTGTGTAGGCACATATACCAAGGGATATGTTATCATGTTTTCTTTGGAGGGAGGGAGGAGGGGGGGGGCACAGGACTTAGAGAAGTGCATATGTATGAAAAATCCTCCTTGTTATTGGAGCAATCATGGGTGTCGGTTGGAAAATGGATGCTAACTCTGTAAATGCCAAAGGGTGTTGGGCATGGGTGTGGACTGCTTTCTAATGATCGATAGTGTTTAATTCCTTGTTGAAATTTAATAAACAAACTGATTAATCAAGGTTGGTGTGTATGTGTGTGACACTTTGGCAATGGAAATTGTCAATACATTAGAGTTAGTATTCCAGTCGCTTTCTGTAATATCTGAATATTAAAGGCCTCCTTGAACGACTTGTAATAGTCCACCATAGTTATTGTGAAATTCATAATGTGTGTGATGAAGTTATAATACAACTTAATAACTATAGTGGATCAATATTACCAATGTTCACTTTAGTTATCGCAATTACAACATGAATCGGGTGCAGTACAACATTTTCCGTGTTTAGCGATTATTTCTTAGTATTATTACGTATCATTTAGCTTGTTTTACAGTTTTACAACACAGTTGTAAGTAAGGAATACATACAGAATTGTTTTATTCGTCTTTGCCTCATATATAGTTTGCACTTAGCTGGTTAAGGGGGCTGTAATTAATCACAAACGGAATGCCTGTGTTAGGATATTTGGACTTGCAATTCAATAAATCCTCACAATTTAATTTGTCTGCCCTAGAGACACCATCTAGTTAAGTGAAGGGGTAACCAACGTTCAAGAAATATCATTTTAAAATAGATACCTGATGTTAATAATTATGTGAATTTGGAGTAAATGCGTTTTAGTCTCAGGCTTTGGCTATAAACAATAGCATTCTTAAGACGTTGTGGGTAAAAGCTATTTAAAATGATATTTGGAGTTTCTACAGAAAATTTCATAATATGAATTAACATGTTCAAAGCAAGATTAGAGCAATTCTTTACCATGAGTTCAGACAAAGAATACACCATCAATATTTCTGGGGCCTAAGTGGAGTAGTGGCCTCTTGTTACAATTTGTAGAGAAGAGATGAACACATTAACATATCCTAGTCTACAAATATTTACTGCCACATTTATAGTAGTTTGCTTAGGTGTAGTTATGGTTCCATATATGTAATGAATAAATCAATTTAAAAGATGGAAGAAGCTTGATGGATCAGAATTCCCTCCTAAAAATGAGTAAATTGATTTTTTACTATGATAATCATTCTTGTATATCATTGATGTTCGTATTGGATATGTAATGGTCATCATAATCAATGCAGAAAGCAAAACCATAAACCTGTCATAGTTTTGAACATTCATGTCCTGGTGCAAAACTTGACTGCTACATCAATATTCATTAAGTGCTATTTAATATGTTAATGACAAATGTAATAGACAACGCAGTTAGAGACAATTCCACAAACCATTCTTGGTTTATATTTACCATTAGTTACCCGCAATGCAATGCAATACAATACAAAACATACGAAAAATAGTTTAAAATGGTGTGAAAATGATGGTATAAAAACTGCTCAACTAGGCTAACTTAACTTAAACATTAAATGCAAGAATATTTTACATTGGACTAGTTAAGGTGGGAGTTGTAACTGGTGGTAAATTTATTTGGTATTTCGTTGCATTCTCTTTAGTAGTTCCCCCCATCATTGGCCCCAACCCCCATCGAGTACATTTATATTTTTGTTTCTTTGTGCTGCCTTTTATTTTCAGTCGCCCATCATGTCCCCATAAATTTCTGAGGGGGGGGGTGGGCACTCTGTCCCTGGCTATGGCATTGCACTCCTCATGCACACGTTTTCTGTAGATCATTTTCAGCCATACAAATACAATAATTTTATCTCGATCTGAAGATATGGCTTAATAATTCGCCGATGCTGTTGTTGATTTTAATCCTCCTAGATTAGTAGAGGAAATCCTCCCCACAGGATGTCCAGCTTAATTCCATTCTGAACTTTTACCGGTGGTAAACTAGAAATCAGATGAAGTTATGATTCTACTGTCATCACAAACTCAAAATGGCCTTATCTTAGGGAAAGCTTATTCAGTACTTTAAGATAAACATCATAATACCTCCGTGCAGAGTGCACTCTGGGAATTACAACCACAGCACAGGTACCATAGATTATATCAATTATTGCTATAAGGTTTAATGAATGTTTAAGATAGCCAACTTATTGCAAATGAATAAAAGTTATGACTGTAAACTAGCAAATACCTTATACACCATAGGAATATTTAGAATTCTATTAAAAGTTAATTACAAATTTCAGTAAAAGAAATGCAGCCAAAAAAGGACTACCTAAAAACAAAAAATTAAAAGGAAATTCCAAATTGTGTGTAAACAATAGACAAACACAAATAATACATAAACACCTTTATCTAATTTTAGTATTAAAGAAAAAAAATCCAAATTTACTACAAAAAGGCAGAAACCAAGATACTATGCAATCAAAGAATATTGACACGTAGTAGTATTAAAGTAAAATTCTAAACTTTGATGAAACAGAAAAGATATAATCTACATTGCACCAAGTGGGAAAATGAAAGCTACTACAATACTATCTGTTCTTCAGCAACCAACATGAAATTGTCACTTCTATTGCCTGTTTACACTAGATTTGGAACAATACAATCTATCAAGACAAAGCTACAGATCAAATCTCTAGTGTGAATGAAAATTTGATGAAAACCAACTCAAATGTTTCAATCTAGTAAAAGGTCAGCTCCGAATCAAGCAGCTTTAGCTTTTGCAAATTGTGTGTCATTTGGATGTAATGTAACAATGGCTTTTGAAAGATGCAATGTTGTAATGGAGTATGTTTCCCAGAGTCGTTAACAATCTGAGTACCAATACAATACAAATATAGCTTGAGCACCAGTATTCATGTGCAGCTTCTAGAGTACTAAGAAGGTGTACCTTTCATCCAAGTACAAATACTTTGAAAATACTTTTGATTTATTCAATATATGAGAATATAAATATAAAGAATAGTACTGCCAAAATGGAACTATGACCAAAAACACGTCATTCATGAACTATGTATATACAGTTTATAATCAGCAGAACATTAAATGTACTAATGGAGAAGGAATATTATCACAGTACTCCCTCTCATAGGGTAATACTATGCAAAGCCAAATTAGTAACAAAGTAATGCAGTTCTCCACTGTAATATTTAGTTTTACATGCATGCTTTTTTTTTTATTTTAAGTAAAAGTACCCATAAAGTACTCATCCTGAGAGAAGTGTACTGACTGATAAAAAGGACTACTTCTAAATGAAATCCAGTAGTACTCAAAACTTGTAATAGGAGCAAAAATTATATCTATTAATACCCAAACTATCTCTGTTTATTAAACATAGTTGGATGTTGTTATAAGAACTTAACCAAATATTATTTTAACAACTTAAAGTACTGCATGGTGTTCTTTTCACTGAGAGGTTTATAACTTATATGGCACAGCTAATGACAGACAGAGAAGTTTATTACATGACATGCTATAAAAAATATCAAAAGAAACATTGAACTTGTATTTCTTTGTTTTAAGGGAAACATTTTCATTACTAAAAGCTCAGTAGAAAACAGCTGAAACATGTCATTTATATCATAGTATGTTACTTATGTTCAAGTTACAAAAATTAATACAACAATATATCTTACCTAAAATATCTGATTTTAATGAAAGACGTCTCGGAACAAGCATTAAAAGAAAGAAATGATAACAAAAAGGTGTTGTTGGGTAACCATAGAGAGTGATCAACCTTACCACAGATACAGTACTGGGAATAGGTACCTGACCATTGATCCTGATACCTCATAACATATACTTCTTGAATCAATGTAACAGACTACTGAGTCTATTATGATATCAAAGGTTATAATGGTTACTGATCCTGTTTTTTTTTAATACATTTTTTTTTTTATTAAACTCTCATTTTAGTACAAACGAAAACGACAATAAACATGTTTCATCTTGCTTTGTAAACACAAAAATAAATTGAAATACATAATCCCATACAATGGGGAAAGTATATTTTTTATTAATGTTCAATGTTAATCCTCAATATGTTTACCCAAGGCTCCTAATATCGTTCCCAATCATTATTCATATTAGATATAAATAGCATAAATTCTGTAAGCTGAAGTAACCTTTCAAAAAGTCAAGCAACCCCAAAACAGATGTAATTGTTTACAATTTAAAGTATAACATTTCACTAGAATAACAATCAAATTAAACATACAGTCATGATTACAACCCAGAAATACCATTTTTACCTTATTAATATTTAAATCAATACTAGCATAGATCCTGTTACCTTACAAGAGGGACTGGGACAGATCACAAACAACTGATCCTGTTACCTTACTACAGATATTGGTAAATTACTACTGACAATTACAAGGCATAAGTAAAAGATAATATAACCATGTTTAGCTTGATCCTTACTTGTATTAGCTAGTTGTCTATCAACTTTCCTTTAGAGTAATGGCAAGAAAATTCTTACTTCAGCTGCTGGATACTTAGATTGTATTCTTATTTAACATATCAACACTAAATTAACCTCTGAGTAATCCGTTCAAGATGAAAATAAAATTAAATCCTCTCTGATATGTGTGTTTTCTCACATATATTTTTAAATTTAACTGCAAGGTAGTTGCTACTGATATATACAAATTACATGCATCTGATTATGATTAATATTGAAAGGCAAACCCATGAAATTTCAGTAAGAAATGCAAACATAATTTGTCTTCAACTATGTATATTGTTTCAAGTTCACTTTACAATAATTCCGGAAAGGATTGATGAAAACCTTTAGAGTGTATAAAGTATCCACCATTCCTCTCTCGAAACAAAAAGGACATTTTGTGTATTTCCCCATTACCAGTTGCTAAGAGAGGTACCCAAGTTAAATGGTCTAAAATTGTTTGTGACATCATCATTCTTGCCTTGGTTGATTTCCTCTTCACCTGGTCATGACATATTGGATTCACTCTCTGTAAACACATGCTATGTGAGTACCACAGCAATTGTCTTACTGTGTGTGGTGATTACCATATCAAAACCTATTCATGGACCTTTGGGTTTGTTTTAATGAAACTTTGCAAATGCTGATTTCCCTAGACTAGAATGTTTCGTTTTGGCTTGAGTGACTATGGTGCTGTCAATTATATGCCTAAGTGAATAATGTTCTTCCAAATTTACTGATGGACAAGCACACAAAATTAATAAATCAATAATTATGCAAATAAGCATTTATGAATCACGCAAATGAACAATTGATGTAATATAATGCATGAAAGGCATTGTAGCAAACAAATGCCTAGAACTACCATTACTACTTTCTCCATGATACAAGGATTAGCCTACTTGAATATGTGAGCCACTTTGGGCTAACATTCCCTCCTAGATTGTTCTGATCTGAATGGCAAATTTGTGTAGGTGCTGCTTCTTGTCTCCAAGTGTATAAGCACTGCATCAAAGATACACTGGTACTGCTCCTAAATATCAATTGAAAGAAACATTGGTGAGATCTTAAATAAATTGATGAACTACTGTAGTCTAAAATACCCATAGAATACATTTTAATGATATCATGTAGAAAATGCTAAACACAAAATTGCCAAATTATGGATCTGGAAGTCAGTTACTTTACAATGCTATGCATCCACATATATGTATATGTTGCAACTTTCAATATCTTTTACAACCCCCATATTCTTATTGGATTAGTCACATTTCACCCTTAATTTAGTTTTTAGTCCATTGGCCCACATGCCTCAGAGACAATTTGATCAGCTGCTAAATTGAACGCTACGCCATATTGTAATGGATTAGTTACATATATATAAAATTATATTTTTATTTTATTTATTTTCCATTTTCATGCATATATATTACAATGTTTACAGTGAAAAAACATATAACAATTGATAAGAAAATAGTGGAAGGGCTTTGAAGCCGAAGCTCCTACAAGAAGCCCACCGTAACATAATTAATTACAAGGTAAATGTAAATGAAAGGGAAACAAGAAGGATAAGAAGAGGATCTGCGCCCACCCCACCCATCATATTGACCCACTCGGTATCTTGTCCAGAAGGAAAGAAATGGAGCAGTCAATTGGGATAAAATAGAAAGATGTCAAATAGAAACAAAAGCAAAAATATAGATGAAAATACATAAGGCTAAACTAGAAGTGTTCATATGTAGATATAAGTGTCTTTTTTAACTTATCAGAAAATAACTTTACGGATTTTGCATTTTTTATTGAATCACTGATTTGATTCCAGAACTTAGTACCATCAGATACAATTGAGCGTTTGAAAAGGCCAGAATTAATGGGAAAAGAAAATAAGTGTTGGGAGGACCTGGTAGTGTGGGAATGTATATTATGAGTGAAAGAAAAGACATTTTTGAAAATATCTGGTAACTGTTGCTTAACAAATTTAAAATGAATGTAGTGCAATGGTGTCTGTGGATGTCAAAAATATTAAGAAAACCTCATCTGGTAAAAAGAGGGATGTATGTGCTCTAAAACTTGATTGGGTGATAATCCAAACAGCCTTTTTCTGGAGTTTGAATAATTGATTTAGATGAGAAGGGTGAGCATTACCCCACACAAGATTGCAATAGCTTAAATGAGGATCAATGAGAGTATTGTATAAATTCTTAAGGATATAACTTTTATAGGTACAAACTCTCTTAATTTGATAGAATACCCCAATTATTTAGAAATAGAAGTCTTAACTTTATTAATATGAGAAGACCATTTTAATAAAGGGTCAATGTATCAACATAAAAGTTTAATGGTAGCAACACGTTTGATTTGGGTATGATCAATCGATATTTTTCATATTATTATGATTGGGATAAAAAACCAAGAAATTTAGTTTGCTGATATTCAGTGATAAACTTATCTACCTTAAACCAATTAGCAACCTTTTTTGATTCGGAGTTGAGGACTGAAATGACATTATCAATACTATTGTGCTTATATATGAAACACTGGTATCATCAGCAAAAAGTGTAAAGTGTAAAAGATGTGAACAATGGGTAATATCATTTACATATAGCAAAAATAGCAAAGGCCTGAGGATTGACCCCTGGGGCACACTACAATTTATATTACGATAAGATGAATAATAACTATATTATCAATGAACACAAGTTGTTGTCTGTTGGATAAGTTACTAACAAACCAATTGTGAGCAACTCCTCTTATGCCATGATGATATAATTCAGCAAAAAGAATGTGATGATTGACAGTATCGAAGGCTTAGATATGTCAAGAAATATGCCTAATGAGTACTCCCTATTGTTAAAACCATTTATGATATATTGTGTGACATCTAAAGTTGCCATGGCAGTAGAGCAGCCTTTACGAAAACCGAGCTGTCCGTTGCTAAGTGTTTATTTTTATCAAGGAATTTAAATAAAATAATGCTTTCTAGAATTGTTGATGAAAGTACTGCGATGGGTTTATAGTTTATAGTAGAAACACAAACTATCACTAGTTCACTACCTTTAAATATCAGAGTGACTTTAGCTTCCTTGGAATGAAGTGGTACAACACCAGTTGAAATCGATAAATTAAAAATAAATGTAAGAGGAGCTGCAAATCAAAACAATTATCATGGGGAAAATTAACAAAAATGTTATCAATACCACATGCACCTTTTTTTCATATTCATAATTATCTTTGCCTGGGAATATTCCTTAGCCTTAATGGACATGATGTTATAAAGGAAGCTAGTGATGCCAAATTTTGTGTAGAACGATTATATTTTCCTTGCGACTTAGCTTATTTTTACTTCAGATAGGATCGCAGTTACTACTATGCTTTAACTTAGGTTCACCTCGTAATCATCCTATCAATTTTGCAGTATTACTTTATCTCAAGAACATGCTTGTATAAACTACACTTTATCAGTCGCCTCAGAGCCATATGTCTTGTATGGATTATAGCTAGCTTATCTTCACAATTATATCATCGAAATTTAAGGATATTCATATTCTGGTATTTTTTATTCTAGGTTAGTGGAATCGGTATAAAGGTTGATACTACCCAATGTGTGTATATATGAAACCGCACTTGAACATTTAATTAGCGCTAGGTTCCATCATACTTATGTAGGACCACAATGCCATCTTAGTATTCTCAAATATCAGCCACCAGTCATACGTTTATTTATTTAAACCAGTACATTATTTACTACCAACTACTGCCACAGCAGAAGAAGATTACCTAAAAGAACATATAAGGGGTAAGTCTCTTTATCATTAATTGTTATGAGGTCTGTGCAGTTTATTCAAGGAATGTACGTCTGTTGTACATACTTAAGTTTAACTGATTGTGTATATACCTTCTAAGGAATGGGTTAATACAAATTAAGTGTTATCAAATGGCTACGCAGTGCTAGCTCCTCTTTAGCAGTAGGGTCATTCCATGTCAAATCACGGATGGCTGTTGCTGCACCCTCTCCAAAAATTCCCAAATTTTTTGTATGATTTGACCACCATGAAATAAGTATATGCTGAAAATTTCAGTTGCTTTACTTTACAATTGGCCGATTTATCACACTTTGAAATTCCGAAATTTGTCGCCACCATGGCATTTTCTTGACTTTTGAGGTCTCATTTCTCAGCAATTAAACATTCTACTCCCTTTCTTTAACAGATGCCTATAGAGTCTATCCCATAGAACAGGAAAATACAAAATTAGGCTACAAAAATATTGTCTTGTGGAGTTAGGTCAACTTAAAAGTGTCAAAATATTTGATTTTTGTACTTTTCACAAAAAAATGTGCTATTTTTAGTGATGAATTGCTCCTAAACCGTTGCCTCAGGGTACTTGATTTTTTCAGAGGTTATTATGTGTAGTACAAACATTACAAAATAATGATTATAATGCTTTCCTATAATTTGTTTGTAAGTTGTGCAACTCTAAAGTTGCTATTTAATGCTGCGATTCAGCATGAGGTAGGGGTTTTGATGCCTATTTTTTACCACAGTAACCATGTTAGAGCTGTCAGGGTTTTTTACTTTAATTAAAAGTATAAAGTTCTAACACCTAGACAAATTTCAGGGTTCTAGCTGTTCTTAATATTAATTTATGAAGTTGTTAAGCTGCTCCGATGTACAAAAGAGGTCGTCTTTGACGGCCAATAACTCAAAACGCGTCACATTGAAAAAATCTGATAATTTTTTCTGGAAGAGATATAGTACCACACTGTTTGTACAAAACATTTCAGGAGGGTGTTTTACCTTATTTTGAAATGAAAAATCCTCAAAGTTTGGGATTTTTACAAAAAAACGTTTTTGCCTGTTTTGATGTTCCATGTGTTTTAAGTCTGGGTATTGTACTTCAAGGTCATTCAATTCAATACTGTGCAGTTTTTATTTTAATATAAACAAATACTATTTGCAATGTACTTGTCTGCTCCTGGTTGAGTTCATTTACTTAGAAGACTTATAAAATGAATTTTAACCAGTACATACATATGTCTGTACAGTGTGTGCACTACATACACTGTACTGGGTGTATATGTACGGAGTGCCATGAGTGCCAGAAGACTATGTTTAAACCTAACACTAATATACACACTGTACATATACACCCAGTACAGTGTATGTACTGTACACACTGTACATACATGTATGTACTGGTTGAAATTCATTTTATAGTAAAGTCTTCTAATTCAACCAGTTGTAATGCAACTGCAATTTTCAGAATATGCTTTTCATGGTGGTCCAATCATACAATAAATTTGGGAATTTTTCAAAGATGTCGAACTACAACATACCCCAAAATGTGGTTATTTGATATGGAATGACCCAGTAGCTTTAATTGCATTGAGTTAGTTCTATACACTCCTGCCAACAAGAAGGGTGACTTCCCTTCACTACACATGTTGCCTATAATCTTCTCATAATCTGTCAACGCCGTTTTTCTTTGCCGAATTCTACTTTGCCGAATTTTACATTGCCATTCTGTTCTACCCGCGCCTGCTTCCATGTGGTTGTTACTGTATGATACGCAATGAATAAATCTATGCTGATTTATCTCTCTCTCAATTGTTGAACTTACTTTCCGTCCATCCATTTACCTGGAGGATATTATAGTTCATTTGGATGTTCTCAATTGGACTTATGTTTTAAAAATCTTGAACCTACTTTTTCAAATCTTTCCAAGGAACTTTCCTACAAAAAGTATATTCGTCAATTCCAAAACTAGTGTTGCTACGATAATCGTTTTCAATATCGGTATCGGCCGATATTTGCAATATCGGCAGCATATCGGTATCGGTAAAATTTTGCCTAATTGCCGATAACAGCAAACCGATATTGAACTTTTCTTTTAACAGCAGAGCTACTTCTTTATACTTGCAATGATTTGTTAATCTGCCCGAGATGATCCATTTCTTTAGCGTCAGTTAAACTCAGATTCATTTTCGATTAATATCCATGGAAACCTGACCCTCTGTAACCACTAAAACACGTCTACGGCGCGCGAATATAACCAATGACCTTCGTGAACCTTGGCCTACACACAGCATTAGTGCAGCATATATACACTGTACTAACCATTCATTTTCTCAAAGGCCTCCGTGAAAACCTTGAACATGATGCAAACTGCACAGTTTACTGAGCAGTGTTGGAAACCTTGTTCAATTTCCCGCGAACACACTGCCGATTTCCCGCCGGTGTTCGCCCAGCAAACGCGGCCGAGCACGCGTAGTGTGCGGCATAAAGGCGTGGTGTCCAGGGGCCCGTCTTAGGGCCTTGGTGGGGTCATGGGGTAGAACCCCTCGTGGGGATCCTGGGGGCAAAAGCCCCGAAAAATTTTAGCATTTTTTGCGTGTCTGGCGATGAAAAAATTCACAGTTGAGGATGCAAAATACTGACAACTTTTTTTTATTTAAATTGTCACGAAACTGATGAAAATTTTAAAATGACAAGTTAGAGTAGCTATATTATGTTATAAAATGTAAAGAGATTTAATCTGTCTTTCAATCTTTAAAAAGTGCAACTTACAAAACTTCCGATATTATGAAACAAACAACGTTCAGCAAAGCCCTGTTTCTAGACTGCCTAACAATGAATAGCATGCACTATGCGTACATTTTTACAACCGCAGTGTTTAACCATATACCCAACTACCACGCACGGTACATGTGCTGCGAATTTTCCCAGGTACCTTCCCAAACAACTGTGAGCTCATCCCCTGTATAACACCTGTTTGTTAACATTTTTTGGCACATTGCCAGGGAACTTTTTGGTTACGTGAGAACCGTAACCGCCGAGGTGGTTAGGCCATTTGCTATACACTTAACTATGGTAGGATATTATTTTTTCCCTATTTTTGAAAATTCTAGAAAGTACTTTCTTTTCCCCCCGCTTAACAACAGATGTGGTGTTACGGTATATTCATAAATGGATGCACTAGAGCCTTGTTTAGATGACATTAGTTGCATTTAGTACGAAATGCCAGTTTTGCGTGAATTTTCGAAAGTGTTTTGCTCGATCTTTCGTAATATTTGAAAGGTGTACCACCTTACTTTCCGTACACAATTGGTCATTTCTCTACCGATTTTCAGTTTTTTTTCCCTCTATACGGTCAAGTGAATAAGTTGTACATTGAGTATAAACTCAATAAATTATAACTTTTACATTGTGATCGACAGTTCGTAACCTAATTAAGGTGCAATTTTGCAAGCATACGTTAACACTGTAGCTACTTGTAAGTCTACGATGTTAAGGCTCACATTTACTGCGTCCATTTTATTATCGTGTGCAGCGCTGCAGTGAAAAAGATTCCGCCTGGATTTCAATTACCATTCTCTTTTTCAAAATCAGGAAAAAAGTCATTCTTTTCAACTTAGGACAAAAGGAAAACAAAACACCATATTTTGTTGTTTACTTGAAGATTTATTTGTGAATGTATGCATGACTAAAAGTACGATTTTGCCTTTATTTTGTCTGCTAAAAAATATCGGTATCGTATCGGTATCGGACCGATATTGGGATGATAATATCGGATATCGGCCAAAACCGATATTGGTGATATCGGCGCAACACTATCCAAAACCACGCTCTTCCGACAACCTTACAAGCCAACTCTACAGAACCACTTTCGTCAACTTACAAGGAACCACACCTGCTCTCAGCGACTATGTGTAAATGTAATGTATGTTTTAATTATAATTCAACAGAACAAATTCTCCTTTCTCATCTCTGCTTTTATGTTTGTGACTGTTGGTTAATCTTGAGTGGTTAAATCCCTTTTATAGATAGCTAGCAGTCACGTAACATTAATTTAGTATACAAAAATACCAAATATACACCTATGGTTCATGGCTTGTAGCTTACACTCCATGTCGAGAAGATAATCAATTATGTTTAGAACAAAACTAAAAAATTTTCCAATAGGAAGACTATTTCAGATGAGGAAAACCATGAACTTCTTCTGCACGAAACAAAGCCCTCTTTTAAGTGACCAGGACTCAAATTCACAAACCAATGCAAAGATGCATAGCAATTTATACACAAACTAGATATTTTCGATTGATTGTGATCAACATAATAAACCAACCTGTATATTTGATATGCCAAATTTAACACTAAAATTATTCCTGGGGACTGATAGTAATAAGTTATTGAAATGAAGAATAAATCAAACAGATAATAAGTTATTATTGTTTATTTTTTAATTGAAACTATTGAGTCCTTATGTTTTCTTATTACCATTCATGATGATAAAAGTATCCTCTAAGCATACAAATATATTCATAAACTTACTACCCTGAGCATTCTATTCCCTACTTGATTTACACATATACACTGTTTTTGAATGGTTAGGTGTATAATTTACAGTCTCAAATGGCACAATTACCTGACAATTTTTCCTAGTTGGTTTTGTTTGATAACTCTTACACCATTATTACGTTTACTGTACAATGCACCAGGCCTTGGATACTTTGTGATGAGTATGTTGCAGGTTTTATAACTGTCAGTGTCTGTATTGTAAAGCAAAGAGTCACTTATAAAAAAAGAGACAATCCCTCCTTGAAAAATAACAGTCAAGCCAGTGGATACATGTGGCATCCATAAGGTCATTTGATTACAAATATTCATGCAAACAGATCATAGGGTACATACCAGGTTTTGGATCATGAGTGGCTGAGCTGAACGCATGTTGCTAATGAGTTGGAATATGTCAACCTCGTTGACTGCTTGTGCCTGATCCAAAGCTGCTACTAATCCACAAAAGACACCTGTCCTACCAACACCATCCCTGTAGGTAAATAGCACAAGATTAAGAGAGCGAGTGCATAAATTGAAGAAAAGACACACACAACCAAATCATGTGAAAGGCACACAATCATCCAATCGCTAAGGGTACACTCTCAGGAAGCAAAACAACATGTGCAAGACATTCTCTCATCCCCAAAAAATTAATGAAAAACAAAATTGCAACTTAGAGGCAGATAGCATGTTAAAATCAAATTTTCCACGAGCATTAGATATGTTTGGCATTTATTCTATAAAAAGCTATAACAGTAACAGCAATATGCTTAACTGTTAGACTCGTCCTGTTTAGCCTCTAAAAATATGCCTTCAAAAATGACCCCTAAACACAGTGGACTTCAGGTTGTAAAGAACCTGCAAACATATTCATTGACAGAAAATAAGCTACATGGAAGTACCATCATGTTTCCCGGATGGAATACAATATGTTGCAAAAACAACCAGCTGACATTAGTGACTATACATACTGCACTTGACCATTTGTCATATTTGATAAAAAATTAGTCAATAAATAGTGGCAGCGCATCTGAAATTAGGTTTAGTGAGGGCATGACCAGTAGTTGAACCATGTGAACAGAGACAACTTACATGCAATGTACCAGAACACGATCAATTGCACTTTCCTTGCACCACTGGCTCAGCTGATGAACGCAATGCAACAGCAGCTCTGGTGAGTTAGCGACTGTCTCGTTATTTGGCCAACCAAGACACTGCATTTGCATCACGGTACGGATATTCTGAGACTATTTCAAAGACAAGACAGACTGCTAAAAGTGATTGGTTATTGCAATATATTATATTAACATTATTATATGAACATTTAAGTCAGCAAATCATTTATTGAATGGGATTGTGACTTGATTCAGTGACATAAAAATTTAAATCTGTATGTTCTATCAATTGAGCTTTAAAGCCAATCGTTGTTGGGGATCCTTATATAAGCGTTTCTTTTGCATAGGGTGGGTGGTCCCAGTCAGAAGCCACAACACTGTACATACTGTGTAACCAAGGATCACACTCTACGTCCCAGAAAGAAACCGTGAGAGATTTAATGAGTAGAAAAATTTGAGCTCCACACTAACAAATATTAAATATGAAAATCAACCAGCCATTCTGATTTTATATGCAAACAAACCTACTGAATATTCTACAGCACCAACCAATTACAATAGATTGTCCTATAAAATGATGGAAAATATTGATGGACTAGCTTGGACTTGGTGTCATGTCCAAATCCAGGGTACTCCTAAATCCAAAGTCAAAGCCAACCCAAGTTTGCCTTCACAGACTCAAGATTAAAAGCACTAATTTCTGTTTTAAACGAACACTCAGAATTTTGCAATATTTCATCTTGTTTCTTTCAGAGTTGTTCATATAAATAAACAAAAATATAATTTCAAAAATTAATTAACCTGCCGAGCTGTGTTAGTAACTTCCATTTTGCGGACACAAATAGAACCATTGACATCTGAAGAGAGAGGTACAATTGTGAATGGACTAAATGTGACTGGAGAGGTTTCGGGCCAGTATTGTTCATCCTGTAGAGAAAGTGATATATTTATTATAAAACAAGTAGCAATAACAATGCTATCACTGCACAACAACATGTAAGGAGAAAGAGGAATTGGTACAATGAAGAATGATGATATTAAGTTACCGTCATGAAGACATTTTATGTGAAATTTGGTGTTGAGAAACAGAATGTTGATTTCAAGGCACAACTGTATCGTTGCTACACAAAAGCAATTTTTCAATGTGCAAAATCCCGCTGAAAGGTATTTTGCAATTTCATATCTGAAAGAGAAACTGATCAGATTTTTTTTTGAAGGAATTAAAAATAGGTTGAAAAGTGATGTCACAAGAATAAGAGATCCTTCACAGGGAGGTGTGTTTATATTCCTGTTTCTCTTTAAGGGGGAGAGATCAGGGATGGTAAAATAATTCTACATTACATTCCAAAACTTCTAACAAAGTGGGATTCCATTTTGTATCTAACCTTATCATCCAACTCATTGAGCATGATGATAACACTGCACTCATAGTCCCAAACCAGTCGCCAAAAGTCCAGAATGGTATTCTTCAGAGGCATCTGAGTAGCTATGAAAAAGTCCCTCTTCTTGTAACCCTAATGATCAAAACAGAAAGAACCTCTGAGCATCATAACTTCACTACTAATTTTAATTGTTATCTTTCTAGTGAATTACCAATTTATTTAATTTGACTTAAAACCTAAGGGTAATTATGCAGTATTTCTCTTCTCCAGTTGATAAAAACATCTCTCACTCTCGCTACTACTAGTATTAATAAATCAATTAGTAAAGGATTGTTCAGAGTCAATTAAACAAAGCAATTGAAATCACTTACATTTAAGAATGAAGCATTAATGTAATTATTGTAATTCTCTCCAACATTCGTCATCAAAAACGGTCGGTGTTCTTCAACTTGCAAGAGAAAAGTATATTAATGAAAACATATAAGTAGCTCTGAAAAACATATCGATACTTGTTTATGATATCCCAAGATATAGGTTAATTCACACTCAGTGGAGATGAAAATAACACAAAACGCTTTCAGTGAGACCAACAGAAATTCTGTAACAAAATATGACAACTTCAGACCTATTATCTGGCGTCAAGCTACCTTTGACTAGTATGTTACAGAAAGGGTTTAAAATAACACATTTCATGAAGTGTCCAGGCAGATTGGAATTTTTCTTCTTTCTCAAAAGCAACATGATCTGTATTCATCTTTCTATCTCACTATCTGCCTGTCTATCTGTAAATGTAGACAGCTATTTGCAGTTTTATGTTATTTTACCTATAGAAACAAGTCTTAGAAACCCTACTAGAACACATTTCCTGCTGTTTCCTGCTGGTGTCCAATAAATATTTTGATTCTCAGTCCTATGAAACACAAGACCTAACAGTCTAGCATACCTTAAAATGTCCATACCCATAAGTTAGCTGGTTCCTTTCATGATTCCTGCAGATACATGTATCACTCTGCTAATAAATTCACTCATATTTATAAGCTGCTGTACTTTGCAGTAAACTGCAGCTTTGTATGATTCTGACCACACATTTTCTATTCTAGGTAGTCAGATAGTCCTCAATATAATCAAGGCACCCATCTGGTTATCACCATTTCGTTATTCACAATTACCTATTTTACTAAGCCCACATGTTTCATGTCGTATGTTAATTCCTTTTAATATGTCATAGTTTGTGCTTAAGTTTCTAACATTTCCTTTCTGACATTAAGTTTCTAAAGTGTCATCAAAGTTTTCCCACATATGGATCAAAATATTATGAAATTCAAATGTTATCCCACCAGACTGTGGTAAAAGTCAATGCAAATTTCAGCTGAAAATAATATTGTTATTGAGAATTTCTCCAAAAACTGGATTTGTATATCTAGTTCAATAAAGGAAATTGAGTCATATGTACGATGGTTTTATGCAATTTCCATTTACCTGGTAGAATTGTTGAAAATCGATTTCTGGATCTGTTTTCCATCTTCTTTGCCTCAGACACGTCTGATGAACTGGGTGTGGTAGAAGTTTCTTCCAATTTCTATCAAATAGAAAATGAAGGCATTGAATTGTTCTTACTAAAATTGGTTTCTTACAATGTCAGTCAAAATAGAATATGAAAGCATTGAATTGATGTAAATTAAATGTATGTACTGTATTAAATTTCAAACTTATATTCGAAATTGTTCACATAACTGCAGCCTTCTTTCTTAGCATTTTAAGCCTCAGCATCACACACCCATTACAAGGTGTCACTAAGCAGTGACTTAATATTTGAATATAAAGCTTCTAAAGTTCAGATTAACTGTTTAGATAAATGGAAAATTAGTCCATCTCTAGTATAAATCTAGTCATTTGAAATAAAATTATTAAGGAGTACTGATATTTTGATCCCCACGAGACCTACTAACAATGATGAAAAACAAGTTGTTTTGACCAATAGGAGCAAAAAGTAAATCAGGCCTTTTAACTAAAACAACTGTAAAAGATGAAATACCTTGAATTGCTCTGTTAAAAATGTTTCATTCGTCTTCTTGTTGGTATCTTTAAGACTAGCCAGTTCCACTCTGAATGAATCAACAGACATGGTTGTCCTTCCGATGCAAAAGTGCTTGACCAAAGCGTCAAAAACAAATTGGTACTGATCCTGCAATGACACAGAATTAGGGACAGAACGCTACGAAAGATTGTTGCAAAGAACTAGAAGATTGCTGCAAATTCAAAGGAAGATTGTGGCACAGCTCTCTAGTTACTGCCTCATAATTGTAGTAAACTAATAATCACACCAGCCACTTTATTTTATCACAGATTATGTATATCATAGATTTTAATCATATAAATCCCTCCCTTCATAACAAGAAAACGACACGTATCAGGCTGTTGAAAGACTGTAAAGCTCTTTAGTTATCCAAGGAAGAAAACTTCCGAATCCTCAGTTACCATTTGGGACCAATTCTGATGTGTTGACTGCCAGTTTTGGAACATGCTACACAATCATGCACTATTCTATTAACAGGTTAAATCACTCCTATAACTTGGTAATTTTAACAAAAGTGCAAATTTAACATGCTGCCTCTCACACATGTTGAGGCAATCAGAATGCCTGATATCTGTATTCTGAAATCCATTGGTGGGTTTGCTGTTGGGTTATTCCTTCAATCAGAGAGAACTTCAAATTCCTCCTCCATGTCAGTGATATAACATTTACTTTAGCGATTAACATGCTAATACTTGAGCTTGAAGCTTTCAATATATATATTTATCCTAAAGTTGTATAATATAATCTAATACAGGAAAGACGTCAATACCTGGATTTGCACAGACATGAATCTTCTTTGTCTCATTTCTGTCACAAACTTGTAGACATTAACCTTTCCTTCAGCCTGTGCCATATCTAACATAGCATCAAGGGTGATGTAAGTTCCTGTTCGTCCAACTCCAGCACTAAATATGCAGAGAAAATAAATCAAGTAATTTATCAAATAACAGAAAAAACAGCTAAGGTTAGTGATGGGAGCCAAAACCTAATGCTCCCGAGTACCTGTTGTTATGATCGTTCAGACACCGGGTACCCACGTGGCCTTTACTAACGACATACATAAGAGGCTATGCAGTCCCCAGTCATGTACATAGTAAGACTGTAAAAGAACAGTTACTTTTAACCCGAGAACTGATTTACTCTACCAGCCATTATATAATTTATATTGACTGCTTATATCCTTAAATTCCTTCTTCGAAAGCAACATACGTAATGTTCTGCTTCAATGATACTTTTTAGTGATCTATGAGAAAGTTTTGTTACTTGCAAGTGTGCATCTTTGTGTCCTTTTGATCCTTACAGTGCAATGTCCCATTGAATTAATTATTTGTGAAAATGTGGTTTGTGTAAGTGAAGAATTCCTTACAGCATTTGTTGAACTATATTTGCAGTAATTTGCTATAATTAAGCTATGGAAAATAATTTATAGTATATTTTGCAAATAAAAGGTTTCTTAAAATGTTACAGCAATCATAGGGCACTGCAGTATCATACTTGGACTAGGCCTATCCAACCTATTCTTTCATTGTGGTGCATTAAGGCGCTACAGCTATTTATAAATTAGTTGGAAAGTCTGTGGAGACTGTCTGTAAACCCTTATTGTTAAATGGTGATGTCCGTTGTGTCATCATGGGTGAATCACATGTTGCTTGATTGTTCGCAGTATGGAACAGTTCTGCTAAACTTTTCTGGCCGGGACCATTCCACTGAATTTGACCGGGGAAGTATACAAGATGCCTGAAAATTATGGTAATATGCAACTGAAATACAAACTGATATAAAGATACTACTATTAATACTTTACATCGGGTTCCTGTAGGCTATAACTGCAATGTACAATGGTAATGCAAGGATATCGTGGTCCTGCAGTAACCTTAATTCTGTGTCTTTGTTTTTACCTGCAATGAACGATGGTATTAGGGACATTTTTCTGACTAGTATTCTTCACAATTTCCAGGAAATCCAGAATTGGATCTAAGAATTCTGGAATTTTCATATCGCTCCAATCAGTGAAGTGAAAATGCTTAACTGTCCGGGATTCTCCTCCATGTTTCTAGGCAGGAAAAATTTCAATCAAAATATTAGTTTTATTGAGCTCTGAAACATAATATAAGGAATTAATTAATATAATGAAATCTCAAGAAAATTATTGAGTCAATATCAAAACAATAGCGATACATCCACATGCTAGCAGTGTCATTGTGTGAAATTACAAAGCAAAAAAGATTGTTCTACTCTGCCTGGCTGCAGTGATGATGTAACCCACTCAAATCTGCTTTATATAACTTTTGCCTGTTTTGCACTTATATTTAAACTTGATATTTGCTACTTTGGATAAATTTCTTGCAAACATCTAGAAACTAACGCATTTATAAGCAACAGACGAGACAGACAGACAGTCAGAGACCCATTATAGGAACTGATATGACCATAAACTGCAGATAACTAAATATCAGATCACATTATAAATGGCCTTATTTAAAGTGCTCAAACAGAATCCCTTTAATACCTTTGTTACAAAATAATTCAGTTTTCAAATTACTAAAACTTAACCTAACGTCTTAAATATTTCTTTTCCCTTATTTCTTACATATTTTATACTCAATTTTGCAAATACATTTTTAATATATTTATACTGGAATAAATAAAGTAAATTACATTTTCAGTATGACTGCTGTCACAAAACTCATACTATATGATATTTCCCTGTTTTACAACAAAGTTTAAAAGTGATATTTGCTGTGTTTAAACGAACTTTTATTAAATTTAAAAATAAAATGGACACATAGTTCAATTAAATGAAAGATTAACACGACTAAGCTATTTATGCCTAAATGATGCCTTTAAACGAATGATATTTCATAGACAAATGACGAAGCTACACAAATTGGCTACAAATATGGAGGAGCAAAGACAACTCACAAGAAAGACAGTTAATATTCTCTGATCGTATTTGGAATGTTCCTCCAGTTTCTGACATTTGACAAGGAATTCCCCATAAATCATCTCCTGGTCAGGCCAATACTTCAAACATTTTTTCTGAGAAAGAAACTAAAGATGTCAAAAGGCACAAACTATATGGCAGGGAGTAAAGTGTAAATCAACATGGTCGAGTTGAGTGAACCCTCCTCTAACCTGAACCCCTCCAACCACAGCCCCCATCCTCTCCCAGGCTTCCATGCAATGCTTTCAAGAATGCAAATTAATGATTAAATAAGTTTCACTCATCATACTTTAAAAGGTCAAGTCAAGAATTTCAGTCTTATCCACTGCCTAAATAATGCAAATGCTTAAAAATGTACTGACTTATATGAAATTCCCACTGGCTTTTGCTGCATTACAACACTGTCACATCAGTTTTTTAATAGCCCAATAATAATTCTGATAACAAGTAGTACTGTAGTATGGTGCTAACATTAGATACAGAAAAATATAGAATGTCTACTGGCAAAAATATCCAAGTGTCGCTTTTGTTTCTACTGGCAAACAGTGAAATCTTTTCATATCTTGCCAGTGAATAGCCTGATTTCAAGGCAAGAAGGAATTGGTTACAAATTATTGTATTTCCTGGAGCTTTCCCTTCTAATCCATGGGAATATATTTCTACTGCACTCAGTTTTCATATTGAATGTAGGATTTGTGGTACACCCTTTTTTACATGCTAAACATTAAAACAAAATAAAACACTTGCTTTAATATTATAACATAGTTTTCTCCATTTCTGTAATAATCCAGTAAAGGTAACTGTATGAAACTTTAATAAGAATGTTTATAAACAACAGCTGAGGTCGATTTATAATAGCAACATAATTTCTTTTCTAAAAGAGTTGAGACAGAACTTTGAAATTAAAACAATATGGTACACTGGTGTCTGAGATCAAACATGACATACCAGCCACTTGTAGGGCAGATTAAATGAATTACACAAACATTTCATACCATACACTTGTAGGTCAGGTTAAATGAATTACACAAACATGACATACCAGACACTTGTAGGGCAGGTTAAATGAATTACACAAACATTTCATACCAGACACAAGTCAGGTTAAATGAATTACACAAACATTACATACCAGACACTTGTAGGGCAGGTTAAATGAATAACACAAACATTACATACCAGACACTTGTAGGGCAGGTTAAATGAATAACACAAACATGACATACCAGACACTTGTAGGGCAGGTTAAATGAATGACACAAACATGATATACCAGACACTTGTAGGGCAGGTTAAATGAATACCACAAACATTGCATACCAGACACTTGCAGGTCAGGTTAAATGAATGACACAAACATGATATACCAGACACTTGTAGGGCAGGTTAAATGAATAACACAAACATGACATACCATACACTTGTAGGGCAGGTTAAATGATACAAACATGACATACCAGACACTTGTAGGGCAGGTTAAATGAATTACACAAACATGACATATCAGACACTTGTAGGGCAGGTTAAATGAATGACACAAACATGATATACCAGACACTTGTAGGGCAGGTTAAATGAATACCACAAACATTGCATACCAGACACTTGCAGGTCAGGTTAAATGAATGACACAAACATGATATACCAGACACTTGTAGGGCAGGTTAAATGAATAACACAAACATGACATACCATACACTTGTAGGGCAGGTTAAATGATACAAACATGACATACCAGACACTTGTAGGGCAGGTTAAATGAATTACACAAACATGACATATCAGACACTTGTAGGGCAGGTTAAATGAATAACACAAACATGACATAGCAGACACTTGCAGGTCAGGTTAAATGAATTACACAAACATGACATACATTAGACACTTGCAAGTCAGGTTAAATGGATGACACAAACATGACATACCAGACACTTGTAGGGCAGGCTAAATGAATGGCACAAACATGACGTACCAGACACTTGCAGGTCAGGTTAAATGAATTACACAAACATGACATAGCAGACACTTGCAGGTCAGGTTAAATGAATTACACAAACATGACATACATTAGACACTTGCAAGTCAGGTTAAATGGATGACACAAACATGACATACCAGACACTTGTAGGGCAGGCTAAATGAATGGCACAAACATGACATACCAGACACTTGCAGGTCAGGTTAAATGAATTACACAAACATGACATACAAGACACTTGTAGGGCAGGTTAAATGAATTACACAAACATTTCATACCAGACACTTGTAGGGCAGGTTAAATGAATTACACAAACATGACATACAAGACACTTGTAGGGCAGGTTAAATGAATGACACAAACAAAACATATCAGACATTTGTAGAGTAGGTTAAATGAATTCCATAAATATAACTGATTTTAAAATGTGGATACCTTCTCTTTCTCAACAAGGGGAGTCAACATGACAATTGTAGAAACATTTTCTTGCCAGACCATTCGCCAGAAATCGACAACAGAATCCTTGTTCGGACCTGTTAAAATAATATGTACATTGTGGTTTTAATCAATTTTTGCTTACGCCTGTTCTTGAACTGATCAACGAAGCTACTATAGTCATTCATATCTTTCAATATTATATATATATATGTAATAAAGTGTATGTGTGTCTTTCCAGGATTTCTAACCTAGATAAATGCTTTATTGGAAACATGAGCAGTGACTAATTAAATTACATCATTTTGTTTCGTAAGTAACCAAAAATGATTACTTGAAATATTCTCAATGTGAATGTTATTGAACCACTTAAGACTTTTACATTGCTTTTTACATTGTTTTTTTATTTGCTTTTTGCTTTTTGCTACATTGCTTTTTAATTGTTCATATTATGACACTCCACAGCATTGAAACAAAACATGTACATGTCATAATGCACTTCATTCGCTGCACTGTAATCAACTATGTAATCAACTAACAATGCACTTACTTAGCCATACTATAATCAACTCTCACTAAAAATGCACTTAATTATTTTCACTGTAATAAACCCTCACTAACCATGCACACTACAATTCCTTTCTCATGATACATACCGATCTAGCTTATTGTTTTTGAATTTCTGCCATACACTCACATATGTAAGACAACATTTACTCAACTGTGAAATAAATGTCAAGACAGATAATTTTAAACTTATTTCTTCTCTATTTGACTATACAACACCACTAACACAGTTCATACTATGACTTAAATAGCACAAGAATTTAAATAAATTTCCTTTGCACAAAATTTAGCATGTAAATTGTGCATTATTAGCACAAAAATATTGCATGTAAGGCTAAACACACATAAAATCAGTGTGCATACTACTTGCTCCAGCAGATACTTTGCATGTAAATATCAAAGTGCATTTTTAGTTACACTCAACGAAACACGTATATTGAAGTTGTGTAACATATATTTCTTACTGTACATAGCAGCCATTCCTTTGTGGGTGTTTTACATTCCTTTGTGTGTTTGGGGAGTGTGGAGATGTGTATTGGACTTATTTTGGCAAAACCAGGATATGCGTATTTTTGGAGTTGACATTTCTTGCCAGTTTACTGTAATTATGAGATAGACACCAGCTTTTTCTACTGTAACCGCAGTGTTCCAGTAAATGATTAGCAAAGGGAAAGCATAGCTTTTAATATATTAGTATCATAACTAATGATATTAGTTAAACTTCCACCACCCCAATGACATTTTTATTTTTTTACTGAAACATACCATGTGATGCAATAAACATTTTGGGAGCTTTGTAACCCTGAGGAAAGGAATGGAAAATGTAATTCTACAACAGCTTTCTGTGCATGGTTTTTCATTCTTGCCACTGATTGACTGATATAGATGGCATCATATGATGATTCTTAGCTATCCATATTTTTGTTTCAGTAATGGATCATAAACTTCATTAGCATGAGCAAATCACTAGCAACACAATGTTTTAGAGATGATAGAGACAGTGTGCTGTTGTTAGGCAACAGGGTGCAGTGTCATTGTCATGAAAATTGACAGAACTTGTCATACAATATACTAAAAGACAAAGTAAATTTGCAATGATCTTCTTTTGACATAATTTTTCTAGTGGATTCTCGATTTCTTAAACTTTCTATTTTGAGCTCATTTTGGATGTTGCTAAGGGAACAGAATCTCTGTCAGTCTCTCCAGAGTACCTCTGTGCTTTTCTTTTTTAAAATAATAAATTGTGTTTTGGCTGAGTTTAATTTGTGAATTTAGTCACGTTGAGACCCGAAATTATTCTGGGGAAATAACAGAGGAGATGGATAAGATTCAATACTTACATCAATATATGAGAGTTAATATAATATGAGTATGGATCACATTCATACTTACATCAATATATGAGGCATATTTAGTGTGAGTATGCATCACAGTCGATACATCAGTACAGGAGACATCAGGAGACAGTGTGAATACTTACACCAATATATGAGACATTGATATAGTGTGAGTATAGATAAAATTCAATTCTTACATCAATATGTGAGAGTTAATTAGTATAAGTATGGATCACATTCAATACTTACATCAATATATGAGAGTTAATATAATATGAGTATGCATCACATTCATACTTACATAAATATATGAGGCATATTTACAGTGTGAGGATGGATCACAATCACTGCATCAGTACAGGAGACATTGATATAGAGTGAATACTTACATCAGTATATGAGACATTAATATAGTGTGAGTATAGATAAAATTCAATACTTACATCATTATATGATGGTTAATAAAGAATGAGTATGGATCAAATTCAATACCAACATCAATAGATGAGGCGTATTTACAGTGTGAGGATGGATCACAATCAATACATCAGTACAGGAGACAATGAATTAGTGTGAATACTTACATCAGTAAATGAGACATTAATATAGTGTGAGTATGGATAAAATTCAATACTTACATCAATATATGATAGTTAATATACTATGAGTATGGATCACATTCAATACTTACATCAATGTATGAAGCATTGATATAGTCTGAGTGTGGATCACCATTTACTTTGTCAAGCACAACACGAGAATTGTCATCTGTGGAAAAAAAAAAAAATAACTTAATTCAATTCAATTTCAGTTTGATTCTCTGCAAGATTCTACTCAGGTTGCTTAATATTACAAGCATTTACATTGTAAGCACTAGTGAAGAAAACTGATCATGTATTATACTAATAGCATCTAAAACAGAAATTATTAAAGAAATCAAAACAAATACGAACACAGCAAATATTAATGGGGGTGGGGTGGGGTTGGTTGGGGCGATGGAGAGTTAGTGACGAATATTCTAATAGTGTCAGCCAACATTTCTAAACAAGTAGCCAATAAGCTATTATTCAACCTGTTTGTCTTACATGGGAGGATGTTTCCATAGCGATTTTTCGTTTTGTTTTCTGGCTTTTCTGCTACAGTCCACGGGTGGAGCTTATTCGAAGGTAATGTCTGGTGAAATGAAATTAACAAAATAGGGAGACAATTATATTTTTTCCTAGGATATGATAATTGAAATCAACTCAGCTGGTAGATGAACCAAGTTCAGCTAAAGGAAGCTAAAAATAACCTCTCATGTACCAAGCTTAATGGTGCGACATGCATTCCTGTAACAAACAGTTGTCTTACCCCCTGTAGCATTACTGCAACATTCCTGCAGCATTACTGTAGCATAACTGTAGCATTACTGCAGCATTACTGCAGTATTACTGCAGCATTACTGCAGCACAACTGTATCGTACTGTAGCATTTCTATAGCATTAATTGTATCATTAATGCAGCGTTACTATAACATTTCTGTAGCATACCGTAGTATTACTGTGGTAAAAATCTACCACTACTACTATCATACAACAGCACATAACGGCAGCATTATTGCAGTAATGTAGGTTTAGCATTGCTGTAGTATTAATTAATGCAACATAACTGTAGAATATACTGCAAACTTAATGAAATATAACTATAACTGCTCTTATAGTATAACTGTTGCATTACTCTATTATTAAAAGCACCTTTACTCTCATATTTATGAAGCATTACTCTAGTATTTCTGCAGGGTTCCTCCAGTATTTTGGTGTTGTATAATTGTGAGATTACTGCAACATTAATGTGGTATTA
The DNA here is from genome assembly GCF_037975245.1 of Apostichopus japonicus. Taxonomy (NCBI): domain Eukaryota; kingdom Metazoa; phylum Echinodermata; class Holothuroidea; order Aspidochirotida; family Stichopodidae; genus Apostichopus; species Apostichopus japonicus. The sequence goes on along the minus strand of NC_092562.1, from coordinate 30,085,481 downwards.
CCGCAATATTAATTTAATATAGGTAGTACATGTTACTAGAGTACAACTTTTGCATTATTAAATGCACTGTTACTCTCCTATTAAATATCAATACCTGTAACATAAAACCGTGTGAAACACGTGGGCTACTTGAAACTGTCCTATGCATTTACCGCAGGACACATTCCCCTCTAAGATAACATAAATAAAGCACAAGAAGTAGCTGCTATAAACGCGAAATAAAACAAGTCAATCACGATTGAAAGAACAAGTAAAAATTTAGTCTTTATGTAACTCTTAAAAGTAAAAAAGTTATACAAAATCTAATATGGTATGGTAGCTGGTTACTGTAGCACTACTGTGGAATTACTACAGCATTGATGTAGCACATAACTGTAATGTTACTGAAACATTAGTAATACTGCAGCTTTACTGTAGCACTACTGTGAAGTAACTACAGTATTGACGTAGCAAATAACAGTAATGTTACTGAAACGTTAGTATTACTGCAGCTTACTGTAGCACTACTGTGAAGTAACTACAGAATTGATGTAGCAAATAACAGTAATGTTACCTGAAACATTAGTATTACTGCAGCTCTACTGTAGCACTACTGTGAAGTTACTACAGTATTGATGTAGCACATAACTGTAATGTTAATGAAACATTAGTAATACTGTAGCTTTACTGTAGCGCTACTGTGGAGTCAATACAGTATTGATGTAGCATATAACTGTAATGTCACTGAAACATTTGTATTACTGCAGCTTTATTGTAGCACTAATGTGAAGCAGTATTGATGTAGCAAATAACAGTAATATAACTGGAACATTAGTAATACTGCAGCTTTACTGTAGCACTACAGTGAAGTTACTACAGTATTGCGTTGTACATAATTGTAATGTTACTGAAACATATTACTGCAGCTTTAGTGTAGCACTACTGTGAAGTTACTACAGTACTAATGTAGCAAATAACAGTAATGTTACTGAAACATTAGTATTATTGCAGCTTTACTGTACCACTACTGTGGAGTCAGTACAGTATTGATGTAGCACATAACTGTAATTTACTGAAACATTAGTAATACTGCAGCTTTACTGTAGCACTACTGTGAAGTAACTACAGAATTGATGTAGCAAATAACAGTAATGTTACCTGAAACATTAGTATTACTGCAGCTTTACTGTAGCACTACTGTGAAGTTACTACAGAATTGATGTAGCACATAACTGTAATGTTAGTGAAACATTAGTATTATAAACTGCAGCTTTACTGGAGCACTCCTGTGAAGTTACTACAGTATTGACGTAGCACATAACAGTAATGTTACTGGAACATTAGTAATACTGTGGCTTTACTACAGCGCTACTGTGAAGCAGTATTGATGTAGCAAATAACAGTAACGTTACTGGAACATTAGTAATACTGCAGCTTTACTGTAGCACTACAGTGAAGTTACTACAGTACTGATGTAGTACATAACTGTAATGTTACTGAAACATTAGTATTACTGCAGCTTTACTGTATCCCTAATGTGAAGTTACTTCAGTATTGCGTAGTACTGTACATAACTGTTATGTTACTGAAACATTAGTATAACTGCAGCTTTACTGTAGCACTCACTCCTTTGAAGTCAATACAGTTTTGCTGTAGCACATAACTGTAATGTTACTGAAACATTAGTATTACTGCAGCTTTACTGTAGTACTACTGTGGAGTTACTACAGTATTGCTGTAGTTGTAAGCTTACTGCAAACTACCTGTAGTATTACTGGGGCGTTGTCCCACTGCAGTATTACTCTAGCATCATTGCAGCATTCCTGGGCATTTATGCAGTAATGTTACAAGTATCATTGTTGCAGTGTTACTCTTGTATTAATAATGCATCATTAAAATGTTAGTTTTTGATGGAGTTTTGTTTGTAAAAGTAAGAGACTTTCCCAATATACCTCAAATTCAGTGAAGAAATTGTCTGCTCTGTTTTCCTTCTTCTGTTTAACATAAGTAGCCAAGTCGGAAATCTTGATTGACTTGTCATCGATAGCCACAATTTCATCTGGTTGGCTCATAGCAGATTCACTATCTTCAGAATATACTGGGTTAGTCACTGAGACAAAACATTACAAAGACACATCAACAGCTACCATTTTTGTATAAGTGTAAGCAATTGAAAAAAAAAGAAACGAAATGTATAAAAAGTGTTATGAAGAAAGAATGAATGGTCATCTCAGAAACAGCAATTTCGATATTCTATAAACTGAGCTATGTATACAGCCCAATATGAACCATTGCTTTTCTGAAAATGATGCTAAGATTCAAATATGCCAAGAAGTTGTAACTAGCATATTTCATTACATGAGTATGTCATTGATTTATTACAAATGGATATATATCAATATGTATATGTATATATATATATATATATATATATATATATATATATATATATATATATATATATATATATATATATATATATATATATATATATATATATATATATATATATATATATATATATATATATGAATATAATGGTCATCATTATGAAGCAATTAAGCATAGACAAATTGGTACTTGAAAATAAATAATTCATTTAACAAGTACAGTTTAGTATACATAGTGTAGCTTAGTTAAAACTAAATAAAATAAGTTCTAAAGCAATTCCTCACTTACCATGTTACTCTACCAAATCAAGTGTAAGTTTATTAAATTGTTGGATAAAGTGAAATTTTGACTGTTTGACTCTTCATGGGTGAACTCTGTCATCATGTTCGTTCTCATTTCCTAGAAACAGTATGTTGAGCAGTTGGCTACCTTATTTGCATAGGCTCTCTTAAACTGTGGGTTTAGTGTACATTTGCTACAGAACTTAGTCCAGTGGTTTATTGACTATATTATAAGACATTGAGGGGTCATTTTCTTAGTGTTTAGAGTATTTTGTAAGTTTAGTGAGTAAGTTGTGAACACACTACATAGGGTACTGCTGCTCTTGCTTTCAAGGTCAGTAGAGTATTGTATATTGTTACACTGAGTGAAGCAATCAGTCACCAGTAATAGGGCCGTGCTGTTTCATTGCTGATCAAGATTTTAAGCATCTATGGATCTATGACATCAACTTTTGCTAGTAAAAATTAATTAATTGAAGAAAACATATATTTTCTGGGGTTAATGGCAAGAGTTTCCTGTTTGTGATGGTAAGAAATGTTTACTATTATTTTTAATCCAGTTTTAGGCCAGGGGTTTTCCTGTCATTTGGCTAGATTTGACTGGACCGAGACCCTCCATTACAGTCAGGCCATGTGTTCTGTTAACAAGGCTTAAGCTTGGCGTACATACAATTAGTGTTTGTACCTGTTCTGCAGATGCCTTAAGTTAGAGTTATGCGGTGAAGGTAAATATATGTTAGTCTAGACCAGTTCCACAAACTGTTGGGTTACCCTTGCTGCAAATGTATGAGATGATTATGTATTTTAACAAATAGTTTCATCATTTATTTCCACCTAAAGTGATGCGAGGTTGAGGTTGTAGCTAATGGCATTTGAGTATTATATTGTAAGATATGATGCAGAGCACTGCATATATATTTATTTCTGTTCTGTCTGAGTGTATAGTAGGGCTATATTTTATTTTTAATTTGCTACTGTCATTTGGAATTTGACAGCTAAGACTGGAAGATACATTTGAGTTAAGGCTAGCACATATTCGTTCAGTGTTCTGTCCGCTGCATGTCTTACTGGCCATGGATTAAAGAGGGGGCATGCTATGGATAACACATTAAATATTTCTTTATTTGCAAGTAATGGTATTCTATTGGTGATGTAATATAAGCATGTTACTGAGATATGTTCTAAGTACTTTTTCCAAGCAATGTTGCATTAGCTAAGTTCTGTAAGTTAATCAGTTATACTATGTTGTCACACTGTGTTGTTCAAGCCTCAGGAGTGAAAGGAGAATAGCACCCTCTTTTGTGTTTCACAATTCAGTCATGTTTTGCTAAATTATTTCATTTTTTTTTAAGGTACGATGTTAATTCTAGTCCTATATAGACACAGCTTTCATAGATGTTGAGAGTTTGAGGGATGCTGGCTATCACCTTTAATTAATACTGGGCTGGTAATTTTTCAGTTTCAAGTTTCAACTTAGACTCAAAGAGTTTTAAGAGGAAGGTTAAAGGGACATTTTGCCATTCTTGTAAATTTGACTAATTTGTTGTAGTTCTTACTGTCTTAAATAAAAATGTAACTGATATGCTGGTACTCTGGGAATTTTCATTTTCCTATTGTCTAGTAGTCGTATAAGATTAAATTGCGATAACTTGCCAATTCTGTCCTTCCAGTGTATCGTAAGAAACTTTGATTTGTTTTAACAAGTTACAATTCTGTGATCAGTTGCTATATGTTAATAAGTATCTTTCTTATTCTAATTCTCCAGTTTCCATTTCAGAATAGTTCTCCATACGGTGTATTTCTGGTCAATATGATTTATGTCATTGATTTGCCTATGTATTTGTTTGCATGCAGAGGCTGTTCTTAACAGTTCTGAAGTTGTGAATACACTGATGAAACTGGATACTATTGCATTGTGCTGTATTTCGTACTGCTAGAACCCCTTCCACAACCCCCCTTGGGCTATCACTTTTCAAAATGTTGGTATATGTAATACACAATTTAAGTCTTGAGGTACTAAACTAGAGATGAACACAAAATGTTGAAAGACTGGAAAACCTTACTGAATGCAATGTAGGAAAGTGTGGGGAAACAACAGGGAAAAACATGTAATTTTATTTCTCAACACAGCTGGAAGAGCCCTAAGCTACAGAAATAGTTTTTGTTGCTATAATATTTCTTCGGATACCAGAATCAATTATCAGTGTAGTCACACTATAGAGCTGTGCATAACATTTATCGATCAATGACTAAGTTACTGTTGAATATTTATAACATCCACACAAAAAATCCTTTGTCCGATCAGGCATCAAAGGTTATGTTTTCATTGTAATTTTGATTTATCCATTAAATTGTGTAGAAAAGAAGAGGAAAATATAAACATTGAACTTTTCTAGAAGACTTAAAGACGTTAGGAATATCACCATTAACTGGAATTTTGGAAAGTAGAAAAGTTGACACTTTAGATTAATATCAACATGACGAGCCAACGAACGTCCATCTTGATGTAGGAGTCGAGATGTAGAATGCTTAGGCTAGGCCCAGCTGTTTTTCTGCAGGTAAGTACAGTACATGTAATGTGCTGATTCGGTTGTATACAATACAACAGTCTGTATTATAACACAACCTAAATATGTGTTTACATTCCTTAGCATCAGAAAAGTTGTATGAATTTAGTGCGCTTTCTTGTGAGCTGCTCTTTCCCAATACGTCTGAAAGCCACTTCTGCTTTAGCACTCGTCTTGCACAGAGAGGATCAGAGTACGAGCTATGTGTAAATGTGCCTGGAAAAATGCAGTTATAGTTTACTGGTAATGCGAACTGCTGATTAGATCAGCAGGTCGGATTCCAGTCTAGTGTTAAAGCACCCTCCATTTCACATCAAAGATAAATTTTGCATTAAATTGTCCCAATATTCTGCAGGCCTTGTGCCAACATACCCACCCGACAGGGAAAAGATACTGAATTGTTACCTAAAAAGATTGGTGTGTTTCTTTATTCCAACAAAATTGCATCTCAACTATGTGTCAATTTCAAAAGATTTGTATATGAAATGGTAAATTTTACATTCAATTTGTGGGACACAAAATCTCTACACTAAAATTGAAAGTTGTAACCTTGATAAATGGAAGCAGCCAAATGATTGTTACCATGGTTATCTCTTACTCTGATTGATAGACGGGTTGGCCTTTACTGGTGAATATTTATAGCTTGGTCAAAATAATCCTATGCTATTACCCACCTTCAAATTCAGTGTAAAACTATAGGCTAGGAGGAGTATCTGCTCATACTTTGTTACTTAGTTTTAGATTACAGATTGTATGTCTCGATCTTACTCACCTGTTAGTCTTGGATGGTATTCTCCATCTGGCTCCTTGGACGGAGATCTGTAAAGATGGTATAAAAGCATCAAACTTATTAATTTACTTGTTTGCATTCACAATTTGGTACAAAATTCTTATATTATCTTTTGATAAATTTCACTATGATCTTATCTGTTTTACCTATACAACTTGTACATGTTACTATGGATCAGATTCATTGTAGAACAAACAAAGTATGTTTAACTAAACCAACAAGCTGATGCATGGAGTGTAATTGTAATGTGCAGACAGGTAAGGTGCTTTGTTTCTTGATAAATGTTTTGAATTATTAAAGCTTCCTACATTTTGTTTGTGTCCAAGAAGCTAATCACATAACTCGTATTTTATAGCTCAAAATAAGAAGCAAACTTGAATGAATGATGGCTTGGTGATGGGTTTGATGATTTAAATTAATACCAGGTTTCAGACAAATGCAATCCATAATTTCTGCATCAATCTGAAATAGTACTTTGAAAGGAGGAAAGACAGAAGCTAGAAAAATAAAGTTTAAGGTTATTGCTATATATAAAATAATGATAATTTGACAAGGAATTTAAGTTGATTGTATATGTTTGTGTAAGAAAACATGTTTATATTAACATGGGTGTATATACAGTATGTGTATATATATATATATATATATATATATATATATATGCGTGTGTGTATTTGTATTCAATTATGTATATGTGTAAATTATGTATTGTGGGTGGGGGTGGGGTGGGTGGGTTATACGTATTGGGTTGTAGTGTGGGTGGATATAAGTGATACTGTTTTCTTGTATTGTTCTCCCTATTTACTTATGGTAGCGCTCTACTAGACAATCCCTCTGGATTTTTTTGGACTGCTTCCCTCCACAATTTTCCCTGTTGTTTATATGTTTTGTCACTTAGTTAACTTTTCTGTATTTATAGTGTAAAGAAACAAATAAATGAATGAATGAATCAAAGTTTTGTATACCTGGGCATATCAGTAAGCCTCATAACCATTCTACTTCCTGGTTCTGATACATCTGGACTATACCATGCAAAATATTATTTTAATTCTTATGAAGGAATCTACTTATGAACATGAACTAGAAAGAAATTTCACACTAAATGCTACAAAATAATATTCTGAAACATCAAAATCACAAGTTAAGAACTCACCTCCTTTTGTATATTATTACTCCGACAGATACCAATACAACAAGAATGACTATCGCAACTAATGGAAAGACTATGATGATGGCCAACGGCATATCTGTGGAGGAAAATGTTTCCTAGGTTGATTGCTTGCATTGAAGGACATAATATGAACAGGTATATAATTAGTATTGATAGCCAGCAGTCATATCCCTATATATCCCTATATAATTAGTATTGATAGCCAGCAGTCATATCTCTATATATCCCTATATAAATAGTATTAATAGCTAGCAGTTGTATCCCTATATATCCCTATGTAATTAGTACTGATAGCCAGCGGTCATATCCCTATATATCCCTATATAATAATTATTAATAGCCAGCGGTCATATCCCTATATATCCCTATATAATTAGTATTGATAGCCAGCGGTCATATCTCTATATATCCCTATATAATAATTATTAATAGCCAGCGGTCATATCCCTATATATCCCTATATAATTAGTATTGATAGCCAGCAGTCATATCTCTATATATCCCTATATAATTAGTATTAATAGCTAGCAGTTGTATCCCTATATATCCCTATATAATTAGTATTGATAGCCAGCGGTCATATCCCTATATATCCCTATATAATAATTATTAATAGCCAGCGGTCATATCCCTATATATCCCTATATAATTAGTATTAATAGCCAGCGGTCATAACGTTTTTGATTAATTTTTAAGAGCTGCCTCTACTGAGTAACTTTTGATGACAGTCATTCAGCACTCTTTTGGCTACTCACTGCGAGTTGCAAGAAACTGTTCAAAAATACTTAGCAACTTCAAGACTTATATGTTACAATCACAACATATGGGATACACTACATTTGACTTTTCAGTAAGTTTATTCTCAATGGGCTAAAACAAATTTAGACGATGTAGATTAGCACATCACTTCAAAGAATTCTTTATACCATGACAATGTCTAGGATTTTCTAGCCTTATGCAGTATCCATTGGGTAGGGTAATCATACTTTAGTCCAAGGGACAATAAATGGCACAGGGTTCTCTGTCTCTGAGTGTAACTAGGAGCTCCATCCCCTCCCTGTCCTTCTCTCACTAGTATTATCTTGATTTCTCATAGATTATCTGGCTGTAGACCAGTAAACTGATAAGATTCTTACCTTGACACAGTGTTCTCTGTCTCTGAGTGTTACTAGGAGCTCCATCCCCTCCCTGTCCTTCTCTCACTAGTATTATCTTGATTTCTCATAGATTATCTGGCTGTAGACCAGTAAACTGATAAGACTCTTACCTTGAGACAGTGTTCTCTGTCTCTGAGTGTTACTAGGAGCTCCTTCCCCTCCCTGTCCTTCTCTCACTAGTATTATCTTGATTTCTTATAGATTATCTGGCTGTAGACCTGTAAACTGATAAGACTCTTACCTTGACACAGTGTTCTCTGTCTCTGAGTGTTATTAGGAGCTCCTTCCCCTCCCTGTCCTTCTCTCACTAGTATTATCTTGATTTCTCAGAGATTATCTGGCTGTAGACCAGTAAACTGATAAGACTCTTACCTTGACACAGTGTTCTCTGTCTCTGAGTGTCACTAGGAGCTCCTTCTCCTCCCTGTCCTTCTCTCACCAGAATTATCTTGAATTCATAAAGAGTGTCCATCTGTAGACCAGTTAACTGATGAGACAGATTGAGTCCTCTCTTAATTTCTATGAAATTATCCGCTGCTTTCTTTTGATATTGAATCCTATAATCAATGATAGGTCCATCTCCAGGATCCATCTTGTCATCCCAGGGTCGCCAAGAGACAGTGATGCTTGAGGAAGTTACATCAGTGAAGATTAGCACATTGGATGAATTAGCATAGACTGGTGGAACTAAGGAAAAGAATAAAGACATCAGGTCAATTAAACTTTGTAAATTGTAATCCTATGGGACAGACAGACTAACTGGCTCCTTCCCTACTTTCTAAGGTGCCCTCCTTTCTAAAGTAGCCAAAGATAACAAGAAACATCCAGAGCAGGTATGTTTACATTCATGAATGGTATAGCTTGATCAATCACCACAGTGAAGATAGATACAGTAAATGAACAACGTGAATGAAAGTTACGAGCAGGGACATCTAGTAAATACCACCAACAAGAACTTCTACAATCACCTGTATGGATGGCTACTACAATCATCAACCTGAACACCGCCCTGGACAGCTACCATGGTCACCGATCTGAACACTAAATTCAATCCCAAACATGAACACTCACTTCAATCACCAACATGAACTTCTTTCAATTTCAATACGAACACCTATCACACATATCCAACATGAACACCAACAACAGAGTACTATATTTGATTCCCTGTAGATATCCATATTCAGCTATGTGAAATGGGCAATCCACTTCTTTTACCGAAAGAATTCTTTCTTAATACTAACCATAAGGTATTAAGTTGATGGTCTTCATAAGCTGAGTACCACTGACGGAACAAGTCATTTCCATGGCTGTCTCTAATGTTATTTCCACTACCTTTGTTTGTTTATAACTTCTTGCATCTTCATCAGCAGTAAATAATGTACCAATAGGACTCAGTACCAAGTCACTCTGTGCTACCAGAGGGTTCATAATAACAGTACAGGTCACGTTAGCTGCTTGTCCAGAGTTCACTCTGACATATGTTAGAATGATGTTCCCTGCACCATTGTCTGGAATAAAGAATTATAAGTTGTTCGTTTAGAATAATTTATATGTGTTCAACAAGATAAAAATTTATCCTATAATTGCTTTGATGTTTTTTTTTCATATTGATGTAAATTGTTGTTAAATATGTCAATGATATGTGAAAGGCATCTTGAAGGAGTGTGGAGAATTGTCAATGATGAAGTATTTAGTACTAGGAAAATTTGAAAGTAAAAATAAAATCAAGTGTTCTACAATGGGGCTGTCATTTTACTAGCTTATGATGTTATCAAGACCCTTAAAACCCTTCCATTTAATATACCTAATGATGATTTCACCGCATGCCTTGATATGCCTCAACAGTTTATTAAAAACACTCCCATCTCAGAGGTCTAGGACTACATGTAACTAGACTTATCGGTTTTTCCAATAACTTTGCCTGTACTATATCTTCATATAAATCAATGGATTCCTTTAAAGCTGAGTATGTCTAATATAATTTGAAAGAACTAGAAAGTGCTAATCATTCATGTGAATACAGGATTCCAACTTAACTGAACAATCATGTATCAACGTTTATTGGTTTACATTAATAATTTCTTTAAAATGTACACTAAATTGCCAAATTAATTACTATCAAGGACTGCTCCATGATTCAATAATGAGTGGTTTTGAGAAGCTAACAGTATGAAGGTTGAAGCACAGAGTTGAGATGCTGTTTGTACAAATGGATAATACTTTACCCTGGTCACACGCTATCCCAGTCCAGGGTGCAGCACACCCATTGGCACAGTTAGCCTCAACTTTACTGCATGCATCCTCTCTACTTAGGCAAGAGCAGGGTAGGTTGCAGACGACACCATAAAAACCAACAGGGCAATTAACTGGCACCATAAAAAAAATAATAACATAATAAGAGTGCAACCTCCAAAGCCATGACATACTATAATGGAGAATGTTCACTCATGTTGACTTGTCTAGGAATTCTTGATACTGTTATTGTGCAAAAACGGGACTCCATGTAATGCTGGGGAAAAGTGTATGGAATACAGATTTGCCAAAGAGCCAATCATAAGTAAATATGAGAATTTTCCAAGTTGGCTCTATCTACATGCATGTTATGAAGACATCTAGTGGCTGAAATCACATTGTTCTGAGAGTTTAAACCTAGATCAAATCGAGGGTAAGAAACTAGAGTAAACATCTTCAAGGGTAGCTATTATGGACTGAAAGCAGCCATTACATCACACAGCTTTACATTCCTTTTAAAATCTTCTCTGTCCTCAGAAATATGATATGATGAGAAAGTTCACTTATCAGTAGTAGTTTTTCTTCTGTGGATTCATAATTTATACATTATAAAGGAAACATTACTCAGACACAAAGAACACCACAGGAAGAAGAGTGGTATCGACCACTACTTACAACAAATGTTGAGCTATTCCTATATCTCTACATGGATTATGGTTGTTTTAGTCATAATATGACGATATTTAACATTCCAAAATCTTGGGTCTGTAAAATTCCACTTGCCCCATCCCTGAATTCCCTCCCCCAATTACACACCTGTTTGGTAAAACCACTAATAACTGAATAGATACACAACGGATATACAATAGATTTTAGAGTTAAGTATAAACTATTGATCAACTATGTTGCAACGTGTACTGGAAACCCAAAGCAATGCTTTAAGTAATGGTTTGATTTAATGATTTGAATAAATGGTCAAAAACGAATTAGTACAAAGTTGCAAACAATTCTGTCTATCTGTTCTTGATTAATCACACCCTCTTGACATCAGCCAAACATAAAACATTTCTTTCTGTTGAAGTGATGGTCATTTATCCATACCCTGTCCTACTCCCATCCCTCACATTGACCCCCTCTCCATCCACCCAACAAGTGAGGATGATAATATTAGGAGTACTATGATCAGGCTTCAAAAGTTGGAAGAAACATATCAATACTTATTTCCATTTTCAAACAGTATGAAACTAAAATGTGTACATGTCTGTGCCAAATATGTATCTTAACTTACATTGCAGGCAATTTGAATCACTACAAACCTATAGAAGAAATCATTAATACATTGTCCTATGAACATTCCTCATTTTAATGTATAGCAGTTCTTCCAACCTAAGTGAGATGGCAAAAATTCTTCTTCTATTTTCTACACGTGACAAGAAAATGATACTTGTTGATTAATTTAGGGTGCAGATACTAAAGGAAAATCGCTGTTGTAAAGTTTGCGTAATTCCGAAGAAGGGGGCACAAAATTTACAACCATAAAGGGATTTTCTCTATAGCCTGTCTAACTCACATTGACAGTTTATTCCTGTCCAGCCATCCTCGCATTGGTTATTTTCACACACACCTGTGTCTAAAGCACAGAGAGTGTTATCTGCACAATGACACTCCTGTTTACAGTTAGCACCAAACGTCCCTGTTTCACACTCTGGAAAGAATTGAAGAAGGTAAAATGTAAGTCATGACATTGCTGATGAAGTACTGAAACATGGTTGTGATATCAGAAAACTAAAGAGCACACATTCCAGATATGATCTACACTGCTAAAATAATCTTTCTGAGAGACCTGTAATGTGCAAAGTGATAGTATGTGTACTATCAATGAAAGTCAACAAACTTCCTACAAGGTACAGTACCTAGTCATACAAGAGCATCAATGATGCAGTATCTCAATACTGGAAGTTTTAATTTTGATTCCTAATTTCAAATCTTTGCTCTGTCTCTACAATTATCAATATCAATCATGGTACAACAAATATATAACTTGCATTTTTGCTACTTTGCCACGAATAGTCTCTGCAGGTTACACTTTATCCTGCTAGTCTTGCCTTTAGCGCTCATTGCCTGTTAGTCGAAAGAACGACGTTGCAAGGTTTAGTAATGTCATAGAATATTTAAGAACTTGTTTTTTATGTGGTATCCTTCATCTTGGGTCAGTCTCTGTTGGACTTTTTGGTCATATAGTTTGACGTCAATTACAACGGCCAAATTAGAAGAGGCGAACAACTCGACCATATTCTTGATGCCTGCCTTGAGAGCTAGGCCTATTGACCTACTGTATGTTACTGTAGACTGTAGTGGTGACTACCATCAAAACTGTGTCCACTTCTAGATATCAAAACAACCCACGTTTTTCCATCTCAATTTTTCTGACATGAAGATTTCATGGATTTATGGCTTGGAAAAAAATAATGTAAAAGAAGATTACAAGTTTTTATATGCAAGTGATGGGTGGCCTCCTCCTCCCCTAATAGCCACCTCAGTTCCTCTCCATTTTGTTATTTTATTTTAATTCTTTATACATTTGATGTCAAACATTACAGGTTCAAAAGAAAGCTAAACATACTTCTTATAACCTTATACATCTTACATCCTTATAAATAAAACATAACCTTATACAATTTTTAGTCTTATAAAAGTTGTGATGCTATGGCCTGCTCCTCTTTTATACGTACCCATCAACAAACTTACCCTGGTCCTTCCTAGGAAAAGCTGTCTGAACACCAGTACAATGCTAATGTGGCTATCACTGAAAGCCTAATAGGCCTAGGGGGCCTAGGCCTATATATATATTTTTTTAAATGCACTAGGCCTACAGTAAGTAGCCTTCAGAAATACAAGAATGTGTATACGTAATTATACAAAATACATGAAGGGCAATCAAACTTATCATGGCCCTTGCTCTGAATAGCTACCTGAACACCAGTACTATCCTTAAATGAATGTTACAAAAACGAAGGCCTAATATACATTAAATGCACTAGCCTACGTAGAATTCAGCAGTACAGAATTTGTATAATATGTAATTAGCATGCAATAAACTACACCTGGCGTACCTAACTACAGTACAGACAATTGGTCGCGAGGGTAGCCATTTTCGTATATCTAACATGTAGCTGCCATGAGTCATAGCCAATCTGCTACAAAACAGACTTGGGGGCGGGGCTTAATAATCAAAAACGGACCTTTTTACTAAAAGTAGGGGCGGCAGCTCAGTATTGTTTCAAGAAGAAAAATCATTTTATTTCATTTAAACATCAAATAAAGCAAATAAAAGCCACAAAATATCATATACAGCTAGTAAAATTCTTATTAATACCTACCTGTAAACAACAAATGAAAGTTTAAAATGTTAATAAAATATATAATACATAGGACCCTATCTTAGACGATACCACTGTTGACAGACAATTCTATTCTATTCTCTTTCATAAAACATAAGTTTTGGAGCGTGCAAAAATGGGTTGTTTAAACTGTATTTCGGTCCAAATTGGCCCGATTTGGACATAAATCGGTGAAAAAGTCATAGAATGAGATAAAATTCTCGAATAAAAAATAGTAACTTTTGTTGGCCTATATGATATATGCTTGCTCTGAAAATTCCAGAGAAAAAGAACTTTATATGAAGACGCTGAAAAATTTTTAAGAGAAGAGAGAGTCCCACTTACTGTTACAATATCTCTATACATGTAATGTATTGAGATAAAAATTGACATTTCTTCCAATTTTACAGAATGGATAATTGGATGATCTCCCTTATTTCAAATATCAGGAAGCTGTCTCTACCAAAAACAGAAGCCACAAATGGAGTCTATTGAATTATGACACTACTAACACCATTGAAACTATTGTCAGCATTGAAAGATAAAAGGGTATAGCTCCTTGCCGCTTTACGACTCGTTAAAAAATGCAATGCTACCACCAATATGAATGTAATATCTTCCTTTGGGCAGCTTTTTCAAATAAAATATAAAGAGCAAATTCACAGTCAGGACCAAAATTTCATACCACGTTTCAACAACAAAGAAACCACATGTATCAGAAAAAAAATAATTACAGTGTATAAATTAAGTAGTATGACATGTATGTTCATATCTAGCTTAAGATAACCTAACTTGATGTTCATATGCCAAAAGTGTTGTTAACAACAGTGCAGCTAACACATGTTTTACTAATATGATTAACACTAATGTTTCCAAATTGAAACATACATCAGGAAAATAATTTAAACATGATAAAAAAGAAAGGAAGACCTCATCGTTATAGAGTCTGTATCTACAGCCTATCATTTACTCTAAGCAATTGTATTGGTGACTATTCTAATAAACTCAACACCTGTTTGTTATACTTTCTTATGAACAAAGTATTATTGATACCTTCTGTACAGTTTAATCCTTTATAGCCAGCAGGACAGAAACAGCCAAGAGGATCAGGATAACAGATGATTGCACCCTGACATCCATCAGCATGGACATCACCAGAATCGTCACATTTATACTCAGCATTCTGACCAAAGACATTCCTGCCATGAACTGTTGATGAAAACATGATACAAGAATTAATAATGATCAGGGGCGTTGTGCAAAAATAAAGTTTGGGGGAGGGGCCTGTGAGCAGGTGATGACTATCTAAGTGGAGTGCCACCACAGGTTGGCGCGCAGCGTACAAGAAAAATTTTCGTCTGGCAGACCCCTCAGATATAATTGCAGGAAACGGCACTTCCTGTGCCTTATGGCAGTAAGCAACACCCCTAAAATTGATAAAAATTTCCGCCATTTATTCCTCAGTTTACCAAATCCTCGTCTCCCAGAAGTGCCCAAAATTGAAGAAATCGAAAAATGTTTGTGTTGGCTGATCCATGATCGCCGCCCATGCCCATGAGAAGTGGTGACTGGGTGAAGAAAAAGCTATGCCGTTTGAAAACATGGGCAGAAAAAGTGAAAGTAGTGAAATCTAAGGTAAAACGTGCGATAACAAAGTGATTATTTTCCAGGTTAATTGTGACTGAATTTGAAATGATTATTATTAATCATTTTTTTTCGAAACTACATATCAGATCATGAGGAAATTAATCCTGGTGGACTTTTTAGCGAACTGATTGCATTACTTAAGAAGAAGTTCACATGGAGTCCCATGATCTCTGTTCACTACATTAATCTTAACTTTACGAACTTTGTTACAGGCTTAGAAAACAATTTAAAAATTTGCCATTTTTTTCATGGAAAATTGACTGACTTTGGCAAATGTAAAGGGTTGCACTTACTCTGGGACTACGTATATATAATATTGTTCAACGATGGCAGCGTGAGGGCATATTTGGTCCATTAGTTATCAACCAGTTATTATTTATCTGTTTCGATTGACTGAATATCAACAATCAACAACCATTGACCAAGCAGTCAACAGAAGCCCCATTTCTCGTAGGCCCTACAAGAAATTCAGTTGCTGAAACTGTTCTCATTCAACCTCGCTGAGTTAGGTTCCAAAATGAGTCAATGGCAGTCTGCTTGCACGCTTCCGCGCGTCTTTGAAGTGTGTGGAAAATCCGCAACGACCATCAAAGAGCAATTGACTATTTAGTCTACTTTTCGATTTAAATTTTTTTTTTTTTTAAATTATGACAAAATTTTATGACACCTTTGACAAAATTTGGGGGACCTGTGCCCCCCTCGGACCCCAATGGGCACGACGGCACTGATAATGATCAAGGTAACCATGGCATCAACCAGAAGCCACGATGACACACATAGTGACACAATCTGACCGAGACATTCCTGCCATAAACTGGTGATGCAAACATGATCAAGGCTGGATAATGTCAGCTCTAACAGAACAGAAGCTAAATCTGATTAAAATCATTCCGAGGGATAAAGTTCAAGAAATATGCATAATCCAATGAAATGTCAGATCATAACATACATTTACTAGGTGTCTGGCAAAATTAAATTATAAAAACTGATCAGGTTTGCAATCTGACCAAAAACATTCCTACCCAGCTATGTTGCATGCTGAAAATTGAAGATAAGTCAAAGAGTAATTAATGATCATGTAAATGGCTCTTAATTTCATGAAGGTTTTGGTCAATACGTACATTAGGGGCTCAAAGTGACCAATAAAAAAGGTATTCCTGCAAACAACAGCATGTTTTTGGGCACCAAATTTAGTTACGATGTATTACATTCATAATTTCTATATATACATCAGATGTTCTTGTCATGCCACTGAAGAAGGAAGAGAGTCAATCTGAAGGAGATCATTAATTATCTAAAGAAACTACATCTAACTTGAAAAAGGCTTCTGGCAACAGTTATTTAAGAGAAAAGGGCCCATTCTGATGGAACGAATGAGCAATCAATAAAATTAAACTCAGACACTTAACTTTTGTGTAATGTCATCATTATCGACAGCCCTTTTCTCCTGGAGGTACAGATTATTAATGATAATAATACGATCGAATGCAAAAATCGTGCATTGTGCGTTACTTACTGTGTTCACAATTGTTTCCACTGAATCCAGGAGGACAAAGACACAGACCAGTTAAATCTGAGCAAACTCCTCCGTTGATACAAGGTTCACATGTATTAGTACAGTCAGGTGGACTCCACATGTTCTCTGGACATTCTTAAATGTAAAGGAGTGAAAAATATATCAGTAGCATTGATGAATCAATTTACAGAGATTAATTTAGTGCATACAATTTGTACTTTCTTGTTTCATATATTTTGTTTGTCGTCCTTAGCATGTTATTCACGATGTATATAAAAGTGTTATTGTATCCACTGTATTTAAAAATACAACATTCTATCATTGATGAAATACAAAGGTTCTAGCTACCAAATTTATCCAAATATAAGACATTCTGTACATGATGTAATACAAAGGTTCTACAGATCAATTCATAAACATACTCCCCCCCCCCCCATAACATACAAAGGCTATACTAAAAAAAAAAAAAAACCTAAATCATGCTATCCTTGGTGCAATGCAAAGGTTCTATACAGACCAAATTATAAACATGCAACATGCTATCCTTCATTTAATTTCAAAGGTATTACAGACCACAGCTATTTAAACCTACAACATGCTATTTTTTTATGTAATACAATACAGACTCTTCGGACCAAATCTTAAACATAGAACATGTTATCCTTGATTTGATGCAAAGGGTCTACATACCAAATCTTAAACAACATATTGACCTTGATTTAATTCAAAGGCTCTACAGACACACCAAAGCTATTGAAACATACATGTTATTATTTATGCAATGCAAATGCTCTACGGACCAAATGTTAAACATACAACATGCTATCCTTGATATTATGCAAATCTCATGAGAACCTTGCAAGGTTCTACAGACCAAATTTTAAACATATTTGTTAACAATATGACTTTGTTAACATTCTTCTACCCTCAGCCTTATAACCTGACATTTTGTAAATAACTTTATCTAGTTCTATTCTGGGAATCTGTATGATCCAAAAGAGATCCATTATCTTTTTAGATCTTGAAATCATGTTATGAGCAAGGCATACCATACAAACACATTCAGGCGTACACATGTCATATGGATTCCATAGCTTAATGAATGTTATCTGAAACAAAAATAAGTAAACGAGATATGTACATTTAAAGAATTGTGTCAGTCATGAAGATGTCAGTATACTCAACAGTCAGTCTAAACTGTTTGCCTATATACACACTTTAGTTATATCAGTATCTCATCCTATACTACATTCTTACATGAAATACTTAACACAATGTACTCTTGTGGTGGTTACACAGTAGTTGGTAGTCCCATATTGTTCAGTTCTATATATAAAAAAGCTCAGGAACCCCTGTCTACTGCATGAATAGGTAATTTATGAAGATAACTGGCTTGTATCCAACAGAAGCTTTTATATCGAATTGCCTTGCAAACTTTTGGCAGTTAGAACCACGCTAGACAACCATGCATGGCTTCGTGTTGACAAAATACTGTTTATGTCACACATGGCTGCCTATTATCCTTCTTTGAATTCACTCTAGTAATTATATGATATCTAATATGATTCATGGCAGCAATGGCATGTTCAAAATTTCTATCTTTATGCACAGAATGTAACCACCTTAATGTTATAGCTTTTAAGTTTGATTATTAAAATTGTATGTAATTAAATTTGTTTTTCACAAGAATGTGTTCATAATATTTTCATCTCTGTAATATTATAGTAGCCTTTACATAAACACATTTTTAACTGCTATAAGCAAGAGTACAGCTGATCCCTTCTTCCTTACTATGCACTACAGTGGTAGCCTATACATTGCTTCCTGGATTTTCTGCACCATATATTCCAATGTCTTGAGTATGTGTTAACAAAAAAGTGAGGATAGGTAAAAGCAAATTTAAAGACCTAAGAACTAATATATCTCAGACCTGTAGAGCTAAGGGACATGTCAACTAAGATAAGGAAGCAGGGCCATTTCCATATTGCCCACCAAAACTACAGTAGGCCATTTCATATTGTGTTTCTGTGTTACTGTAAGCTACACACACACATACATTACAGACTTGTGTGAACTTTAAGCTCTAGATATCTATAAAAAGGGGGTTAATGGTTGAAGTAAAGACTGTTTCTGTGGAGTGAAACATGTCTGAATAGCAAGTTTTTAGTTTTTAACATTGATAATCTTGAATACAAATGTCACTCACTATCTATTGTTATTCTTATTGCCAGTGTTTGTTTTATCTACATAAATGGAGACATAAAGGACATTCAACATCAATTGTCCTTCACTGATTTGTAATTTATAGTAAATATATTATTAAAATTAAAATAAAACTGTTAGCAAACTGCTTATCCACTGCTTATCCAGAGTATCGCGCCGACCAAAAGGCAAATCACAGAAAGCAACCTTACAAAAGGTAGACGTAGGAGTTTGCTCGATAAAAACGGCTCTTTTTAGGGCCACCAAATTTTTCAGAAAGAGCTACCTTCCTCTCCTTCAACATGCAAAATGTACTTTCTCTCTCTCTTCCCCTTTCCTCGTTGTCTAAAAAACGCAAATATGTCCGATCAGTGAAAGCTACTAAAAGCTCCGAAAAATTCTGCACCACCAACAGGGAGCTACAGACTACAAGTAGTCACTCAAAAGCCCAATGTCTTCGAAAAGAAGCTGAAACACTTAAAAAGTTCGTAAAGAACCTATCAGACAGAAACATGTCCAATATAGAGTTTATTGCGCTGGGAAAAGGTCTGAAGTTCATAGCAACTCCAGAAAAACCTAAACGAAGTGATCTTCTCAAGTCATTGAAAGACCTAAAAAGAAAAATGAGAATCCGCTTCGTCATGCAAAACAAAAAGCAAAAAGGGTTTACAAAATTTTGTCTCCCCTCTACATGGTCACCTAACATGACTTTTAGTAAAAACCTAGAGGACTATTTGGAAGCAACACAAACAGAAATAGCATGTGTTACTATCCGAAACGCCAATTGCAACACACACAAAGCGGAGCTTTTTGCACTAAATGCAATTAAAATTGACCGCTCTATTATTGTCAAACCCTTCGATAAAGGTAGAGGCATTGCTATAATGAATCACTCAGACTATCCAGCCGAAATTGAAAGGCAATTAGCTAGTCACCACTACGAAAAGTTAGAAAGTGATCTGACATTTCAAACTAAAAGTTTAGTCCAGGAAACACTAATAGAAATGTTCTCTGCAAAAGAAATCGATAAAAGCACCTTCGAGTATTTGGTACCATATAGCCACAAGATCCGCACACCGGTCATAAATGTGCTACCAAAAATTCATAAAGCACCCCCGGCTAACTCAAAATTTGCCGGCAGACCGATAATAAGCAGAAACGGATCACTGACCAAACATATCGGAATTTGTGGACTATTTCTTGCTTCCTATTGTATTAAAACAAAGCACTTATGTGAAAGACACAAATCACATTCTAAAAATGTTGGTAGCCACCCCACTACCAAAAACATTAGTACTTGCTACACTCGATGTCGTCGCCATGTATACCAATACTCCCCAAGCGGAGGCTTTAAATATACAGTATGTCAAGAAGTCTATGAAAAGGAGGAAAAAAGCGAATATGGAATAAATAAAATATCTTCCATACCCATGCGCAAACTAATTGAACTTTTCTTAACAAGAAACTGTTTCGAGTTCAATAACCAATTCTATCTACAAAAGATCGGTTGCGCTATGGGTAGCCAAGCCTCTCCGGAAATCTGCGATATCGTCATGCATAGACTTGAAAACCAGATTTTACCGACAGATAATAAAATCTTAAAATGGCTCCGCTATAGAGATGACATTCTATTGCTCTACGACGGTACACATCAGAAACTTGAACAACTAGTAAACAGGTTGAATGATATTCACCGCTTCTTAAAGTTTACGGTAGAAATATCACACACCGAGGTACATATTTGGAAATCTTCAAAGGTCCAAGGTTCGAAACCAATGGGTTATTAGACACCAAAGTCTACACCAAACCCACGGAAACCTTCCAATACCTCGACAGAAACTCTGCACACCCACTTGCCACTTTTAAAGGCTTCATTAAAGGGGAAGTATTACGATACGCACGTCTCTGTAACAATGAGACTGATTTCTTACAGAAAAAGAACGCGTTCACAGAGAAACTGTTACTCCGTAACTATAAGAAAGAGGAAATTGCCTTAGCCACGAAAGGCATAAAATTTGAAAACCGTGGGCAATACCTCACTACCAAACCTAAACAAAAGGAACCACCACTGGTGTTCAAGCTTACTGTACCTATACACCCCATATCAAAACCACGCATTTGAAAGAAGCACTTTTGAAACATTGGCACTTAATCTCGCAACACGCGGAATTATCCAAACTGTTTCCAAAAGAACCTATTCTTGCCTACAAAAGGGCCCAAAATCTCAAAGATTTACTTGTTAACTCAAGGTTTCATACTAACGAAGAATCAGCTGACGAAGCTCTTTTAGATGCTCTTATAGCTGCACTATGAGTCCATAAAAACTCGTGCACAGAAAAAAGATGCATTTTGAGAACGATATGCCCAGGCCGAATATAAAATATTCAAAGGCTACTACTGATGAAGCTCCTCCTATAAAGTTTGAGAGCAGAAACCGGTCTAGTTGGTCATAAGTTGGTCATAGTTGATCATAGTTGGTCGCTAGTCTCTCCTACTATTAACAGTACACTCAATTCACCTAATAGGTGCAATTATGTTTCACCATGAGGAGCATGCTATAAGTTCATGTTCCTCGGGCCCTCCCTTAAAAATACTTCAGGTTCTTGGCAACTACGTTGCGTTAGATAGTGTAAAGCTGCCTACACCCCCCTTTCATGTCACTCACTATCTATTGTTATTCTTATAGCCAGTGTTTGTTTTATCTACATAAATGGAGACAAAAAGGACATTCAACATCAATTGTCCTTCACTGATTTGTAATTTATAGTAAATATATTATTAAAATTAAATTAAAATAAAACTGTTAAGGACCATTGCCAAATCTAATCGCCGTCATGACGGCGTGCGCTCGCCAGGCTATTGATCATCAAGTTATTAATGACATTTCTGTATTGGATCCAAATGTATCTGATCATATGATTATTACCGGTAGCATTAACTGTGCAAAGACCACTGTTGTGAATAAACCAGTCATATGCTATCGTAGGACACAAGATATTGACTTGGTTCAGTTTAGATCTGATATCAACGATAGCCCAATTTGCAGGGTTGATCAAAAGGGTTCACTCCCTGAACTTGTTTCTACTTATGATTCATTGAGTTTTATTTTTGATAAACATGCCCCTGTTATTAGGAAGGTCGTCAAACCTGACAAGAAAATTGAACCTTGGTTTAGTCATGATATTGTCCAAGCTAAGAAAGTTAGGAGACAGCACGAGCGTCAGTGGCGCAAAACAGGTTTATCTGTTCATAGAGAACTTTTTAAGGAACATTGTAAAGTTGTGCGGAACAAAATTTGTATTGCAAGGAGAAATTATTACGCCACTATTATTGCGGATACATCATCTCCTAAAGATCTTTTCAAGACTGTTGATTTTCTTTCAAATAAACAGAAGTGTGCCATCCTGCCGAACTATTCTTGCCATACAGAGTTATCTGAGAGATTCTCCCTTTATTTTTCCAAGAAGATCTCGGAACTTTGTACTATGTTAAATTGTCAAGGCCTTCATCTTTCTGCAAATTGTTTGACTGAGCCATCGCCTGCATCTTCGTTCGACAGTTTCTCTGAAGCTACTGAAGATGAAATACTTAAAATTATCAAAAACTCTCCATCAAAATCGTGTATGCTTGATCCGCTGCCAACATGGTTAGCTAAAGGTTGTTCAGCAGAACTCATTCTTCTCATCACGAATATTGTCAATACTTCTATGTCAACAGGAACCGTACCTGATTCCTTTAAGGTTGCTCATGTGACTCCTGTACTTAAAAAGACCAGCTTAGACAGAAACTGTTTAAAAAATTATCGCCCTATTTCGAACTTGAGTTTCGTTTCAAAGGTTTTGGAAAAGACAGTTTTATCTCGCTTAATGGATTATCTTACACAGGAGAATCTTCTCGAACCATACCAGTCAGCTTATAAGTCTGGTCACAGTACGGAAACTGCCCTCAATGCAGTTCATAATTTTATTACATCCAAGCTTGATGAAGACTGCTTTGTCCTTTTAGTTCTTTTAGACTTATCATCAGCTTTTGATACAGTTAATCATTCCATTTTGTTAGAAAGACTGCAGTCAAAGTATCGATTAGGTGGTACTGTTCTATCCTGGTTCAATTCTTATATTACTGAGCGTTATCAACAGGTGAAAATTGAAGATGTTCTCTCGTCTCCTCGTCCATTAGTTACTGGTGTTCCACAGGGCTCTGTACTTGGACCTGTTCTTTTTTCTTTATATCTTGCGGAGTTGAGTGATATTATTCGGCACCATGGTGTTCATTTCCATCATTATGCGGATGATACTCAATTACTTCTTGCTTTCGATAAGGATGATGTGCCAAATGCTTTTCATAAAATGGAAACCTGTATAAGTGCTGTAAACACTTGGCTTGCAACTAATCAGTTGAAACTAAACTGTGATAAAACAGCGTTTATTGTTTTTTGATCACGTTTCTCTGAAGTTACACCTAATTTTCCACCACTTACTGTTGGTAAAGACTCTATTAATATCTCCTCAACTGTTAGAAACCTTGGTGCATATTTTGACCAGACCATGTCACTTGAAAATCACGTTACTAATCTCTGCCGTTCTGCAAATTGGCAACTTAGGAAAATCAGTTTGATGAGGAATTACCTCGATAATAAGACTTGCGAGATACTGGTCCATGCGTTTGTGACATCAAAGCTTGATTTTCTTAATTCACTTTTATTTGGCCTTCCTGATTCGACCATCAAGAAACTCCAAAAGATCCAAAACACCGCTGCCCGTATTGTGAAAAGGAAAGGAAGAAAGTGCCGCACCACCCCACTTCTGAAGGAACTTCATTGGCTACCTATCAGCTACAGAATCCAGTATAAAATACTTCTTCTCACCTTCTGTGCTCATCATCTTGAACGGCCTGTGTACCTGTCACAACTTCTCTTGCCATATACTCCAACTCGCACACTTCGTTCCTCCAACAAACTGTTTTTAACTGTTCCAAAACCACGATTGAAGAACTATGGTTACAGAAGCTTCCAATACTCTGGGTCTTATCTCTGGAACAAGTTACCAGATCACATTCGAACATGCTATAAACTTTCTACTTTCAAAAGTCTACTTAAGACCCATTTTTTCACTTGTTCTTTTGTAAATTAATTTACTTTCTTTGTAAAGCGCTTTGAGCAGTAACTTTTGTTTACTGATTTGGCGCTATATAAGTCTCATTTATTATTATTATTATTATATTATTATTATTGTTCACGTCTTCAGCTTAGTTACACTTGGGTGATCAGCTCTCAGCTGAGACTCAGATTTAATGAGGAGGGCCATCTATGACATCATTGGTGTGGACAATGGACTTCCTTAGTGACCAAGATGAATGACATTTCGTTTTGAATAAGGATTAAGTTTCACGGGCAACTTGTTCTGGACTAAAGATACCAGGCATCAACAATCGATTCAAGTTTAAATTTGTTTGTTAATGACTATTGTGTTGACTTCGTGCACACAGTTTTGTATAGGCTATTATAATGGTGTATGCCAGTATAGGCTTCGTGTATATGCTTGTATAGTACTGAGTGTTATAGACCTACCAAACGTATCCGATTCAAACGGTCATTGAGCCCTATGCTTAAACCGTTGAGTCATTAACAACATATTTTTCACGAATACTGATATTATTTGATACTCCATAACATTGCCATATTTCTCAAATATTACCTTACATATAAAACCTGAATGTTCCCCTCATCGTGATTCAGCAAAACCAACATAACGACGTTGAATTGAGTTTGTACAGTCAAGTTAAATGGTAATTAGTTAGGCCCCGGTGACCTACGAATATTTTTGTAACTGCCAAAGTGATTGATGAATGATCACCAAAATTCATGACGGAGATCAAATAATTCAGCAAAATGACTTAAATCAAGATATCAGTGACTTCAAATACCCGGTTGATATCTATCGGTTGTTTTCTTACTAATTTCGAACAGAAGAATTGACAACGTTAACAGGTCTGCACACTGACAAAACCCATACGTTTTGTACGTGCAAATAACGAGATGATTTACACACTGACTGTTCGTGGAAGAAAACATGACTAGCATTTTGAACTGGCTTCAAGTTGACTTTCGCCCATGATCGGACCACTAATACTAAAGAAAATGATATGGTTGGCCATACTGAATCACAATTGCGATTTGGGAGGGGGAAAAAGAAAAGTAAAATATAAGAATATCACCCTGGCAATATCAGGTATCTCTGTAAAATTCATTGTGACATGCTAGGGTTTGCAGAAGAAGCGTGAATCGCGCAAACAGTAATCAAAATCCCGCATAAAATTTGAAGCAGTGCGGGAGGGTCGCGCACAATCACTGGGGACTTCTTGCAAAGTTACTGGCAAATAATACGGCCTCCACTTAGCAATTTCAGTACCAGCGACAATAACCTAAAATCCCCGCAAATCTCCGACCACATGGAAGCCTAACTTCACACTAAGCCCCATGGAAATCTAACCTAGCCATCTGTTTATTCGCGCAAGCTGTGTCGCAAATAAAAAATCAAAATATCCATGAAACACTGCAATCTTCGACCACATGTTAGCCTAGCAACCACACTAAGTCAATAGGAAATGAAGCCTAACCATCGGTTTGTCAAAAAAAAAATTAGTAGCTTTGTTTACAACTTTCAATCAGTTGGAAATCGGCAGTTGATTGGAAGGTATGTGCTTTCTCTTAAAAAGGGAATGTTGGATTTAACGTACACCGTGCTGTGGCGATGGATTGGAAGTTTAAACTACGATTAGTTGTCAGCGTTGGTGGTGAGTGGTTTTATCCACACACGAAAAAAATACATGGTTTAAGGAAAGGGCACCTACAGCGGAAGTAAACCTGTGTTTTCTATTTTAGTTTATGGGTTATTGGTTTTTCGGTGGCTTGAGGTTAATTGCTAAACGATCGCCAATTTTTGCGATTACACTTTTAATGGATTCCCCCCCCCCCTCCAAAATAGCCCCCCAATGCCAAATCTTAATTTCCTACCCTGGTAAAAAAACAAAACAAAAACACAGCAAACACGTGAAGAGGGAGGAAGAAAGAAAGAAAGATGGAAAGGGAAAAATGAAAAGAAATAAGACGTGTCCGACAATTAAACGTCATATGTGAAACATTCAATTATCACATTAAAATCTATTATTACCGATTTACCGTCAGTCACTATCTGCGGGTCAATATAGGCCTACGTGCACTACGTGACCTAGGTTACACCAAATATCGAAAGTTACTTGGGCTCAGCACGTTACGAGATCTCAAAGTTATTCTGAAGTTTCGTTATTTATTTTCCTTCAGACGATGATTGTGAAGGTTCCCATGTACAAAATCTTACCCTTATGCATTTCACCTCATTTTGTTATAATAATTATAACGATTTAATAAATTTTGAGCCAAAACCGCGCAGGGAGTATATCCAGTTTAAATCCATCTTCGCACGGGACTGTATATTATTATAGCCTATGGTACGGTACTGGTACACACTGCTGTGCGGTACTTGAGAGTTGATGCTGTAATGAAATGGATTCGCTTATTAATGCGGGGGGTTCCACGATGTCATTTATGGTTATCTTTCGCCACTTTTTAAATTTTTTTGTACGAAAGATTGATATTGTCCGTATTGAAAGTATATTTTCTGGAGTAAACAAAAGCTGATTAACGATATGAATGAATCTTTACTATTCTTATATATGTAGTTTATAATTCCGCATTTACGTAGCCCCTTACATTCTTATTGTCTGAAGTTCCAAACACGTGGTGAATTGTTGATAGTTAAAACTTTTCATTTTGAACTTGAAGGGGTTGCTCTATTCCAATATCATGGAATTGTGGGGAACCCCCAATTTCATTTTGTGTACGGATTACTAGTTTTATCCATGTGCGAACGTGATAATCTAATATCTTATGTCGAGTATGAATGAAGGATGGTGTGGGTTGCTTTTTTCCAAGGTTTGTGCTTTTCTTTTGGCAGTGTATGTTAAAAAACAAAGGCCTTAATATAGCGTGTTATATTTTTATAACTGTGCGTGTAAGAGTATGTACATACTTTAGCCTATGCTATGCATATTGAATGTAGGACATAACAGTCTCGTAACTAAGTGCTTTGAACCATAGATGAAAGTTGAGGAAAATGCCGGTTGTAGCTACGATACCGGGATTCATGTTGCAACAAAACGACTCATGTGCTACCGTAACATGGTTAGGGAAGCCTTGCAAATCTAACCGCCGGTTCCGGGCCGGCGGAAATCTCGCACCCCTTGCTCATTATGCATGTGCATATTGGTCCCATGGTTGAATGCACACACGCTGGTTGCCAGCCGGAGTAATGAGCACAGTGTCCTGACAACACAAGGCTGGTTATTCTTCACAAACAATGAGCAAACTTGGCCAAGTGACCGGATTAACTTTTGCGGTTTTGACAGTCAATAGAGCGGTAGTTTATGTTGCAAAAGGACTTATACACTAAAATCCGCCACTACCAAATGTCCGAGATTCAGTACTTTATATACTGTAATTCTTGCAAATCTTCCACGTTATCAAACCTCACAAATAAAATTTCTTGGGTCTCTTATGAACAATTGTGAAACTCCGCTACTCAAAAGTTCGATAAAAGCAGCCTTTACCTGGGCCTATACATTATGAGCCTTGTTCAACGAGGGGTACGTAACTATGAATTAACAACTGAATCAGCAATTGCATTAAATATATGCCCCCAAGAACTTCAGAAAACCCATATTGACAAACCAGAATTTAAACAAGAGCATCAATGACGCAGTATCTCAATACTGGAAGTTCTAATTTTGATTCCTAATTTCATATCTTTTCTCTGTCTCTACAATTATCATTATCAATCATGATACAACAAATATAGAACTTGCATTTACACTACTTTTCCACGAATAGTCTCTGCAGGTTACACTTCATCCTGTGAGTGTTGCGAGTGTCGTTGTAATACAAGGCTCTTAGGTGTCCTTTTGTTTGTATGCTTTTTAATATTGATAAATGTAAGGTAATGCCACATTGGTAGTAGTAAGCAAAAGTTTACATACAATCTTAATGGTGTGGAGTTACAGGAGGTCTCTGTTGAAAGAGACCTAGGTATCTACATTGACTCATCTCTGCAACCTTCTAAACATTGTCTTGAAGCTGCTAAAAGAGGTAATAGGGTTTTAGGTATGATCAAGAGGAACTTCAGTTTTCTGAAAGAGGACATCGTAGTTAGGCTTTATAAGCAATTGGTTAGGCCTCATCTGGAGTGTGCTGTGCAGGCTTGGAACCCTTACTTTGCTAAGGATAAGTACAGAGGAGGGCTACTAGGATGATTAGTTCATTAAAGGGGGTTCCTTATTATAGGCGGTTACAACTGTTGAATCTCACCACACTGGAGCTTAGAAAGTTACGTGGGGACTTGATCCAGGTTTTCAAGATTGTTTATGGTTTCGACAATTTATCCTTTACCGACTTTTTCTTGTTTGCTAACAGTAGTTGTACTATAGGTCATTGTCTTAAACTCCAAAAGTTGCATAGTAGGATTAATATTCGGCATACCTTTTTTTCTTCTAATAGGGTTGTGAATGAGTGGAATGGTTTGCCTGAGAAAGTTGTACTTGCAAGTAGTGTGAATGGGTTTAAGAATGCTTTGGACAAGCACTTTAAGCATTGTAATCGGGTCTGAGTGTCTGTGTCTTCAGTTTTTTTCTCTCTCTCTATAGGGTCCTTGATGGGGACTTAAGTGTCCCTCCTGATCCTTTTTTCTACTAAACTAACTAAACTATCAAATCACCTCTGGATTGTTTTTTTTTTTTTACAAATTTCCAAAATACGTAAATATGACATCCTACCTTATCAGCACTGTGCTAAGCGAATGGCCTAACCACCTCGACGTGTATGTCAACTGTTAATGGCTTGAAATGGGCTAAGAATACTTACTCAAAATATCCATCTCAAAAAGCATCTCAGACAAACCATCCATCTTCAATCTTTACCAAAGTGTAAATTTTAATTACATATTGCATACATTCCGACATTATTTTGTGCTTATTTTCAGTATTTTACCTTTTTTGAACAAAAAGAAATGTTACGAACTTGAAGTTAAACATACCTAATTCGTTACCTATTAAACTCCATGCAAGTTCAATTAGAAATGTATGCTAAGGCCAATCAAACTGGAAAGCAAATTGTACCATCGTAACTTGTTTAATATTACTCTAGAATGTTACCAGATTGATGTAAAGAAATAATAACAACTAGAAACTACTCCAATTAAAATACGACATTCCCTCTTTAAGACATAGCACATACCTTCCAAACAAATGCCGATTTCCAGCAAATTGAAAGTTGTAAACTAAGCTACGATTTTTTTTTTTTTTTTGCAAACCTATCGTTAGGCTACATTTCCCATTGACTTAGTGTGGTGGTTAGGCTAACATGTGGTCGAAGGTTGCAGTATTTCATGGATATTTTAGTTTGAGTTAACTGCGTCACAATTTCAGCGAATAAGGAGATGCTTAGGCAAGATTTTCCGTTGACTACGTCTGGTGTTCGGGTACCATGCGCGACGATAGCAGCTAGGAAAGTATGTTAAAAGCTACGCAAAGTATTTTTTTTTTTGCACAACAATGGTTGGACTACAAGCAGTCAGCAGTACAAAAATGTGTATATGTAATTAGCGTGCAATACACTACACACGGTACAGAAAAATTGGTCGCGAGGGTAGCCATTTTCGTATATCTAACATGTAGCTGCCATGAGTTTGGCCAATCTGCTACAAACCATGCTTGGAGGCGGGGCTTAATCATCAAAAACAGGAAAACGTGGGCAAAAGTTCCCTACAAACAAGTTTTGGAGCGTGTGCAAAAAGGCATGAAACAAACTGTGTTTCGGCCCGATTTGGCAAGTTTTGGACATAAATCGGTGAAAAAGTCATAGAATGAGATATAATTCTGGAATAAAAAATAGTAACTTTTGTAGGCCTATATGATATATGCTTGCTCTGGAAATTCCAGAGAAAAAGAACTTTGTATGAAGACGCTGAAAATTTTTTAAGAGAAGAGAGAGTCCCACTAACTGTTACAATATCTCTATACATGTAATGTATTGAGATAACAAAACAATAGTTAAGCTATGCCACATATGTATGTTAAAGAGAGAACATCGACCGTAACGTTGATCTCTGAAGCTAACTGCGACACAAATTCAACGAATAAACAGATGGTTTAAATGCTTGATTTTCCCATTGACTTAGTGTGTTAGGCTGCCGTGTGGTTAGAGATACAAGTTACTATTCGGTGAAAATTTTACTATACGTACATCAGTTTACAACTGCAGTGTTTACCCCTACTTAAATATCATCGTAGGCATACTGTACATGGGCTGCGAATTTTCCCAGGTACCTTCCAAACAACCCCCCTGTCTAACACCTGTTTGTTAACATTTTTGGCATGTTTCCAAAAAACTTTTCATGGAGTAAACTATTTTGGCTCCACTCTAGAATTAATTAGGTAAGTCAGTAAAGGATCGGTAAAGTTATGCGAAATATTATCTTAGACGTTCAAGAAAAGTATATATCCCCGTAACATTAAGGTAAGTAAAACACACCTCAAGCCAACCGACTCCTCCGCATGAACAAAACAATCTATTCCCCATGGTACACTCGAGGCACAGTCTATACCATACAGACAAAGCACGATATCAAGGCCCCAATAGCTACAGTATGGCAATCTTTATGAAAGTAAGAATCTTGTAATCCCATGTTTTAGGCCACTTGGCATGATTAACTAAATGCTAAATATTGTTTCCATGTCCTTGTAGAAAACGTCAACTTCGCAAAATACAATTAGTTGTGTTTTTGTTGTTACGTGAGATCCGTAACCGGCGAAGTGGTTAGGCTATTTACTATACACTTAACTATGGTAGGATATTAATTTTTCCTTTTTTTGTGTGGAAATTCTAGAAAATATTTTCTTCCCGCCCCGCCAGATGTGGTCGTATGGTTTATTCATAAATGGGTGTACTAGAGCCTTGTCTACATGACATTAGTTGCATTTAGCACAATATGCCAGTTTCGCGTGAATTTTTCGAAAGTATTTTGCTCGAACTTTCGTAAAATTTGAAAGGTGTACCAACTTACTGTTCGTACACAATTGCTAATTTCTCTACTGATTTTCAGAGTAGTAAAGGACGTTTTTTTTTACGAAGTTCAAAAGTCAGTAAATGAAGTTGATAAACTTAATTTCTTTCAACTTTCTTAACCATGGAATGCTAGAATAACATTTACACTTAAAACGGAGAAAGGATGATCGCATTTTTTCCACATTTATTTCAAATTTCTTTCACAAGAAATTATCGTCATTTGTTCAATCCTCATGATGTCTACGATCTAGCTGGCTAAAAAAAAGAGTACAGCTTCGCTGGAGTGCGAAAAATTCCCTACAGTCAACCGAGTTTTTTCACCTAGCTAGGTAGTTTAGGTCCTGTTCTATACAACTTAGTAGGATTATTCTAAAGTCATCCCGTATGTTAGGCTCTGGTTCACGCTTATGTGCACGTGTATAAGAAGTGAGATTGTGATTTCAGTTTTTTAGATTTTTAAATCTTAAAAATTCAGGAAACTTAATGTCCTTGCAAAAAGGCAACGAAACTTTTTGTTCCTACTTGGCCGACTGGGAAAATAAGAAAGATAGCATTTTAGATTCCTGCAGTGTAAATTCACATTTCCTTACTTATTTTTCACAGAAGTTTTGCTTCTGCAGTAGGATAAAATACGGCGTATAAACATAATATC
Organism: Apostichopus japonicus; assembly: GCF_037975245.1. Taxonomy (NCBI): domain Eukaryota; kingdom Metazoa; phylum Echinodermata; class Holothuroidea; order Aspidochirotida; family Stichopodidae; genus Apostichopus; species Apostichopus japonicus. The sequence goes on along the minus strand of NC_092562.1, from coordinate 30,053,359 downwards.
TTTTTGAAACGTTTGAATACCTTGAGACTTAGCTATGATGTTTTGTTCAACTCACTATTGTGTTCAAATCGGCTTAGTAAAAACTTGACCGCGGCTGTGAATGTAACTGTATTGCGTGGAGGGTGGTTTGGAGAGAGTGTGCACTCAAGTGTGACTCATTATCTGCTTGTGGCTGTGCTCATTATAGCCGCGGAAAAATCCACCGGCCCGGACATGGCGGTTAGATTTGCGAGGCTTCCCTTAACATATGTGTAGTACACTGGCAATCAATGTAAAAATGGGCCACCAAATCACGTCCTCTTGGGTCTTCTATTTTCAAAAAGCTTCAGCTTCTGAGGGGGCACATCCCACCTCAGACACCCCCTACAATTCGTTCCGCGGCAGAAATCCGACTTTTTCGGATTTATTTTCCAGGGAAAATTTTGTTGCTGACCTTCCGATGCTTGCTGCAATGCCCTCAAAAATAATTTAATTTTGGCAGAGTTGCTGATATGCCTCTAATCCATAGCCGTCGCAATAAGCCTAACAATAGGTTGTTTCATTGTAAACAGGTCCGTCTCGGAATACGGTCTAAAATTTTGCTCAAATCAATTATGAACAAGTGAATACAAACTTTTCATATGCAAAAAAACAAAACAAATTGGAGTAGTTTCTAGTTGTTATGATTTCCTTATATCAATCTGGTAACATTCTACAGTAATTATGAACAAGTTACGGTGGTATTCTTTTAAAGAGAGCATACTGTTGTATAACTGGCGAGTTTTCGTTACACGTCATTATTCAGACAATGGTCCGAAATAACAACAAATAATGGTGAACAAGAGAAATATACGTGATACACTTGTAAGATTTCCCGCGACCATCGTTTGGGTTAGCACTAACTTCTTTGATGCATTACTAGCAAATACACTGCAGTGGAATTTCGTGTTGGCAACTTGCCAAGAAAAGTTTTTACATCTACGTCAAGTCCAATGGTACAGTATAAAACAGGTGCGGACATCGAATTCCAACAAAACCATTTTCAGTATGTCTCGAGCCCAACCCAACCATTTTGTACTAGGGGTTAAATATTTCTTTTGGGTAAAGTGTGTAAACAGTTTTTTCCAGAGTTGTTGGAACAATTGTACGCACACAAAGTCTGCATATCTGCTAGAATAATATTATAATATTTAGGTTTTCCATTTCATTTATTTTCATTTTGGAAACTATGAACGATTTTTTTTACTTGGTGTTTTTTACTTAACCCCCTGCGATAAGTCGTACCACTCAAAATATTGCTCTTCAGTTACGAACAATAATTTCCCTGCCCAGTGCATTGACTTTTTCCAAGGCAGTAAACGTTGGCCGTATCGTCGGGAAAGCCCCGGTTGAAAATAGCGTGTGTGCGTGCTTAGATGATATATGCATGTGTCGAAAAGACTCACTGCATAGCTGCCGATCTTTAAAATAATATATTTATCCTCTCATTTACGCTATCAAAAGGCCAGAATTAGCTTTCACATGATTTACCTCAACACAAAAAGAAAAGAAAGATGGCTCGAGTTCATAAACATTTGCACGTAAATATTGATCGTTACGAAAATGTGAATCTGGCCTAACCATGTTTTGTGCACATCTAAATATAGTAACCTATTATACACTATCAGTATGCATTTGCACTACAAAAGTAACGTTCACAGAAAAACAATGAGTCAATGATTACTGCAGGGTAAGCTGTAACTGGATAAAGAATTGTGATGTTGTTTTACTTATTGGTGATTTTTGTTTCAAATTCGCATATATAAATTTGAAATATGAAGTGAGAAATAGAAAGATTTTATAACCTCTGGCGTGGGGGTTAAATGCATGGAGGTAAATGTAGTTGCAACGATCTACGATTCTGAAGCCTAGGCCAAGACTCCTCTGTAACCATAACATTGATACGACTAGGCCTACACTATTCAATTCTGAATGGTTCCATCCATAATGGTGCATAAACGTACGGTTGAGGTTTGTCGGAAAAGTTTATCTTAACGCTGTTCTTAAAAGAGTGTACTCAATCGATATCCAAAAGTCTAAATCAGCAAGGCCTATTGTAATGCTAACAAAGGAAGCTAGCAACCACTGCTGCCCGTGGAAGCACTCTAAACCTGGAAGCAGACTCAAGCTCCGCCCACTCTGCATATTACTGAGAGAGAGGCAGTGGAGCTGTGGTCATGCTTTGCTGATTTCAATGAATAGACAATAGACGCTCACAAGCCGTCATGACGGCGATTAGAATTGGCAATGGCCCCTTAGCAAACTGCTTATCCACTAGAGAGCCAGTGTTAGAGAATGTGTAAAGGTAAATTGGCCTGATGTTTCCATCCTAGCAGGATCTTCTTTAGAGGCTAAATGACAAGTTGACAAAAACACGCACAGAATACAGACAGGTTAATGAGCATGGTGAACTCAAAGAGGTAGTTGTAAGGGGATAAGTAGACAAGGGATGGAGAGAAGAAAGAAACCAACAGGGGAAGAGGAGAGGTAGGAGATAAACAGTGGAGGGACAAAGAGAGGATTAAATACTGTATATTATTCAGGATTAAATACTGTATATTATTCTAAGACATGAAAGTCATTATGTTTTCCTATTGAGCATCACAGGAACTGACCTGATATGTGTTTTGAGCCTGTTTGAAAGGTCATCTCTGACAAATAAAAAAGTAAATACTGACATCAATCTGTTAGCAGCTGTGTATTATAATGGTCTAAAACAATAACATTCGTTTGTGCCTACAGTCATCCTTAAAATACACAAGACTCGCTATCGAGATAAACGACAAGACTCGCAAGTTTTCGCTAATTTTCATCGGATCAGCTCACAATCAAGAGGAAGGTAAATCATGTGAATCCTCCCTTATATAGAGCCTTTGGAAGACGTAACTGAAAATCCGATCATTTTCTGGCTGTTTTGAGCTGCAGAACTGCGTCAGAGATTTCGCTCTACGAATGGTGAAGTGAAAGTGTTATCCTAACATAGCCTAAGCTTACGGTGTTTTGCTACTACTGCACAGTGGACCTCGGCCCAAAGCTCCAAACTACAGAATCCTACAGGTCGTCAATCGAAGCCGTTGGACTAATTATCATCGCTCAGAGTCCTGTGGGACAGTTATCGACATAAATCGGTCCGGTGATTCCTAACAATGTCTACACGCTCCAACACAAAAGAAAAGGAAATCTCAGAGATTGTCACTCAAGTGGTTACAACAATAATCGCAAGCCAAGATTTTGAGCTAAAGCTGCAAGCTTGTATTGATCGAGCTCTGGATAAAAACTGGATAAGTTTTTGAAGCAGATCGAGATAAATTCTGGCAAAATACATGACCTCGAAGTGGAAGCCGAGAAAACTTCTTCAGAACTGAAAACCATGCAGGACGAGATCTCGGAATTGACAGACAAACTCAACAACTCAACCAACCAATTGAACCAGCTGGAACAGTACTCCCGAAGAAACTGCATTTGTGTGTTTGGTGTGGAGGAGAAGCCGAACGAAAATACTGACGTCATCATGATGGACCTCGATCGCATCACAGCATCTGGGACTCAACCTGAATCCAACAGACATTGATAGGTCGCATCGGATCGGTAAGAAAGAGCCGGGTAAACCCAGGGCAATAATCGTCAAATTCCAGAACTACAAAACCAGAGAACTATGCATAAAGAACAGGCGGAAATTGAAGGGCACCCGCCTCGTAATACAGGAGGACCTAAGGAAGGCAAACCAAGAGCTACGACAGGCGGAGAAAAACACCACCCTGGTCAAAGCAGCTTGGTCACACGATGGGAAAGTCATCGCACTGGTAAGCAAGAACAACACCGAGTTTACGAAACGAATCTGGGGGCTGAATGACTTGAAGCGTCTCTAGCTCTTTGGCACCGGAAAATGACACTGTAAATCAATAATTACTCCAAAGGATGTATACATTTACATATTTTTGTACATTCTGTCTTCCTTTTTTATCACTCTGATCGAAAACAGGTGATGTTAGTTTGTGAAAATTGTAATCTTATCATAAGTGAAACGTATAATAAGGTTAAATGTGAAAATTGTGGTACTTTTCGGCATACGTGGTGTATCAGTAATAGGTGTAATTCTTGGATTTGTGATTCTTGTGACTCTGCTTTGCCCTTTCAAAATCTTTCAAATCCAATGATTTTTTGGCGGCACTACATGGACCAAGTCCGCAGTTCATGATTATTGATTTTTATGACTCACAAAACCTAAACTCACAAGTTCCTGTAGGTCTTTGTCGCTACTTTGACATTGGTTCCTTCAATCAACTCACTGGTAAACCTCATGTATTCTCTCTGTTTCATGCAAACAGTCGTAGCTAGAAACAAAAACTTCAACTCAATAATTGACTTTCTTTCCCTTCTTAATCATGAGTTCTCAATAATTGGCTTCAGTGAGGCGTGGTTAAGTGACCAAATATCACCTTTGTTACAAATAGATCAATATACTTTTATAGAAAGTCACAGGGATAGCAAGAGAGGTGGTGCTGTTGGTCTTTTTATATCGAATAATTATACGTTTGTAAAAAGGACTGACATATCTTTTATTCAATGAGGCGATAGAAAGCATTTTCATAGAAATAGCAATGAATAAGAATCCCCAAACCTTAACCGGTTTGTGAATTAACGAGCGACGTACTCACCTCATATAACCTATGCATTACCGTATTAACCTCGCTCTAGCATCTGGCAATTTGTCTGTATGTGAGTGTGGCCATCTCCCTTCCGTAATTTCCAGGCCGCACTGGTGCGGCACCGGACGGAGAAGGGGGAGAGGACCGACCAAGGGGCGGAAACCCCGAGGATACAACCAAAAACATTCTCACCTGAAGAGGCCCTAGGTGGGCTGTGGTGGGTGACAGGTGGGTCCCGAGTGGGTCCAGAGTGGGTCGTCGGTGGGTGTAGGCGGGACCCCCACGACATCCCTCGAAAATTCCTGGGGGGAAAGGCCGTCACATGGTCATATCTGTGTGGCCAGTTCCCCTAGTATCCGAGGAGGGTATCCGACATGGTTGTATGGTTCCGTCCGCGAGGTCCCCCATAGTGGGGAGGCGGGTCGGGATGTTATATGAGGTGAGTATGTCGCTCGTTAATTCACAAACCGGTAAAGGTTTGGGGAATTCACAGCGCGTACTCCCTCACCTCATATAACCTATGCATTTGTGACACAGGAGCCCTGGCGGTGGGTCGAGGATCTCGCGGGCGGCGGACCTAGGGCCGCTCGGGCAAAATCCCCTTCCGTGGCAGGGGTGTTTGTGAGATAGCAGGCGACAAAGGAAGACGGGGTCTTCCAGGCCGCCGCCTTCATAATATCTTCCAGGGGAACCCCCCGGAACCACGCCCTGGACGTGGCGTGGCCTCGGACGTCATGCGCCCGGACGGGTTCCCCAGGCTGGGTGTGGGCACGTATTAAGTCGGCCATCCACCGTGAAATGGTGTCCTTTGAGGCCGGGGTGTAAGGCGACCTCGGTAAAATGAAGAGCCTGTCCGAGGTACGTAGCTGTTTGGTCCTCTCTATGAACCACTTAAGGGCTTGGACAGGGCACCAGCGCTTGTCTTCCGCGATTGACGAGGCTTGTGACAGACTCGGTAGGAAGATCTCGTTCGGGGTAAAGGTTACTGATTGGTTCTTTGGGAGAAAGTGAGGGTCAGGTAGTAATCTGACTCCTCCTGGTTCAAACCTTGTGAACCCCCGTTGGAGGGTGAGCGTGTGGAGGCAGCTTCTGCGCCTGGCAGAGGCGGCCGCGATCAGAAACAGAGTTTCGTGTGTTAGCTTGTCCAACAGAGCATTGTGTAGCGGCTCGTACGGAGAGCCCGTGAGGGTCGTCAGGACCTCGTGGAGGGCCCATGATGGGGCCAGGCGGCGCCTGGGGGGGCGTCTGTGGAACATGCCCCTTAAGACCTGGCGGAGGACCGGGTTGGTTCCTACTGAGGAGCCATCCGAGAATCCGCTGTGGACTGCCGCTATTGCGGAGCGGTAATTTCTAATTGTACTTATTTGCTTCCCTTCTCGGAAGAGTTCGAGTAGGAAGGCCGCCACCTGGTCTACTGAGGCCTCCACGGGATCAACAGCCCAAACATAGTATCGGTGCAGTCTAGAATCGTATGTTTTAACCGTTGACTGCCGGCGGGCATCCACTGCAATGTCTGCAACCTCCGGTGGAAACCCCGCTGTCTGGAGCGAGAGCCGGAGAGTTTCCACGCAGCTAGATGGAGGCTCGTGATGTCGAGGTGGGTTATTTGGCCGCTCCGTTGGGAGAGGAGCTTGGCGGCCGGTGGGAATTTGTATGGTAGGTCCACCAGCATCTCGATGATGAGTGGGAACCATGCTTGATTGGGCCAGCAAGGTGCGATCAAAAGCATGTCCGCTTCCACGTCCCGAAGCATCGTGAGAACTCTGCGGAGTAATCCCAGTGGGGGAAAGGCGTACATGGAGAGGCCCACCCATGAGACCACTAGGGCGTCGGTCTTCCAGGCCTGTGGGTCGTGGTATCTGGAGCAGAACGTCGGGAGTTTGGCGTTCTTGGCCGTCGCAAACATGTCGACCGACGGCCTGCCGAACAGGTGAAATACGTGGTCGGACCACGTTCGGGAGAGCTCCCATTCCCATTGTCTAGATACCCCCTGGACAGTGCGTCTGCCAGTATATTGTCCTTCCCTGCTAGGTGGGACACCCGTAGGCCGATCCGAAGGGAGTCGCAGAGGACGAGCAGGTCCCATGTCCTGCGTAGGAGAGCCAGGGATCGAGTGCCCCCTTGACGGTTGATATATGCCACGGTCGTGGTGTTGTCTGACCGGACCATGACAGTGTGGCCCGTTAGGTGGGTTGCCCAGTGATGTACGGCCCTCAGGACCGCTTCCGTCTCTAAAATATTGATATGGAGACCCCTCTCGGGCTCCGCCCATTCGCCGACGACTGTGTGTGTGCCCCAAACCGCTCCCCAACCGCTGAGGGAGGCATCCGTCGTGATCGACGTTGTAGGGGCTGGGTTCCGGAAAGGTCGCCCTGCCGCAATCCTGTCCGACTCTGCCCACCACGTGAGAAACGGGCGTAGCCCCGTTGAAAGTGGGATTGGCGTTGCCGCCGACGATCGATCCGGGGCATAGTGTTTGAGGAGGTGCCGCTGGAGCGGCCTCATTCTGAGTCTGCACAGGTCTAGAAGGTCTGTGAAGCTCGCCATCTTCCCCAACAGGCGCTGCGACGTGAGCGCTGGGATATTCCGATTGCCTAGTATTTTTCTGGCCGTGGCCACTAGGCTCGCCGTTCTTTTGGCCGTCGGGTAGACCATGCCGCGGGCGAGGTCGAGACGGGCCCCTAAGTATATGATCGATTGAGCGGGAACGAGGTTGGATTTCTCGACGTTGATTAACCAGCCCAGTCTCGTCAGGAGGGAGACGGTGGCGTTTGTACTGGCGAGAGCCCCTTGTTGGGAGTTGCCGAGTACTAACCAATCGTCTAGGTAGGCGAACACCATTACCCCGTTTCGACGGAGGTGAGCCAGGACCGCCCTCGTTACCCTGGTGAAAACCCTGGGTGCTGTGGAGAGGCCAAATGGTAGCGCTGTGAAGCGGTAATCTATCGCCTTGTACCTGAACGCGAGGAATCGCTGGTCCTCGCATCGGATGGGAATATGTAGGTAGGCATCCTTTGGATCGACGGAGGATGCCCACATCCCTGGGCGCAGCAGGTGGAGGATTGATGTGAGAGTCTCCATCCTGAACCTCTCCGGTCGGATGAACCTCCTGTTGAGAGGTCTGAGGTTCAGGATGGGCCTCCAAGTCCCGTTCTTCTTGGGCGTGAGGAAGAACGAGGACCGGAAGAGGGGGCCGTCCGCGTTTGCGGCGGTGACCCGCGTATTGGCGCCTTTTTTGAGGAGACTGTTGATCTCGTCCTCGAGGGCGGCCCGCTTTTCCGGTATCTCGGGTACTGGCGTGGTTGATAAGAGGCCATATTGGGGTGGGGTAGACGAGAACTCTATCTTGTAGCCCCCTTTTACCATGTCCAGTACCCAGGCTCCTGGGTCGATTTCCTCCCAGTGAGCCCCAAAAACTCTTAGTCGCCCCCCCACCTTGGCCTTGGGCGTTACGGTGGGGTGGGCATCCCTAGGGCCGTTTACCACGCCTGCGGCTTCCGCGGTATTACGGGCGGTAAGGCCTGTGTTCGGGCCGCGAAGGAGCAGATTGTTGCTGTGTTCGCGGGGCGCCCCGACTCTGACTGTAGCTGGATCTTGGTTGCTTAAAGCGGCTACCTTGTCGTGAGTCATAACGTGGGCGCGAGGATGAGGCCGAGCGGGACATGAGTTCGTCCGCCTCCCTCAGAGATTTCATTCTCTCTGCCTCCTCCCAGAGTTTCTCATCGAAGTTGCCGCTGAAGAGGTCACTGCCCAGGATTGGTAAGTTGCGGAACCCGTCCGCCGTGGATCTGGACGACCAATTCAGGGAGTTCAAAACCAGGTCCCGACGTGTCAAGGTGGCCTTAACCGAGACGTGGGCGAACTGGTCTAATACCATCCTGGAAACGGGTCCCAGGAGGGCAATGATGGCGGCGGTATCTTTGCGGGAGATACCCGATGCCTGGGCCTGTTGGAACGATCTGTTCAATAGCTCGGCGAAAGCAATAAGGCTGACAAGTACTTCATCCCTGCGCGGGAGGCCCTATCTACGTCAAACAGGGAGGATTCTAGGGTCTGTGCACCCTTCTAGCTGAACTTGTCTTTGCCGTCTAAGGCACCCGCCGACCGAAGTCTCTCCTTCACTTGAGGCGGGATGTGGGGGGTGTAAAAAGACTTTCCCAGTCTTCGTCGCCCAAGTGGAAAGTGCGATGGGCTGATCGCTGGAAGGCTGTCCAGCGTTTCGCCTGTGCCACCGCCTCGAACGGCTCTCTACATTCCACATCCACCGGGATGGAGGCTCGAGGCTTTTGGGCGGCAGCGTTCAATATGAGTTTGGATGCCGGCCCCTCGTGGACACGCCCATCCACCCTTTCCTCGAAGCTGAGGACTATGCGGAGTACTGCCGTCGCCTTCTCAAAGGCTTCCGCTGAAATTTCTGTACCCCGTAGGGGTTCTTCATCATCCGCCTCGGAATCTCCACTGAGGAGGCAGGCACTAGCTGCATCAGTTCTGGAGGAGACGTCGCCCCAGGGATCCACCTGGGACTCCTCAGGGGCGTGATCGTCCGTAACCGGTGCTGGCGGTAGCGCCGGTTGTGGTGGAATGGACGGAGCCCCCTGTTGTTCCGGGTCCTGTTGACTCGGCTTTTGTAACAATTGTCCCAGGAGGTCTTTAACCTGGGAAAGGAGAGCCTGCCCCGAGTCTGGGGACTGTCTCCTCTTGCGTTTCTTGGCCCTGTGTCGCCCAGAAGAATGTCCACTCGAGGACGAGGGCGAGGAGCCAGACCTCGACCTGCGTCGAGGTCGCCGGTGTCTTTCCCGGCTCTTACCGCGGCTACGGCTGTGGGTACGGCTTCTACTTCGGCTTTGGCGCCGTTCCGTACTCTCCGGGGAGAACCCCAAGAAATCTCTCCGGTTGTGGTCCCATGACCCCGGAGTAGAAGTAAATAAGTCTGCCACCGCTTGTCTTCGGGGGCTTCTGGACTCCATGTGGCCTGATGTGGACGGACCCTCTTGGGGCCGCGGCGGTGGCTGAGCTGACGCCGCACGGGAATTAGCTCCATCTCGTATGGATACCCGTTCTTGAGGAGGGTTTGAGCCATCTCGTATGACGCCCTCCGTTCCCCCATGTTTAGGGCTTATGCCATCTCGAATGGCCGCCTGGGGTTCCTTCGCCGGCGGTTTCTTCTTCCCCTGCTTTGAGGAAGCCGCCTTCTTTCTTTTCTCCGCGGCTTTATCCGCCAGCCAGGTACCGATCAAATCCCAGCGTTCCTGGGTCCTGGCAAATGGAGCAGGTCTGTTTGCTCCCACATGGGCGACACTTTGTGCAAAAATCGTGTTTGTCCCATGCTTTGAACAGACGGAACTGCTTACAAGATTGGCAGTTTTCCATCCTCTGAAAAATCTCGAAAAATTTGTTTTTTTTTTGAAAATATTTTGAAAATTTTTTGAGAAATCTCCGAAACTCGAAGCTGTGAAACTAAAATAGAAACAGCACGGAAACCAAATGAAATTCGTATCTAGACCAGTACGAAGAAATAAAGAAGGCAGTTACCTTACTGCAAAATGATAACGTACACGATTGCTGTACGTGAACAGTAAAAAATTCGTATCTAGACCAGTACGAAAAATAAACAAGGCAGTTACTTTACTGCAAAATGATAACGTACACGACTGCTGTACGTGAACAGTATGAAAGAACTAAACCAAGCAGTTACTTGACTGTAATGTGTGACAACGTACACGACTGCTGCACGTGAAAGTAAACAAACGCTAGGACAACGCTACACTAAAGTGCAGGCCTAGCCACGCTACGTGAACCACGTTCATGAGGCAAACAAAAAACGTTCGAAAATCACGAAAAATAAAACGTTTTAAAGACAAGAAGCAGTTCAAACGTGCAGGACGTTGAACAGATGAAAAAGAATTACAAAAACAACGATAATATTAGACGAAGTGATTGAAATCTTAAGATTTAGTAAGAGCAATGAGAGAGCGATACTTGCGCAAAAGGCTGGCAATTACGGAAGGGAGATGGCCACACTCACATACAGACAATTGTCAGATGCTAGAGCGAGGTAAATACGGTAATGCATAGGTTATATGAGGTGAGGGAGTACGCACTGTGAATTACAAGCGCATTCAATGATTTCTTTATAAATGTTGGGCCCACCTTAGCGACAGATATTCATAGTGACACTAATCCAAATCATTACTAAAGAAATTCAAATCCTTCAACCCTTTATATGTCTCCTGCAAATGAGAGTGAAGTATTTAAAGTTGCACTTGCTTGTTTGAAACCAGATAAATCTGCTGGCTTCGATGGCATAAAGCCTTCAATACTAAGAAAGGTGTTACATTACGTTGTTCACCCTCTTACTCACATTATAAATTTATCCTTAGCAACTGGTGCTGTCCCAGATCATATAAAAATTGCTAAAGTTATCCCTGTTTACAAAGAAGGGGATCACAATGTTATAGGTAATTATCGCCCAGTTTCTATACTAACAGGCTTCTCTAAAATCTTTGAAAGAATAGTTCATGATCGTATTTATAATTTTATCAGTAAACATGATATTATGTTCAAAAGTCAATATGGGTATCGGCCAGGACACTCAACCGAACTTGCTTTGACTGAGGCCTTGGAGGTATTGTATGATGCCATAGATAATAATAGGATTTCCGTCTGTGTATTCTTGGACTTGTCCAAAGCGTTTGATACAATTGATCACCGTATTTTGTTTATGAAATTGTCACATTATGGCATAAGAGGCACAGGACTAGACTGGATTAGAAGCTATTTATCAAACAGAAAACAATTTACAAATTGTCTTTATACGGATTCTGATTGCATGAATGTTGTTTGTGGGGTTCCGCAAGGATCTATATTGGGGCCCTTGCTTTTTATAATATATGTAAATGATATTTGTCATGTGTCAGATAATTGTACTATCATATCAATCGCTGATGATACTAATATTTTTTTCTCTGGCTTGGATCCTGTGGAAATGAGGGCTAGAATTTGTCATGTGCTTGATGAATTTCATGCTTGGTTTTCAGCTAACAAACTTTCTTTAAATGTAGGTAAGACAAAATATGTTGTTTTCAATGAAGGTAGGAATAGGAATATTCTGTATGACATACAGATGCATGGTAGTAGTCTAAAAAAAGTGTGTTTTACCACTTTTCTAGGGGTAGCTATTGATTCTGGTCTGACATGGCGTGATCACATAATTACAATATCAACAAATATTTCTCAAGGCGTTGGGATTCTTTCCAAATTGAAGCACTACTTACCAAAACATATTCTTCGTTCTTTATATTTTACTTTAATTTATCCTCACCTTACTTATTGCATTACAGTTTGGTCTGGCACGGCTGCTTATAACATTAAGAAACTTTTTGTACTTCAAAAAAGGGCTATTCGACATATATCTTCTGCCGACTATAACGATCATACTAGTAAATTATTTGCCTCACTTAAGCTAAGTGCTGAAATTACCGGACCTTGTGAAAGTTCATCTTGCTACATTCGCTTATCGCTCTATTAATGGGTATAATCCGCCCACATGTAAAAATTTATTCACTGTTAATAAGGAAATCCATGATTATAATACAAGACAGGCTGGTCACATACATAGACTTTTTCCCCATAGTAACCTGGGTAAACAGAGTATACGTTATCGGGCAAACACTTGCTGGAATTATCTATTTAATCATCATGATCATATACAAAATGATTCTAAGTCACCACGTTCCTTTAAACGCCAATTAAGTGAGGTTTACATTAGTGATTATTGATCCATAATACTTTTTAGAAATCTTAGTTTGTTTATATCGTTAACACTGATAACTTAATTATTTTCCTTCTTTAGGGAGTGGCTCTACTCGATAAGCCTTTCAGGTTTTTAGATCACTTCCTTTCTCTTTATACTCAATTTCATATCTGTAAACGTTTGTATGACATACAATGTACCGTATATTGAGAAAAAACAAATATATATAAATGAAATGAAATGAAATGAAATTAAAGATTAGATAAGTTCTAATTGCATGCTTAGAAGAGCTAAGTACTCAGACAAGTATCACCATTTTGACATGATAACTGTATTGAAGTATTTTCAACAAAAATCTTAGACGTGCATCTAAACTTCTTCCTTACCATTGTTTTTGTTTGTATTGTCCTTTATTAAACATGTTAAATAAATGAATAATACAAACAAAAACCCAATGGACACTATATGGTTCCCTGCAAGTTTGTTTACAATCCAATTTCAGGTTGTGAGTTATTGCAATGTAAATATTTTTACATTTGCCCTGGATATCCCCACCACCAAACTTTTTTTGAGAGGCTTAGTCCAATCATTAACCTGGCTTTGTCAAATTCACGCCTATCATCTGTTAATTAGCATAGTATTTATCTGAACCTTTGGCTGGCTGCCTCTAGAAGCAAACATTATTTTACCCCTACTGTTCGTAATGGAATGGATGTTACCTGAAAACCAAATATTCATTCATATTATAAGTAGAACAATCCAGCAGGGATAGAAAGTTTATCTTGAATGAACCAATCAGAAGTCGTGCTATTAATAAAACTTGAAACACCTGGCCAGCAAGAGAGTTGCAAACAATTGTATCCATGACTACTAAGAAAATAAAGCAGTGACTTGGGGCCCACGTTGGGTAGAAATCTGTGGAAAATGAATATATTTTCATTGCTTATTTGAGTATTGTATATTGGGAAGAGCTGATCAAACATTAGTAGGGAGGGCTTTCAACTAGCCTGACGGCTTTCAACTGGCCTGACGGCATGTACATTTAATTTAATGAGAAGGGGGAGTTTTTATGAGTCTCCCGGTATGCGTCACATGAGAAGTTGTTTTTTTTGTTTTTCGGTTTTATCATCGTTTTTCAAGTGGAACAGCTCATAAAATCATATCAAATGAAAATAATACATATTTGAATATCCTTCCTTAGTTTTACTAATCAGGAATGTTTAATAAAGCATGCAATGCATCGTTCGAAAAAGGTAATTTTAAAGTAGAATTGAAAATGAACGACATAAAACAATATCTGTGAAGCGTGTGGAGCACAACTTTGAATATTCATTGTGAAAGAAAACATAGCGAACGATGCTTATTGCGTACAGTAAATAAATTTCGCGGAACTGGTATGGAGAAATTACGTACTGCAGCTTACGTCAGAGAAGCTCATAAATGACACAGGTGGATACAGCGCATCAAAATTCGGTTTAGGAAATCCCTGTACAGCCGACAAAAGTCGATATCTCCTTCCGTTTTCGAGTTATAAGCGATTTTGTGTTTTTGCGATATGGTTTTTAGTATATTTTCATTCAATAAGGTCGTTTTTGTGTGTGTTTAAGTAAGGGTGTGACCCAACAGATATTTCGCTAACCGTTTCACCGTATCGCCTGCCGGTCGGTTTAACGTTTAAACGCTGTTTCCCGATCACGGTTTTTTTCGACGCACGGTCACTCGACTTTTAATGAAAATAGGACATAATGAGTACAATAATTAAGGTTTTTTTTTCCCAGCAGGTAGCAATTCAGGCAACAAGACACTCGATCAATGTATGTTAATTACTAATTAGGCCCAATAATATTGCGAACCTTTCGTGTAATAATTGCTGAAAGAATAACACACATGATCAGTATTCGTGGTGTTCAGAAGTTCAGATCACTGAATTTATATCACTCGGCCTTCGGCAACATCGTAACTTTTGAAGAAAAAAACAATATATTTGTCTATCTATCACAAGATTTTTAACAAAAACTCGCCTAAATTAGTAACTTACCCACCTTTCCTGCTTACTTATTAAAAGTCATGTTAAGAAAACAAATTACGCACGCACGTGTTGTGCGATGGGTTGTAAAAATCAAGTTGAAACTGGTTTGAGCAGCCTCCGATTTCATTTTCTTTCTCTTGTGTCACATACATGATACAGTACCTTACATTTGATACAAAAGTTAATTCAACAACAGCCAAAATTTGTGTCGCAATAGGTTAAGTTTTAATCGCGCTGCGCAGTACCATTCATAATTTGCATATAACATCAAAATTTACACTCGGCGTCCAGATGGCGGGAGATGTAACATCATGTTCAATGTGTTGTGTTGTTCCCATGGTGCGATGAACTTGGGCAGAGTTCAATGACCTACTTATGTTCTGTGACCAATGTCAGTGGGAATTATGTGTGTAAAATCTCGGATTTTTCCATGTGCTATAGAAGTTTTACGTTAGCGGAGCGAATTTTAAGGCGGCTCGTTGATTGTGAGGAAGCACTTATCTAAGCATCAATATTTGTGAAAAATATCGTAAGTTTTTCATTTTCATTCATTTTCTTTTATGTTTGCCGCAATCCCGCCCGCAATGCATGCACAGCATAATACCATGTGTGAAAAAATGGCTGTACACGTGCAGACCTGAGAGAGCAAACTGGCCTTGTGTTGTTAATGTTATGACGGTACTTTCTAGAACGACCATTTGCGTCTTTTGGGGTCAACATATTTTCACACGGGATTTCAACATGCCATTGATCGATGTACACGGGTGATATATGTCACACATATTAACTGGGAAAACGAATTGACGACACTATCATGAGCTTATGACTATTGGCCTACTACTTTAGTTATATTGAACACATTATTCATGCCTAAAACATTGTTTTTCTGTTTTTTTATAGATAGTTTGCAGTACATTACTAAGTTCTTCACATATTTTTAAATAATTTTCATGTTTAAAATGTAAACAAAATAGAAAAAATAAAAAGAGAAAACGCCTTTTTGAAAAATGGAAGCGTCCTCGCAGAATGGGCGGGGCATCTTTATTTTGCTTCAAGTAAAATGTTTTCGCTCGGAAACAAAGTTTCATACTTCAACTCTCATAAAAAACCAAATTTACATCTCTTAGAAATAACTATTTTTCGTAATCTGCAAGTAAACCAAGTTTATAAGTCCATTCACTGTTATTTAAATGGTTAAACAGAACTTCAACTTATTTGGAAGGGTGCCTCGTGGTACATAGCTTTGACTGCAACCTCGCTAACGGCCTGGCGAAGTTAAGACTTATGTTACTGTGTTTGGGGTTCACAGTCAGAAAACGTCCCCCGTCAGTTTAATTACACGTTTCTTTGAGTGTTACTACTCATATAAGCATGAGAATGATCTTGAAAATATTCCCTCTATCAAACGACTGAACCAAAGTCTAACTGATATTAATAAACGAAGTTACGCGTTTTCCGACGTTTCGCGTAACCACAAATTGACCTTCTATTTCGTTTAATAAAGAATTTCAACGTACCGTTGAAAATTCCACGAAGGAAATGACTGAGATAACCAATCGATAAAATTCGATAAAAAACGATAAAAATCGATAAAAATTGGGGAATTTCAGTGAAAAACGAAGAATTTCGGTTATTTTTCTTTCAACGAATTTTAACGGGAGTTAAGCGAAATCAGTACTGTACATCTACACAGCAAGTATGACAAATTTCCATCACTCAGTTGTTGAGTTATCACGGACCCAAGCAAGTGTCACAGATGAACACAAACATACACACAAACTGATGCCTGTAGACTGAGGACCCCTTTGTTTTTTTCCTTTACAGTACAAATCCACATACCCTAACCTTACCAATGCCCCTTCATGATAGAATTCTTCTGCGAACAAGGTGATTTTTTTCAACTGATGTCTGAGGACTTGGAATTCCTTTGTTCCAAATCCTCAGTCAGAATACCAAACAAGTGCATACTGTCATGAGTGATATTATTCCTCCTTTTAGACCCTATCAAACTCCTGCAAGGTCTTTAAATAACCATTTGCACTTTTGGCTCTAAGTTTTTCCTCTTGAATTCCCACAGTGTCCAAATAAAGAAATAGAACTTGTTGGTCCACATTCTAGCCCTAATTTTCAAACATCGAAAATCATAACCAAAATATTATGACCATGAGAACTTTGTTTTCTTTCTTAATCATGATTGGTTCATTCAGTGACAGATTTGATGAATAGTAAAGGTGCTTTGAAGTAGGTAATATTGAATCAATCATGCATCAGATTCCATATCACATGTGACCCTAAGCATACAGGCAAATTGGTTCTTATATAGGAACCAACCAGTGCTCACAATCATTATAAAGGCCATATAATATTTACCTATTTGTTTGTTTCCAATCAGTGTAATTTAACAGCATTTAATTGAACTTTTAATTGTATCACAGAGAGAATTAATCGTCTTTCAATAAACAGAATGTTTTCATCTTATATTTGAGTGGATTTAGGCTTCTGCAAATAGCCTACCAAATGATTTTCCCCAGGGCCAAGTACCATCTCTACGAAGCCGCAAGCAATATTCTCCACATTACACTACACACACACATACCATTACCATCCCACAGACTCCTTTCACCTCAGTTCAGCAAGAAATTATAAAAAAAAAGAGAGAGTAATATGTTTTAGATTTTAGTGGCACTATGACATCAGAGATTAACGAATGTGCTAACATAACTTTTCTTAGCTTTTTACACAACGTTTATCACAATGATTCCTGTCATTTAAGCCATTGAAGATGCTTGGGATAGTGTCCCCTTTAATAACTAGATTATATTTTATTAAATATCCATGCAGTGTTATAGTATTGTAATAAGGAATACTACATTGAATAGTACACACAAGCATGAAAGTCAAAAGAAACACCCACCTCTGACAATCACACTCATGATGGCATGGACTTGTTTTTTGTATTCACCACTTTCATGGCTCTCAAAGACAACAGAGTTTAAAGCACTAGTATCATCACAAGATGTCTTTCCCATACAGGAGCTGCCTGTTGACCCGGCTGGATTATTCACACCATCTCTCCTCCAACGAAGCTTTGCCGTAGCTACGCTTGACTCAACCATGACAGTCACGTGATCGTCTATTGATGCACCAGTGGAATACTCCAAAGCTTTAATAGTTGCTGAGAAGAAATTTAGACAGTAAGGTAGTGATACCAGCACACAGTCTGTTGTAGTTACACATTTTTTTAAATATTATTTTGCTGCAATCATTGCCATGTACAGTGGTAAATCTTTCTTCAATCTCAAAAATGTGTTGCTTCAATTTTTGATTATCTTAGTTTAATTACTTGCTTAATAATCAGGCAACAAATATTGAAACAGGTATGCAGATGAACTTGTGTGGGTATATACTTGTCAGTGTGTGTGCATCAAGAAAAAGTTTCACAAACTCATCTTAAAGATTAAGATCAATGGAGTTCAACAGTTGGTAGGTGTATGCCCTGAATGGGTTGTTAGACATCACACACTCAAAAGTCAACATTTAAAATACCAAACAGAAATGCACAAAATGCATTCAGGTTGCCATAACATAACACGTTTTTAAGAATCTGATATCAATAGGATAAATCCCTTCTTCAGATATGTTTACACAGTTTCAAAGATTTTTCTGTTTCATCCTTGAGAAAACTAACCAGCATGCAACACATGAAACAAACAACTGTAATGGCTTTGATACTAAATGGATACATACAAGTTTCCTTTCTTGAGATATTGTGTTTGAACACTATGATTTCTGATGACCTTTGACATAAAAACCAGGGTTCATTTATCCACGCAAGATACATCCCAGTTTACCTTAAAGTGATCTTGTGATACTTACTTACTGCCCATTATGCCTCCTGGCACATAGGGCAGCAACAAAAGTCTTCCATCTTGTGATATGTGATGTTTACATGAGATGCAAGTACATTTCCATTCTAGACATACTATGTTTGCAAGGTTTTCAGATTTGACCTTTGCTGACCTCACATGACCACTGAACTCCATAATAACAGCAAGCTATTTTTAATTCAATATAGGGCATGCATGTATCGTATGATTACCCTTCCAAGGATCCATTTCTGTAATATACATTGTTTCAAACGAGGCATGAGGCACACAGAAACAAAAACAATCCATATACAATTTAGACTGAAACCATAAATATGTGTGTGGTCCTACCAATATCAATGGTGATTAAAACCCTCAAACCCATGCATGTGTAGAATAACACTCAAAGTTTTTATCATATTAATCAATGTAAACTGTCAATGGTCACAAAGGAGGTCAAAGGCCAAACTTGACCAAATTTGTAGAAAGGAAAGGTGCATTGTGAACTTCTCCTCAACTGCAAGGTTGACAGAATTCATACTTGCAGATGTATGCATGCAAGTGGTTGCCTCAATGTGTGATGATGTCATAGTGTGAAATATAAGAAGTCAAAGGTCATTGGAACTGAAAAGCATTATGATCGGATCATGGCAAAATAACTAAAGAACCTACGGTAAACCATTACAAGATCTCATGGCAATAAAGAACTCTTCCCTTCCTTCCCGCCTCCCACCCCACCCCTCACCAGGCAGACAATATCCACAATTCGAGCACCAATGGACCGTAGCTTACTGAACTGACAGGCATCAATGGAGTTATGTTGCAGTTTTAGCGAACAAGGATAGCATATCTATGGCATATAATAACTAATGCATGCCCATACATGGACATATCTTGTAGAACACTCATATATATTTCATTTCATCACCAAATCTGATGACACGTTTGGAGAATAATAGATTGGAGGATTCCTTCACAGCGGTATTTAATTAGCTTTCCTCAGTGATGTAATGCATAGTCAATAACTTCCTTGACATATCTACAAGGCTATAATGTGAGCATGATATTCGTGTATGAAGTATATCCTTCTCTACATGAAGTTAGTAGCTTTCCCTTGCATGATGGTTTATGCAAAGATGTGTGATTTGTCTTAAAGACTTTTTCAAAAAGTTTATCCCCACTGTGTCTATAGCAAGGTATGGGTGCAATATCTTGTCGTATTGTATGGTCTCGTCCCTCCTACTAATTTATTTCACTTCACATATACCCTCACATACCATTTTCATTTGTCACTAAGACCCTCCATGCAACAGCTGGGCTTTCATCTTCTGTTACAGTGATGGTGTAGATACCAGTCCTTGCAGCTGTATCCATGGTAGTAGGTAGGGTAAGAGTAGCAGGTTCACTGCTGATGTTTGTCATTGCTTCATCTGGTACTCTAGGACTATTGAGTGTAAACATATAACCCGGAGAATCTGCCCCACCTGGAAGAAGCACTGCTTTATCAAATGTTACATTGGCTGTTTGGGAACCACCTGTGTATACTTCAATGGTAGTTGGATTTGTTGCGGTTGCTACAGGACTCCTTACAACAGCAACATACTGAGGATTAAACTCGTCTGGTAACAGGAAATAACATGTCACATGCTTAACAATTTCACAAAGACTGCAGGAGACTCTGAGCCAACAAGCTTCAATGAATTAGAGATGAATAATGATAATTATGACTAGAATTATCAAATATTGTGGGGAAATATAACCATATATAACCATCCATATGACACCATTACTTGTGACTATCAAATAAATACGATTTGAATCACAAAAACTGCAACTGTGGAATCATAGCTATCACTTTCCAAGTTGAGGATATAGTCTAGCTTGGTAATACTAACTAACTAATATGGCCATTGCATAGTCAAAACAATACAAACTATTAACACTGTATGATAAACACACACATGCTGATATCTGTCAAGGCAGCATGTCTTTTGTGTTTTGACCACAGTTCCCCAGCTAAGATCACATCATTGATATTCTGAGGAATATTCACAGGAGTAAACCTTTGGCAAAAAATGAGCAAGGATAGTTTTGTTGATCAACAATCAATTGAGTCAATACACAGGCTTGTGTAGTGCAACCCTTATTGTTTCATTAAGATTGCACCTACTAGAAGTTAGATTTTCCCCTCCCTGTGATAGGTTCCCCCTACAAATTCTTGGTGCTCATTGAGTTCGATAGCCTGTCATTTCATTGCAGGATGTTGGCATGACAATACCTTTATTCTTGGAATGACATTGCTTTTTTCTCTATGTGAACCAAGAAGGGTACAAAGGATACAAGGGCTAAGCTTTTCCCAGAAGATAGAGATCTTCTGCAAATAGGTGACCATTGTGTGCACCTCTTGTTTATGAGCTCATTTCCTTTGACTACCATCACTAAGTTGTTTACACCTGGTCAGGCTTATAGCCACGCCGGCCGGCGGCGGCCGGTGGTAACCGCCACTCACGCCTGCCGGCCGGCATTGAAAGTGAATAAACAGTCCACTGGCCGGCACAAAAAAATAGTAAAATGCTTGTGAAATACAACAAAAGTAACAAATTTATCTTTACCTTGCCGTAAAACATGATAATAACGTCACCTTTTTCTGTTATTTGCCCATGGACCCCACCAGGGGCCCTTAAGCGGGCCCCTGGACCCCCGGCCGTGAGATGCGAGAGCTTCGCTCGCTATGCTCGCTACGCTTCGCAAATTTATTTAACCAGCACTCACAATCTCCTAGCTATAACCCTGCACCTGGTGTTTTAGTTGTTGTTAAGTATGATGTTACTGTGTCCCTCATAACAGTAAGCTGATCATCTGTATCCCCTATATTTAAGCTGGGCAGGGAGTTGTGTTATCTTAGGATACTCTTGCCCTTGGCTCTATAAGAAGGCCAGTTTACCAGTGATCTGTGCCGCTTACTAGATAGTCTTAGTCACTCGTAATTGGTACAGACTCCATCTGACCAGACTGTTATACCCAGGGAATGCTTAGGGCGTACAGCCTGACAAAACTGTTAGTTGTCATGGCAACCTGTGATCTAAGTCAGTATTTGTGCATGGGTTGAAGTAGTCGCTCTTCAGATACTGTGTGCGTAAGCATCAAGTGCATCTTCAGTTACATCATCATCAAAATAGGGATTTGCAATATGTTAATGAGCTAAATCGATGATAAGTCAATTTAAATCAGAAGAAATCAACTTAAGCTGCTAGAAACTGTTAAAAGTCAAAGGAAATTGACTTCTGTGGCCAAAGTGAAATGTATGCATGTCCTGGACTCTGTAATTGCAATGAGAGGTGAGGTATCAATGGACTGTTTCAAAATGATTCAATGCTTCCATGGGGTGTATACTAACTAAACAGAAACCAGTGCTTCCCACCAATGAAGAACAAGGTGATTTGTCATTGCTGTTCTTTGTCAAGCGACAAATTTAAACAAGTTTTTTTTTTGTGAAATATGCCCCCTACCCACCTCTCTTCCCCTATACATTCACTTGAAGTGTGTATTAGCCAGCAGGTTGTGCATATTGGCTGTATCATGTAGTATTGTTTCATTATTTTACGCATACAATGCTCATACAGCATTTTCACACAAGTAAATGGTGCCTCCGTGTGCGTTTAATGTACATATTTATGTGCGTATTTATTGCAATACGCATTTCCTTTGGGCATTTTTTAAACCTGAAGTGAGTATTCATACTGTTTGAAGTGCATTTTATCCAACAGGTTGCTCCCATTGATGGCATTTTCATGTGCGATTTGTAAAAATGCACGCGTAGTGAAGTGAATAAACAGAAGTAAACTTTTGTGTTAGGAAATTAGGCCACTCACCTGACACCCCTCAGCCATCTAGGATGATGCAGATATCACCAGTAGAACTTATTCATAATTAATTTGCATGAAGAAAATTAATCGCTGTTAAATCAATATTGCCATTATCCATCAATACAGATAAATCCATGCTGCAATAACTGTTCATTTACCAGCATATAGCAGTAATGACATAATGAAAATACATACATTGACAGTTTGTTCCTCTCCAGCCATCCTCGCATTGGTTATTTTCACACACACCTGTGTCTAAAGCACAGAGAGTGTTACCTGCACAATGACACTCCTGTTTACAGTTAGCACCAAACGTCCCTGTTTCACACTCTGGAAAGAATTGAAGAAAGTAAAATGTAAATCATGACATTGCTGATGAAGTACTGAAACATGGTTGTAATATCAGAAAACTAAAAAGCATACATTCCAGATATGATCTACACTACTAAAATAATCGCTCTGAGAGACCTGTAATGTGCAAAGTGATAGTATGTAAACTCAATGAAAGTCAACAAACTCCTACAAGGCACAGTACCTAGTCATAAAAGTGACATTTCTTCCAATTTTACAGAATAGATAATTGGATGATCTCCCTTTATTTTAAATATCAGGAAGCTGTCTCTACCAAAACCAGAAGCCACAAATGGAGTCTATTGAATGATGACACCACTAACACCATTGAAACTATTGTCAGCATTGAAAGATATAAGGGTATACCTCCTTACCGTTTTACAACTCGTTAAAAATTCAGATTAAAAAGGATCGTAGAAATGCAATGTTATCACTTAACAATATGAATGTAATATCTCCTTTTTGGTCAGCTTCTTTACATACAAAAGAAAAAGATCAACTTCACTGGCAGGACCCAATTTCAGTTTATTTATTACCATGTTTCAACAACAAAGAAACCAAATCAGAGAAAAAAACCTACCATGTATAAAATTAGTAAATTGAGTATGTTCATATTAACACATATATAGCTTACCAGATGACCTAAGTTGATGTACAGTAGTGATTTCGCTTAACTCCCGTTGAAAAAAAATCAACGATTGATAAAAAACGTTGAAAATCGATAAAAAAAGTTGAAAATCGGTTAAAAACGAATAATTTTGTTGACAAGATTTAGACTACTGCGGGCACGGGTTGTCAACGAAGTTTCAACGAAAATTCCACGAAAGTTATCGCGATCAAAAACCGCAAAGGCAGTTCTAGACATATCAAGGTTGTGACTTGCGTTGAATCCTTAGTTTAACTACAGCCATTTTCAGACTCTACCAGAAGTTGTAGAGGAATATTACAAATGTTACAAAAGTTTGATTGTAGATAGAGTAAGTTCTTTACTAGGTGTTTGAAAAATGATTTGGCTAGGATAATAAAAACTAGTCTTGATCGATCGTAATAAGCACATTCTACGACTCGTAAGTTATAGGCTAGTATTAAACTAAGATAAGTTTAGGTTAGCTCACCAAGGAACGCAGCGTCAGAAAAACTAGAAATAAAAAAAATATATCCACAATGAAACAGTCGTAGCTGGATATCAAAGAGATCTTTATTTCCAATAAATTCCTGTGTTACTTGACGTACTACAGTACCATTTACTACAGAACATCACTCACTAAACAAACTTTTCTGAGAGCGCATTCCGTACAAAAAATCTCCCCCAGCTTCAATGCACGCAAAAATAAAAAACATCCTGTTATTTTCCCCCTAACCCGTTACTGTAAGTTGCCCGCGAATGCAGATGGACTGCCCTGGTATTTAGGTCGCAGCCTGGGTCTCGGCCACCTGCAGTTTGCTGCTAACATGTGTATTCCCTACCCTGGATATCCCCACCACCAAACTTTTTTTGAGAGGCTTAGTCCAATCATAAACCTGGCTTTGTCAAATTCACGCCTATCATCTGTTAATTAGCATAGTATTTATCTGAACCTTTGGCTGGCTGCCTCTAGAAGCAAACATTATTTTACCCCTACTGTTCGTAATGGAATGGATGTTACCTGAAAACCAAATATTCATTCATATTACAAGTAGAACAATCCAGCAGGGATAGAAAGTTTATCTTGAATGAACCAATCAGAAGTCGTGCTATTAATAAAACTTGAAACACCTGGCCAGCAAGAGAGTTGCAAACAATTGTATCCATGACTACTAAGAAAATAAAGCAGTGACTTGGGGCCCACGTTGGGTAGAAATCTGTGGAAAATGAATATATTTTCATTGCTTATTTGAGTATTGTATATTGGGAAGAGCTGATCAAACATTAGTAGGGAGGGCTTTCAACTAGCCTGACGGCTTTCAACTGGCCTGACGGCATGTACATTTAATTTAATGAGAAGGGGGAGTCTCCCGGTATGCGTCACATGAGAAGTTTTTTTTTTTGTTTTTCGGTTTTATCATCGTTTTTCAAGTGGAACAGCTCATAAAATCATATCAAATGAAAATAATACATATTTGAATATCCTTCCTTAGTTTTATTAATCAGGAATGTTTAATAAAGCATGCAATGCATCGTTCGAAAAAGTTAATTTTAATGTAGAATTGAAAATGAACGACATAAAACAATATCTGTGAAGCGTGTGGAGCACAACTTTGCATATTCGTTGTGAAAGAAAACATACAGTACCGCTTTTAAGTAAATTGGAAAACCGCGCTCTTAATCGCGCTCTGTGCGTTTAAACCGCGCTCTATCTTTTGTTAAAACCCGCATTGAAATGCAGTTAATTGCGGGGAACTGTTTATCAGAGCGCAGATTCCGTCGGAAGGCTTCCCTAATTCTATTCATGCCAGCTAAAAGTGTGAAGTTCATTGTTACCGTCAGACGGTCAATGGCTGTAATCCTACTTAATTCCTTCCAATCCGGTAACAAAAGAATATCGATCGTCGCCGGTAGAAAGAAGACCGAGGGTTTATACTCGGTCAAGGGAAGGGATAGTGTATAAGCACGTATCTTATACTGTTTAAATTCAACGTACAATACAAATGTTCAAGTGGGAGCAAAACAGTTGGTTTGATGAGTGAAACGTTAGCAAACAGAATTCCCGCGATTGCTGCGAACAATAAAAATTGCCGTTTAATATTCAAACAGTTCTCAACGTCCGTTCGGAAATAACAATATTCCTGAAAATTATTCAGGAATCATGATTTTTCCTACCACAGATTAAGTGAGAAAGCCGAATTGATCATATTTCGGGGCTAGAACAGTACAGTAAAATGTTCTTGCAAGTAATACGGGCTATTCGCGCACATGTTACATTACGGAACTGAGCTGGTACTCAGTTGTATACTGCACTGAGACATTGCACGTTGTCACTGCCCTTGGAATTCTCCTACTTCTAAGCCTACATCGAAAGTTACGCCGTATACACCTCGCAAGAAAACCACGATAACCTTAAATGAAAAACAATATTTTGCACTTGAAGATCTGACTTCCCTCAAAATGCAATGATAAGGTCTACCCCCAGTACTTCTTGATACATTGAGTTTCCAATTACTAGTCAAAAATATTTTCTGAAAAAAGTACGATATTTTTCACAAAAATTGATGATTAGATAAGTGCTTCCTCACAATCAACGAGCCGCCCCGAATTCGTTCCGCTTACGTAAAACTTCTATATATATATTGCACGTGGAAAACCCGAGTTTTTACACACATAATTCCCATTGACATTGGTCACGGAACATAAGTAGGTCATCGACATTTGAACTTGGCAACTTGCCCAAGTTCATTGCACCATGGCAACGACACAACAAATTGTACATGATTGTACATTTTCCCGCCATCTGGACGCCAAGTTATAACTTTTGGTGTAATATGCAAATTATGAATGGTAGTGTACTGCGCGGTTAAAACTTAAACTATTGCGACACACACAAATTTTGTGTGTTGTAGAAGTAACTTCTGTATCAAATGTAAAGTACTGTATGGTAGGCCTACTATAATTTATAAAAGACGGTTTTCCTCAGGCGATAGGGAAAAGGGGTGTTTCGGTGAACTCGATCTCTTTGTATAGTACTTGGATACCTAAAATGACCATGTACATGCAGTTTCTATTTCTCTTTAGTAAGCTCTAATCATCATTTTTATCCTTTGCGGATCTTCATTGGAATAAATTCGAAATGTATTGCTTGACGCCAGTATTTAACGGTAAGCATTTCTTAAATTGTTGACTGAGCTTCAAAATCCATTTTCAAACAAGTCTGTTAATTTTCATGAAGGTTTTATAAAAAATCGACATACAGCTAGGGAACGAAAGCTGTTCTATAGTATCCAAATAAAATACATGTTTCTCGTACTGAGATCTGAAAGAAACGGGCGGCCATTTTTCTTCTTTTCATGCGCTGCTACTAGTTTGGAATATGTTCCAACCTTTACAAAATAATTTTTAAGGATAGTTTAGATTTCTTGTAATCCGAAAAGAAACTCGGAAATCAGGAAAAAAGGAGGCCCATCAATTGCGCGGACGAGAAACATGTTTTGAATTTAACCGGCCCTGCTTCAAATTTGTTGGGTGGAAATTCTTTTTTCTTTTCATTCTGCTGGAACCAATGGTAATTTATATAAAAAATTCACACAAGAAACGCCTAGTAACACTTTATTTCTTCAAAATGTTGCCAACTATTTAAAGTAAACTTATCCTCCGTCATAACAGAAATAAGACCTGAAGTTGTGCTGTCGTCTCTTTCTGAACAGGGAGATCCATGTGGTCTTGCCAGATATTTAATGCGTAAAATATTTACACCATATGAGCTTTTAAATTGTAATGTTAATGGGATTAAGAAAAATGCACTTGATAAGGATAGGGTATTTGCAATTAGGAAATGTATTATGGAGCAGTTTCATGTACCACTTCACATTCAGAAAAGAGTTTGGGGACAGTGCGTTAAAAAGATGGACACAGCCAACAGAAATGCTAAGAGATACTTAGCAATGGCAGTCAAATCTTGAAGTACAGTATTTTTTGGTATATTCCATTTTCCTCTATTTTTTGTCATCATATATTTAAGTTATTCTTGATGTGAAACCTTTGAAGACTGTAGTAAAAAAGAACTACATGTTAATTTTGATCCCTTGCATGGTAATTTTAATATTTTACTTATTGTATTTTTCAATGTTGTTGCCTTTGTAAGTGCAATGTTTCCTAGTCTAATAGACAGTGTGTTGCTTTTAGTTTGCTTTTCTAAGCGTGACACTGTTGTACTGTTTTCTTTTATAGTATTAATTTATTTGCTTTGTGAGTGCAAAGCTTCCTAGCCTAATGTGTGCCTAACTTTTCTTTTAGAATTTTTAAAAGATTTAAAGAAAATACAGACTGTTTGTTTCTTTTTAGTTTGCATTTCTAAGCTTTAACACTGTTGCATGATTATTCTTATTTTATAATAATTTGCTTTTTTTTAAAACAAGCATTTGTGCTTAGAATTCTTTTTCATTTTGGTTTCCAGGATATAACTACAATTATTCTCTTTACAACTCCTTTCAGTTAGTGACAACCTTCGCATTCGTAAGCCTATGAACAGAACTCTATAAAAAATAAAATAAAATCAGTGCGTTTCCTGGCCTAATGTGCCTAAAGTTCACACAAAACGCGGGGCCTAATTTTACTACTAAAAATGATATGTTACCCAGAAAGGATAAGGCACGAAGTTTCCTTCTTGCATTTTATTACTTCTGGTAACCATAACATATCGGGGAATAAAATAAAAACGTATAAAAAAGGTTTTGCCCTTCAACACGAAACTATTCTCGTTAAAACTTTCAGTCGAAGTCGTGAACTTCGTACTCGTACACTGGCCTAATGTGCCTAAACTCAACACAAAACGCGAGGCCTAATGTTACTACAAAAAATGGTCCGTTAATGTTACGGCGAAAGGATAAGACACTAAGTTTCCTTCTTGCTTTTTATTACTTCTGGTTACCAGAACATATCGGGGAATAAAATAAACACGTATAAAAAGGTTTTGCCCTTCAACACGAAACTATTCTCGATTAAAACTTTCTTTCCGTCAAAGTTGGTAAACTTCGTTTAAAATTGTGATGTTTATAACGGGTGTTGGTTACAAGCGATAGGTTTACACTACCTCCACGCTATGAATAGCGTTGTATCGATCGGTTCACTCCCATTGTGTCGGTGGTGAATAGCGAGCGAGGGGAATTCGCGTTCCTTTGTTTGGAACGCGGGGAAATCGCGTTCCTTTATTTGGAGCGCGGTTAAGTACAGTTAAGCTGCGTTTTGCGCTGAATCGCGCTAATCTCTTCCAATTTACTTAAAAGCGGTACTGTAGCGAACGATGCTTATTGCGTACAGTAAATAAATTTCGCGGAACTGGTATAGAGAAATTACGTACTGCAGCTTACGTCAGAGAAGCTCATAAATGACACAGGTGGATACAGCGCATCAAAATTTGGTTTAGGAAATCCCTGTACAGCCGACAAAAGTCGATATCTCCTTCCGTTTTCGAGTTATAAGCGATTTTTTTTTTTGCGATATGGTTTTTAGTATATTTTCATTCAATAAGGTCGTTTTTGTGTGTGTTTAAGTAAGGGTGTGACCCAACAGATATTTCGCTAACCGTTTCACCGTATCGCCTGCCGGTCGGTTTAACGTTTAAACGCCGTTTCCCGATCGCGTTTTTTTTCGACGCACGGTCACTCGACTTTTAATGAAAATAGGACATAATGAGTACAATAATTAAGGTTTTTTTTCCCAGCAGGTAGCAATTCAGGCAACAAGACACTCGATCAATGTATGTTAATTACTAATTAGGCCCAATAATATTGCGAACCTTTCTTGTAATAATTGCTGAAAAGAATAACACACATGATCAGTATTCGTGGTGTTCAGAAGTTCAGATCACTGAATTTATATCACTCGGCCTTCGGCAACATCGTAACTTTTGAAGAAAAAAACAATATATTTGTCTATCTATCACAAGATTTTTAACAAAAACTCGCCTAAATTAGTAAACTTACCAACCTTTCCTGCTTACTTATTAAAAGTCATGTTAAGAAAAAAAATTACGCACGCACGAGTTGTGCGATGGGTTGTAAAAATCAAGTTGAAACTGGTTTGAGCAGCCTCCGATTTCATTTTCTTTCTCTTGTGTCACATACATGATACAGTACCTTACATTTGATACAAAAGTTAATTCAACAACAGCCAAAATTTGTGTCGCAATAGGTTAAGTTTTAATCGCGCTGCGCAGTACCATTCATAATTTGCATATAACATCAAAATTTACACTCGGCGTCCAGATGGCGGGAGATGTAACATCATGTTCAATCTGTTGTGTTGTTCCCATGGTGCGATGAACTTGGGCAAAGTTCAATGACCTACTTATGTTCTGTGACCAATGTCAGTGGGAATTATGTGTGTAAAATCTCGGGTTTTTCCATGTGTTATATATGGCTCATTCCATGAACCTGGGTTTCAAAGTGTGACAAAGGGGTAAAAATTTCAAATTAGGTTATTTCATATTTTGTTTTGTATTTTAAGTACTCAAGCATATCTAGTTTCATGAATGAATAATGGTTAAGAATTCTTCCCGTCAGACAGGTAGCTGCAAACATTCAGAGGTATGGAAACTGTCAAAATTGCGGATGTAACAGAGACACCACATTTAACGATGGCCAACCCCCTCCTGACTGAAAGGAAAAGAGCAACCTATTCATGCAGTCACCTTTCAATAATCCATAGGTGCACTATCACATTAAATGTAACATAATTTGGAATTTATTTATTATTGGGGATGAATAGCTTGAAATGTATTCATCAAGCAATGCACTTCAGGTCTTATTTACCCTCCATTTCCTGATATTCTCATACGTCGCCTCACTTCAACCATATGAAGCAATGGTCACCTCTGTTACATGTTTACATGAGTGTAATACTTGATTAAGATAACAACTGAGCCTCAGGACTCGGAATTTTCATTTGGTACTACCATTCCGCAAAGTTGGGGTAGGATTCTGGGTGTAACGAAGACACCATATCCCTGTTACACTCAATTGTATTTTGGAGTGACGTTCTTTCGGTGGCAGATTTGCAGAAAAATAAACAGACATGAACAGAAGGTAATCACAAGTAAATAGAAGACACTTCTTAATTTCTTGACCACTTTATTATTGAAAAATCAACTTGCGGTTACATGGATTCTGGGTGTAACGAAGACACCATTTCCCTTAAACGCAATTGTATTTTGGAGTGACGTTCTTTCGGTGGCAGATTTGCAGAAAAATGAACAGACATGAACATAAAGTAATCACAAATAAATAGAAGACACTTCTTCTTAACTTCTTGACCACTTTATTTATGATTATTATTATTGAAAAATTATTATCGTAAAATCAACTTGCGGTTACATGGATTCTGGGTGTAACGAAGACACCATTTCCCTTAAACGCAATTGTATTTTGGAGTGACGTTCCTTCGGTGGCAGATTTGCAGAAAAATAAACAGACATGAACATAAGGTAATCACAAATAAATAGAAGACACTTCTTCTTAATTTCTTGACCACTTTATTTATTATTATTATTATTGAAAAATCAACTTGTGGTAACATGGAAAACAACTTGATTCAAGCATAATCAGTCGATTTTAGAATTACATAAAAAAATTATGAAACAGCTAATACACATTCTTTTCTTGTATTTATTCAATTATAATGCAAACTTTAAGAAATTGTCAATACCAACAAATAAACAATCAATTGATCAGTTTTTAAATGCCACCAAATATTTAGCAATGAATGAAACCGGTGCTAACACCAGAAAGAAATTTTTATATTATTTTTTTATTATTTATTCTGTTAAAATGAAAACATCTTAATTTTCAAATGCCATGTAAACACAATCAAATGCTAAAATATTTTCCTTTTATTTTTCACACCCTACAGGCTCAACATTAAGGACAACAAGCCAGCAGAGCTACGCAAGATACAGTACCGCTCACATAAAATCGGCCGTGGCATCGTGTATCGTGACAAATTTTGAGGAGACTCGAGGAGTCTATCGTGATATCGTTTCCATTACGCCTATAGCAAGTACCTAACGTGATATCGTGCGTCGCATCGTGGTCGTGATATCGTGATGGTGTGTTTATCATTTCACTGGCACTTACTACTATCGTGATGTTATCGTTATAGCGTGAATCACGTTGCAGAACGATCGATCGTTACATCGTGATTTGAAAGAATTGGGGTAGGCTTCTTCCCGAGTAAATGAAATCATCAATTCAACGCTACTGTATGTGCAATAGATTTATTCCAAATTCTGATCAAAAAGTTCGGTGAATCACCAAAATTAAGTGTCAATCGACATACAAGTTTCATAATCGCAAAACTAGTACGATAGGCCTAATGAACACACTGTAGGCCTACTCATCCAAACTCCTTCCTACAAACCCCTTCTTTAGAAAAAAACAGCGGTCGCAAAATATTCTCTATTCGAACAAAACATTCGTTCTGAACTTCTTGTATGCAAGAATGTCAGCCTAAGCTTTAATTGCACTGTCAAATCGTCCCAAAATGTTACGGTAGGGTTAATATGCATTGTAACGCTGAATATAGGCCTGCAGTAGCTTTTTCACCGTCCGGGATGCATAGGCTGGCATACGTTAGTATGTTTGAACATGGTTTTCACGATCGAATTTTGCAAGATTTTCGAGAAAATTGTTTGCTTGAAGAATGTTTTCCCGCACCATATGATATGCTCAAATTAGCAGTTTCTTTTGCATACTGTAGCATCAATAATCGATGGGATCCTGATGGCAACCCGTATTGACACGCCCATTAAAAATTATACAAAATAGGTCATAACTTCTGTTAGAAGCTTTTTTTTTTTATTTAAATGTAATGAAGTCATTAATTGCCTTTGGTCGGACAGGTTTGCATGTAATGGAAACAAACTTATTTGCTGAAAATACTCTACGGTCAAGTTGATCACGAACCTTGTAGAATTTTCAAACCGTAGTCAGTCCAGACATGTTTGGTTTCACCAAATCCTCCATTACATGCAACTAAAGTATATTTTTAGAATATTTATGTGTTAATACTTGAAATTTCATTTTGTTCAAACATGTGATTAAGCATCATATAACGTAATTAAATACACATTCGCCCTTGCATACCGTCAGTAGTTGACCAGGACACTGTGACATCACCATTAACTCCCTCATTATAATTTACATGTAACTGCTCATAACTTTTGTTAGAAGCATATTTGCTCACACAATACAGTACAGTATATATGTGCTTATAAAGACAACTAGCCTTCAACATGAAAGTGCAATGGTGTAATCAGCGTTTAGATGGTGTATGTGGCGAGTGGAGGGGGGGGGGGGCACCGTGACTTGTACGTAAGTAGGGCTGTGAGTTTTCGTTTAAAGACCTAAACGTTTAAACGGCCGATTTTTCGTTCGTTTAAACGTTCGCGAAAATCGCGAGAAAACGCCGAGCACGCGTAGCGTGCGAGCATAAAGGCGTTGGGTCCAGGGGACCGCCCTAGGGCCCTGGTGGGGCGATGACCCCGGAAAAGGAAAAGGAAAGTTTTGCGTGTCTGGCGATAAAAAAAATCGCAGTTGAGGATGCAAAATACTGACAACTTTTTTAATTTAAATTGTCGCGAAGCTGATGAAAAATTTTAAATGACAAGTTAGAGTAGCTATATTATGTTATAAAATGAAAAGAGATTTAATCTGTCTTACAATCATTAAAAAGTTAAACTTACAGAACCTCCGATATTGTGAAACAAAAAAAGTTCGGCAAAGCCCCGTTTCTAGACTGCCTAACAATGAATAGCGCGCACCGTACATCAGTTTACAACTGCAGTACGGTTTAACCGAACTTAAATACTACGGTAGGATACTGTACATGTGCTCAAATTTTTCCCAGGTAACCTTACCAAACAACTGTGCACTCATCCCTGTCTTACACCTGTTTGTTAACATTTTTGGCACGTTTCCAAGAAACGTTTCATGGAGTATTCACCATGATACAAGAGGCACAGTTCATACACGCTGCACAAGATATCAAGCTATGGCCATCTTTATGAAAGTAAACCTTGTAATAAAATATGTTTTAGGCCACACGGCATGATTAACTAATGCTAAACATTATTTCCATGTTCTTGTAGAAAAGGTCAAGTTCGCAAAATACAATTAGTTGTGTTTTTGTAGTTACGTGAGATCCGTAACAGACGAGGTGGTTAGGCTATTTGCTATACACTTAACAATGGCAGGACATTATTTTTTCCGTATTTTGGAAATTCTAGAAAATACTTTCTCCCCCCCCCCCCCCCCCGCTTAACACCAGACGTGGTCTTATGGTTTATTCATAAATGGGTGTACTAGAGCCTTGTTTACATGACATAAGTTGCATTTAGCACGATATGCCAGTTTCGCGTGAATTTTTCGAAAGTGTTTTGCTGGATCTTTCGTAAAATTTGAAAGGACCGAACTTACTTTTCGTACACAATTGGTAATTTCTCTACTGATTTTCAGAGTTTTTTTTTACGATCTCCAATCGATACATTTCCTTTGATCATGTATTTGAACAACTATTACCAAGTCGAGTATTCGACCCGGTATTGTCTGGTCGGAGAGTTCAACGTGATGGACAGGGATTGTAATCATTTCGATCGAACATGCATTGACTGGATTATCTGCGCCGCCGTTGTCGGCTCGATATAAAGTACACTTGTGCCGCGAGTCAGGAAGTTTTCACAAAAGGATAAATTGTGTTGATTCGCGTAGTAGACAAACTAAACACAGGAATTGATACGCGATTTTTGCCAATAATTTAATTTTCAGTTGATATCATAGTTTCGTTTAAACGTTCATCAGGTTTTATTAAACGTTTAAACGATGTTTCGTTCGTTTACACGTGTAAACGGCACAGCACTATAAGTAAGTACCCCATTATATATTTGTATAATCTTACAGTTTACATGTAATGCTGTCTACTAAGTTTTCCTTCTTCTCCCATCCCTTAGTCAGCAGCTGCACAAATTTCAAGTTGAACAATGATATATCCTGGCTTTTTATAAGGTTAAGGTAAAGGGATCTGTTGGGTAACAAGACTTTAATGTTTCTTTAGCAGGGGTGGAGCAAATCCATTTGGAAATACTAAGACAATCAATGAACACCATGTTTTCACCAGATCTCTTTTCGACTAGAGTTTGAAAAGTAACACACAAAATGTAATGGCGATCAAGCTTATTTTATAACAAACTCAAACAAAAATATAAGTCAAACAAGTAGCATGCAGAGGCACATTTTAATAGCAATAGCTGCAAAATTGATGAAGAAAATAACTAACAAAACTGATGAATTGACAAAATTGATGAAAATAACAATGAAATAACAAAATTGATACATGAAATAACAAAATTGATAGATGAAATAACAAAATTGATAGATAACTTAATTTTCAAAGCAAAAGCTGCAAAAGTGATGAAGATTACAACTTTGATGGAAATACAAATACATATAAAAATGAGTATAAATCATGAGAATGCAAGCAAATTGAGATATGTGTAAAAGATGTGAAAATTTAAGACCTGTTAATTACAGTTAAGGAGTTTCCAATCCCACTTTCTTAACCCGTCTCAAGTGGCGACTTGCACAATCTATGCTTTGTATACACAGTTTCCACACTGCACTTTTCTCTTGAGGGGAGACGGGACAAACTCTAAATAATGCGTCTTGCAAAGCAGAGACCTTGAGTGGGTGAAGTTGTGGTCTCCCTCTTCGTCCCATCATGTTTCCTGACAAGCGTTCTTCGTCAGAAAAAATTAAATCTGCCAATTTCCGGGCAACGGAACTAGGTGAACCATTCAGTATGAGCAGATTGGTTATAATCTCTTCTTTTACCACATAATACTTTTCATCACCCTCCCCTTCAACTCTCAAAACGTCCACATTATCTGCAACAACAGCAGGTGAAGGTGTCGCAGAACAAAAAGACTTTACAGGTTTAACTGAGTTCTTTTTTAAGCTCTTTACTTCAACCAAAATTTCTTGAAGCATTGGGACCAAGACACTCAGGCAATTGCATGTTGGAGTACCTAAGGCATTAAACATTGAATCCAAATCAACTGACCAGTCAAAATCTGATGACGAACCCTCACCTAACACAGGCTCATCCGCCCCATCGACCTCCACGTCAGACCCCTCGTCTACTTCTAAAACAGGCTCCACCTCCACACCAGACCCCTCGCCTACTTCTAAAACAGGCCCGGCCTCCTCACCAGACCCCTCGCCTACTTCTAAAACAGGCTCTGCCTCCACACCAGACCCCTCACCTACTTCTAAAACAGGCTCTGCCTCCACACCAGACCCCTCACCTACTTCTAAAACAGGCCCGGCCTCCTCACCAGACCCCTCGCCTACTTCTAAAACAGGCTCTGCCTCCACACCAGACCCCTCACCTACTTCTAAAACAGGTTCTGCCTCCACACCAGACCCCTCACCTACTTCTAAAACAGGCCCGGCCTCCTCACCAGACCCCTCGCCTACTTCTAAAACAGGCTCTGCCTCCACACCAGACCCCTCACCTACTTCTAAAACAGGCTCCACCTCCACACCAGACCCCTCACCTACTTCTAAAACAGGCTCTGCCTCCACACCAGACCCCTCACCTACTTCTAAAACAGGCCCGGCCTCCTCACCAGACCCCTCGCCTACTTCTAAAACAGGCTCTGCCTCCACACCAGCCCCCTCGCCTACTTCTAAAACAGGCTCCACCTCCACACCAGACCCGTCACCTACTAACACAGGCTCACCCCCTGTCCCAACTGTATCATCTACAGAAGATCCCTGAGGACCACTATTTTCAAGCATAGAGATCTCCCAGAAATCTGAGGCAAGGGTGGATTTCTTTCCATTTTTTTTTAGTTCCTCCACCATCCTCTTGAGTTCATTGTCAACGCCTGATAAATCTACATCATACACAAACTCCGGCTGCAACGTACACGGAACCCCCCATGTGGTACCACCGCCTACCGCCAGAATGGAAGCTTCCTGATCAAAAGAGAAAGAAATACATTTAATAAAAACATTCACCCTTAATAAGTCCCAGGAAGTCCAAAATGTGAATAAAATTTAACAAACCTTTTTCAAAATTTAAACTTAAGGGGTCTGCATGTTTTGTCTTTGAAAAAAAATTGTTTTACATTTTTTATTATTTATTCTTTATAGCAGCTTTCTTTTTTCTTCAAAAATATATTTAAAGAAGTAAAATCAGTGGCAGCGCCAGGAATTTTTAGTTGGGGAGGCTAAGCCAATTTTTCGGGTGGCTTACAAGATTGAGTGGTCGCCGTCCTGGGGGAGGGGTATAAGGGGAGGGGGCGCCCCTCCCCTTTTGAAATTTTTTCCCAATCCTGGAAAGGCCTACATGCAAAATGGTGGCATTTGGCGAGGCTTTTGTCACCTGAAAATTTCTCCAAAGATATGCATTTTTTTGTGAGTAACTTTAGTCAAATTAGAATGGAAGATACCAATTCACAGTTTTCATATCACTAAAATATTACCTGCTGTGAAAGATCCAATTCCTTTGCTCAATTATTATATCGCACTCTCTGACACAACTCTTGTTTTAGTCTGTATACACGCTGTTCGCGAAACGCACACGACATTGCCGTATGAGAACATCTGTCGGTGAATTGCTTTTATCAGTCACCAAAACAAGGCTTCCTGCACCACAACTGAGTCACTGACTATTATCATGTGAAAAATTCATCAAAATTTCCATTGACCATTGTAGCACTGCATTATGGCTGATAAAATTTGGGTAGGCTATATTGTTTTAATGAGGGTTTTTTTTGTGGCCTATTTCAGTTGGGGGGGGGGGCTAACTGAGTAAAATAGTTTTTGGGAGAAGTGCATATCCAATCCATCGTGTCAAGACCTGGTGGAAATGAAAGGGTAAACATCATCTTCATTTGTTTTGGAACATACCTTTTTTTCAACCAAAACTGTCTTCTGCTGGCTCGATTTTTCGTTTCCACCTTTCTTTTTCTTTGGCTGTTGCACATTTGCCTCAACAGGGTCCTTCAAAATAAAACAGAAACACTGTATCAGCAAAATTGCAAGGTATTAATTAATTACTGAACTAAATGTTCTATGCTAAATCCATCGGAACTAGAGTTCTTTTTCGTAGTAGGTTTACTCCCCAGCATGTTACAGCGGAGTGGACTGAAGTAAGTATAGTGCCTCTCAGTAACTATTTTCTCACCTTTCTTTTAGTTCCTCTTCTCTTCTTTCCACCTTTCTCTTCCACAGAATTGTTGAGATTTGAAGGAGAGTTGCAGTTCTATAAATAAAAATAAAATGATATTATTGACAAATGTTATAGAATTGGACATTAAAGTCACCAGACCCCTTGCTTGATTCAAAACAGGGCAGGATGATAAGACTTGTAGAAGGGTAAATTAATGCTTGCTTGAAACCATTTCCTGTTTTTGGCAGTCATAGTGTACAGACACAAGGCAAGACAGAGTTACTACACTGTTTGAATATCTGGTTTTCAAGGGTAATTGAGTTTTGAAGAAAGGAATCATGAGGCCGGTAAGGAATCATACCACAGACCTGCCTAACACTAATGCCAACAACATAGAATTCTGTACCATTTCTTTCAAAATGTTCCCTGGTGACCTCTGCTGTTGTAAAGGGAATTCCTGGTTTTCTTTGTCTTCATTCCGAGTTGTTAGTGCAGCAATTGAATTGGTACAGTTACTTGCCTAAAACATAAAGAGAAAAAAGAAAATATATTTTCATCAAAAGTAATGGTTTCTGAAATGGCCATTGTTGTCTTGATGTTGGAATTCCAACACTGGAGGTTGTCAGAACCTTAAAACTCTGAACAAAGCAAACCAAATTCTATGCTAGATGATAACATTTTGAGATAGACATAGTGAATGGGGGCTACGATTTTGACATGATTTATAGGAAAGAGAGTAGCAACGATATATTACCCAGCCCAGCACACGTGACACAGAAATTGAGCTGTGATTGATTAACAAACATTAATCATTTACATGAGACCATTTATGTTTAATCCTTACTACTTGCCTTTACTTCTTTTCTATTTACAATGTTCCAATTTAAGTCCTAATTGGGTATGATAAACAAATATATATATACACACAAGTATTGCTGACGAAGGTCCCAGGGGGACCGAAAATTCCAATATATTTTCTAAAACTTACTCCTTATTTTTCAATTATGAGTCATATCTTATTTCTCTGGTTTTCTCTAATAATATATATATACATATATACATATACATACATACATACATATATATATATATATATATATATATATATATATATATATATATATATATATATATATTGGATTGTTTACCCAAATGTCATGATAACAATCGACATTACACACAAAAAAGGATTGTGTTAACAGTGAAAACCAGTTTGGCGACTTTTGCCAGAATTTCTAATAATTAAACTTCTTCGCGATTAAATGTTTAATGAAACGTTCAGAGCCCTACATATAGATTACAGAAAGAATGGCTAATAACATGCAAAATGTGGAATCATACCTGTCGATGACTATTAGCGCGAACCGTAGGCGGCAGAACTGAAGGTTTGATGCCCAGGCCATCTCCTGTCCAGGTCGATGTTTCTCTGTAGAACAACCCTTCGCGTAACTCTTCCCACCTTAATTTCTGGCCACAAGTAGTAACAACCTGTGAAAACATTGAAAAACATAATTTATAATTAATTATTGGGTAGGTTTGGTTTTTTACATTAGCACAAAAACAGTAGTACTGTAGCTTTCCCTACTGGCTGTCTTAATCAATTTTTACTTGTTTTACTTGAATGTTTAAACTGACGATTGGCCATAGATGCAATTTGGTGCTCCAAATGAGAATTTTTTTTCTCATATGGAAATGAAAAAAGGGGTTTCTGACTTGCGAAGAAGCGGGGGGGGGGGGGGGGGGGCGAAATGATACTTCCGTCCCTCCATATTTTTCACTGGGGGGGGGGCTGGCGCCCCTCAGCTCACCTCCGGTTCCCACGCACTTGGTTAAAATGGCAAGTTTCCCCTTGAACGGGTACCGTTATTTTCCGCACACGTTACTTTCCGCTGAAACAAAACGGTGTTTTCCGCTGAAACAAATTTGTCAGCGGAAAACAACGTTTTTTTCAGCGGAAAGTAACGTTTTTTTTGGAGGAACAGAATAACTTACTGAATTGATTAGGCACATGGAAGGATTTAGGAAGATGGAGAAGAGAGGATTTAACTGTTACAGGATAAATCGGTCATAATTTTAGATGTAACTCGTAAGAAAGGTGGTGCAAAATGCGTGTTCGGTTATTAAAGCAGCCCTTACTTATACAGCCATTTCCAGCGAAAATCAAAGATACCGCCTTTTACAACTTTTTTTAAACTATCATTACGCGGACCGCAGTTTTAATACTTTATTAGATAGTCAATCATTCATAACGCGGGCCCTTTTATCGGCCGACCGCCTCATACTTCTTTAATAATCCCTAATTACACACCCAAGCCTCCTCTATATTATAAGCAGCTTAACTTTTCTGACATGAACTCAGTCTATAACCATCCTTTATCGACAATCTTTGATACTCACTCATGTTATTTTAATCATCCTGCCTGAATTTGGTATCCTAAAATTGCGGGGAAATATAGTATACAGGAAAGTGAAAAAAAGGTGTTTTCCGCAGAAGAATTTTGTCAGCGGAAAGTAATCAGCGGAAAGTAACGTATGCGGAAAACAACTGAAACCCCCCTGAACAGTCACAGATAAAAAAAAAATACCTGTATAGGCCTAGTGTTAAGCTTTACACTTAGTTCAAACTTGCGTGAGGCTGTAGGTCTCAGTCTGAGTGCGAGTGTAATACTGTGCCAACGGATTTGAAATACTCGACTGAATACTGTCTTACACAAATCAACATATTCTGAATAAATATGCCGCCATAAATGAAGTTCAGTTTCGCAAACTTTTCTTTGAAAACGAATTTTGACACTTTCTTAACGGCAGCAAGTTTCATTGAGACACTAACGTTATTGTAAATGCTGACATTCACGGCACTCGGATCGCTCGAGCATCAAGTTTCCAAGAAATCTTTCCTTAAAATTTCTTTTTAAAACTCCGTATTTCGTTCCAAATCATTGACAACGTAAATTGTTCTTGTTGTTTTTTAGGTGAGGCATGGAAGTTTTTAAAGATATGGGTGTAGGCTATTCTGAAAATAGTTACAAAAGGAATAACGAAATTTCTTGAAAAAGAAATTGTTTTCTTTCTGGAGAAGGATGTTGCATTCTGTCTGTTAAAGTTCGCTCCAAAACTCAGAAATTTAAGAAATAAGTGACAGACATCAAACCAAACTGATTTCTTTTAGCAAAAATGTTGGATACTTATTTTGTGGGCTGTTTATTTCTTATTTCATGTATTTTTTTGTTTTGTTTTTTTGTTCTTCATCGACAGGGTAAACGTAAATTCAGATAGTTAAATATTTGGCCTAAAATAATTGTCGAAGTAAAAAAAAAAAAAAAAAAACCTACCTCGGCTAAAAAGGGGTCGTTTTCCTCCACCTGTAGGTCCACCGGTTTCGAATTGGATGACAAACACACAAGATCCCCCAGCTGCAACTCCTTCGGATGCTTAAATGTAGGCCACAATTCCCGAGAAATTGCACATTTCCTGTGTGGTCTCGGATCCCTAGTCTTAAACTCTGGCACCAAGTCAATTAAGTTGTAATTTTGCCATTTTACTTTGATATTTAGTCCTTCAGAACCTATAACTTTCGCCCTTAGCCACACACCACTAGATGGGTCAATCGCTTGAACGTG
This sequence comes from Apostichopus japonicus, assembly GCF_037975245.1. Taxonomy (NCBI): domain Eukaryota; kingdom Metazoa; phylum Echinodermata; class Holothuroidea; order Aspidochirotida; family Stichopodidae; genus Apostichopus; species Apostichopus japonicus. Next base: position 30,012,347 of record NC_092562.1, on the reverse strand, counting down.
TTTACTCATTTTGAATTTTAGGAGAGACTCTCAATTTTGAGTACTTGCTATCAGAATGAGAATATTTCACTTTGGCCTGAACTTAAATCAAGTCCATCTCTTTGATTATATCGGTTCTCAGTTTAGATTTCTTTTCTTTCGTGGGTTGCTATTGTTAAAAGACACAAATAGATCGGAATCTACAAACGTACCATAAGATTCTCAAAGCCAATCAAGCATTTCAAAAAGACCGGCATTCTTTTGTGTTTCCATTAAATGTAAGATGCAACCAAACGCTTCATTAGCCTTTGTATCCTTTTCAATAGCGAGATTTACTACAGAGCACTCCCTTTCAAAGGTTCTTAAATCTTGATAAACAGGAATCTGCGATTGGGATTTTATTGTCAGCATCTTGGTGCTAAGATTTTCGAAAAATAGGCTCAATAAACATGGGAAAAACCAATATGAAACATACACAAATGTGAGTTGAAGTTTCAGAATTTTGAAGCCTAAGTCGGCAATATTAGGTTATATGCTCATGTATGATTTTTGTAATTTCTTCTCTCTCGTATCGAGGTAGGCAGTAAAATTTAAAAGCCTGTTGCGAGACCACGGCGCTGAATACACACGGGAATAACTTTCTGAAGATGGTTAATGTATCGTACACACTTTTCTGGAGTCATCCTGTCATTCCAGAATTCCTGTATTTTATTTTTCAGGTCTTCTTTGTTCCGTGGCTTAGCTCTCTATCAATAAAACGGGGAAAGCAAAGAAACGAAGCCATATCATAATTATAAAGGCCTTCACGGCTATAAATATATTTTAAGGGGCTTATTTGCAGTGCAGCATTTAATAATGAAATATTTCTATTGGATGCTACAGTTTTAGCTTCCAAAATGCCTGTCCCCTTTCATTCAGAACAACAAATAAAAAATATTCAAGTATAGAGGTGTTCTGTCGAGGTTGATACGACCGTACGGATGCGACATTTTTGTAATTTTTACTCCAATAATATTCTCTTTTAATCCAAATTGGTACATGCGATCTTCTCAACAAGGGCGGCGGAACGGGGGGGCACAGGGGGCACGTGCCCCCCACTTTTCCTCAGGTTAAAAATGTGCCTTTTTTCTACATAAAAATTTCTAAATAAAAAAAGAGTTTACAAAGTGAAACCCATGTCGAATTAAATATTTCGGGAAGTTTTAAATGTTTACTACCATAGGCAAAGGAGCCCAATTTGATTTGGGGGGCTGTAACGACTTGCCCGAATAATATTATCCAAATTTTTCGCGCGCCCCGCGCGCGTTTAACACGTTAATGTGCATATCATATAGGTATGCAAAGGTTATTACATCGCATGCCAATAACATACAATCATGTGCCGTGTTATTACACTTCCATATTGGTTAGAATTATTGGGAAAGTCGTTACAATAATAATGATCATAATAATATCAGTTTAACCATTCAAAAACACATAACCCTACCCCATCCTTTCGTATTTTGACATATTTCATTTGCTTTCATGCATGTATCGATCGCGTGTGCAGGGACTTAGACTTTATAATGATTTCACCTCATTTTGTCTCGAAAGGAAACTTGTTCCTTGTTTCCCAATTCGCACATTAGATATTGCAGTGCTAGTATGCATTGTTTCCTTGAGGAGGGGGGGGGGGGGCGTTGATGGAGTGATGTGTATACGCAAATAAGATAATACAATAAGAGTTATGAAGGGTGCTAAATATCAGGCTGCATCAGTCCAATCGAATTTCTGCAAAGTGCCCTTCGACGTTGGCCCCCCCCCCCCCCGGATTAAAAGTGCTTCCGCCGCCCTTGCTTCTCAATTTGTTATAACAGAAGTTACAATGGTGATATGTCAAATAAACCAGAAGTTTTCGTCCTTTTTTCTCAAAGTAGCAGCCCATATGTAGGCTACCTATTCAGTAAGGATTAGAGGCAATAAACTTTTCACTTCAGAAAAATATTTTGGATGCTGAGCGAAGCTGAACTTTGCTTTATTTATATTCAAAAGCGATTTTACAGGCAATTCTATTACCTGCGTGCTACCAAAACGTACAGTATGTATATAGCTGTCCGAAAATCCGGACGGAATGAAGTAACAGTACAGGGATTCAGTTCTGCTACGAATAGAGTCAATGTTGATAGGCCTACGCGCACAACTTTCCTGCGAAGAAATGTATTCAAGAAACAAGGGTTCGCATAAGCCGCGCGATTCCAGCAATTTAACCTCAAATAGCGCATGTCAAAAGTTGCCAAGACGGGATTTTCCGAAATAAATTTCAGCTTAACAAAGCTACGCGCTGTGATTTTTTTATTAGCCTAGTATTAGTTTTCCTTTTTCTAACCGACGGTTAAGCTAGGCTTTTCCATTGACTTACTGTACTGTTAGCTTCACATGTAGTTGAAGATATCCTCACCAATGATCGTATTTCATGATATTTTAGATTCAGCTAACGTAACAATTTTAGTGAAGGAACTTATGGTTAGGCTAGGTTTCGCCATTGGCTTAGTGTGCAGTGTATAGGCATACCCCTTTGGCTGTAGATTTGTGGGGATTTTAGGCAAAGGTAGTTGGTTGAGTGCACTAGTGTCTATTTTTTGTCATTGTTAAGCTAGCTCTGGTTGTCCATATAGGATGTGCTTTGCTCCCATATAGCTTTTGTATACGTTTGTAAATATATGTAAAATTCTTACAATAAGTAACAAACTTTGAACTGAGCAAGCTTAGTTCTAATAAAAAACATTTGTTCCCCCCTGTCACCCATCTTCGCCTAGCTCTCTTCCACCTCTTGTCCCCACACTTTCCTGCATTTGTCCTTATGCAGTTTATTCCCTACCCTCTTCTCTTAATCGTAATCTTCTCTTTGTCCCTCCAAAGTTTATTTCCTACCTCTCCTCTTCCTGGTTGGTTTCTCCACCCTTTGTCAACTAATCCTCTTACTTAAGTCTATTTTGTGTTTACCCTGCTCATTAACCTGTCTGTATTTCGTGCTTGTATATTGTCCCTTGTAGTTTATGTTACTGTACTTGCCATTCATCCTCAAAGAAGACCCTGATCGGAATGTCAGGCCCTTTTCTTTTACATACACACACACACAAAATGTTCCTTACTATCTGAATGTGTCTAGATAGTAACTGATAATAAACATTTCTTCTGTTTTGCAAGTGAACTTGTAAGCCTATTGTTATCACGCTGATGAATTGTCGCGGCAGTGGGAAGAATGCTCTAGATATATGCTCTACTCTTTTGTTCCTTTGGGCTAGTAAACTTTACCTCGGACCTTTTACAGAAATTTTGGGCTTGGCACGCTTGGTTTGAGGCGTTTTTTTTTCACCTGGACGCTTCCCAGACATATCGGACGCAGGTCAACCTCGACCGAACACCACTGCACAACGTCCGCACACCCCACTTAGGCCTACTGATAATTCTATTTGAAACGTAAACATTGTCAAGTTATTTTAAAAAAACTGCTTACACCAGCTTTATTCAGATCACAATCTATCAATTTGAAAGAAAAGTAGGCCTATGCCATATTTGGTAAAACTGGCTATTAATGAAGCTCCATTCCAAAGATATGCCAACTTTATTTGGCTTATTAAACACATAAACTTTCCAATTAGGCCTGTATTTCCCTTCTATGATGGCAGAAAAGAATAAATTACAAATATCATATAAAGATACAACAATATTCTAATATGAAAAATGATTAAAGCTTACCTTGCGCAAGTGATGCTTTAGTTCATGCCAAACCAGCTCAATTGGATTCAGGTCAGGCGATTCTGCAGGTGTCCTCCACCAATGAACATTCTTTTGCTTTAAATGTTCTTTCACTGTCCCACTAGTGTGTTTAGGATCATTATCCTGCTGAAATCGACAAGGTTCACCATTTGGGAATGCTCTATTAATAAATGGCAATAACCCTTTGTCAATAATATCCTTATAAAAGTCTGATTTCATAATACCATCAAAAACGATTATATCTGTTGTTCCTCGCTTCGAGATACCAGCCCAAACATGAACTTTCACTGGATGCTTTGCGATTGGCTTAAGTTTTCTGCGAATGCTGGCAGCATAGATATCGTTTGTTTCAGCCAGCTTTGGCTTCCAAAATACCATCTTGGCATGGCTTTCCATTACGATGCTCGACTCATCAGTGAAAACAACATTGTCAAATGATTCATTAGTGCGAACACATCTGATTGCAAAGTCAAATCGGCTGGCCTGGTTTTGTTGGCGAATAAGCTGGCAATATTTAGCTCTTGTTTTGACCCAACCAAGTCTTTTCCTCAACCTCTTCAAAGTTGAACAAGAAAAGTTTTGACCAGTTTCATCAAACAATATTTTTTTAAGGTCAACTGAGGTCAATTCATCATTTGCATTGAGTGCTTGATCAATAATATTCATATGTTCAATTGAATACTTTGGCTTTCTTCCACGTCCTGCAAAATCCTCAAGCTTCTTAGTTGTCTTAAACTTTTTTATAATATACTTTACAGAGGAAAGAGAAATTGAAATTCCCTCATCTACAAGAAGTTTATGTATAGCATTCGTCGACAAAGAATGGTTCAGGGCATAAACAACAATTCTGGCACGAACAGTCATGTCAATCTGACCCATTTCTACGCTAATCGGTAAAGCAACAATTATCCCAAGGAAAACGATTTCAGTAAAATATTAATAAACGTCTAAACACTGTCTCAATAAGTCTTGCAATGAAACTACAGTAGGCCTAACGTTCGAAATGCAAAATGTCCACACAAAAGAATGATGGTACTGTTTTCAATCCCAAAGCAAAAATTCAAGTCAGGAATTTTTAAAACAAATTTATTCTTAAGCACAGTTAATATTTCAACAGTAGAAAAATTGTTACTGCCGTACTAGTGTAGGCCGAATTCCAACGTAACTTTAGCCTAAGCTATTAACGGTATCGTATATACTGTATGTTACTATGGCTATCCGTACGTAACGTTACTGATAATATGTAAGTTGTGAGCTGACTTCAACAAGTTTTTAAGACGAAACAACTGTTACAGTAAGATCGATTCTCGCATAGTACAGTAGGAACTTCCTGATACACGATATTACGACTTAACGTGATAGCGTGAATTAATAAACCCAAAGCCCAAACGAAGTTACGAATCGTGACGCACTCGGCTTGAAATCACGATCTCACGATATAACGTGTTAGCGTGAATGTAGAAGTCATGTTTGCTATCGTGAAGGCTTGGTATCACGATGTAGCGTGTGATCGTGGTATATCGTTATATCGTTGTAGCGTGTACGAAAATTTACAGTAGTCAGGTTTTCACGATAGAAAACGATAGAAAGCGATAAGGGCATCACGATACACGATGCCACGGCCGATTTTATGTGAGCGGTACTGTATATTGTTTTTAATGCATTTGTCATAGAACATGCTTTTACAGAAGCTTTTTGCGGTTTTTCAACCAATCTTAACTTATGAGCTGTTCCTTTAGCTAGATTCATTCCCAACAATTCAAAATAATTGCAACAGAATCACTCATGGTCATACCTAATGTAAACAAATAAAGGATGGTGTTGTGGTATATATTGGTGTACTGGTTTGCCTACTATGCTGGCAAAGTTAAAAATATTCACCTCGTTCAATGGCGTAAATAGCATTTACAGTCATATTGTGGGTGGGATTTATTGCCATTTTAATGGGAAATATCTTTGAAACAATGTTGAAACTAAATATTTCTACTTTTATTTCACCATTTGAAGTAATGTTTGAGTACATAAGTTATATGTGTATGTTGTTGTGGCATCGTGGGGTCAATGAGGTTTAAACAAAACATAGAACAAGACACAAGAAGCTGCTTTAATAGCCAACAAATACTATTTTAAAGAAAATTCATCTTCAGGACTAAAGAATAAGGAACGCAGGTTCTACCAACCAACAGAAGTCCATGTGAAGGATGGAGTCTATTGTTCTTTAATGTTAGATAGTTTCATTCCACCATATATTTTGTCAATCATTTCGATTTCTTTGACAGAAAAAGGCCCATTTCGGATGATATCTAAGGGCCCATGAATAATGTACTTACCCGTCACTTCAGCAATATCTGGCCTTGCAGGCCAGTCATAGTACCTTTGCTTCTGGCAAGATTTTCTCAACCTATGCATAAACTTGAAAAAAAAGCTTGCTCCCTCATGATTGACTAATCTTCCTACATAGAACTCATTATCATAAAACACTGCATAATAATGCTCTATTATCATTAAAATTCCTTGAAGCTGCGGAGTTGTCATGCCCTGGTGTGGTGAAGGACCTTGTTGTCTATGTAAACAAGAAATAAATTAGAATGTACAGTACATATGTACCATTGTATACAGAATGTAATCATGTACAGCAAAAGGTGTGTAAAGTGAGAGGTGTTTTATTTGACGTTATGCAAATCCAATCATTACTATGAGGAAGGTTATGCTATAAATATTGTACAATTATATCAAAGCAATTGAGAAGTTAAGGAAATATGGTACCTTGATGTATAACTCACAATTTACCAACATATGAAATTACAGAGAATTCTTATAGGGCATATTCCTGGAAGCTTAATTTGGATGATTTACCTGGTTTTGCCCTGTTGGCCACTTTTTCCTGTGCAGATGTCCTGATCTTCCAGAGAAGTGTGTGCATTGCCAATCTTGTAGGCTGTTGAGTAATGCAGTACTTGAATAATTACCATTTGAAACAAAGTAATGTTTTGGGTTTATTGTATAACATGTTATGTTAGGCTACAGAATTGTAGTTAAGTATATGATTGTGTACAACAATTCTGTTTATTCCAGAAATATTAATAGTATTAAAAAATGTTTATATATTATTAAATTATGCGACAATGTTTGATTTCCAGGAACCCAAATAAAGAGGAAAATGTGCAGTGTGCACTCTATTTCTTTTAGTCTGAATATCTTGACAACTGAACAAAGGATGCAATGCATGCCAACCAGTGGCCTAGGAAGGTACTTTTGAGTGGGGGGGGGGCTGAAGACTGCTGGCCGGCCTGGGGGAGGGGTCCAAGAGGAGGGGGTGTCCGCCTCCCCTTTGGATTTTTTTTGCATTTCCAGGTGGCCTCAGATGCAATTTGGTGCAATATAGCTCACTTCGACCCACCCACTCCATTTTGTATATAATTTTACATTTTCACCTGGCCTTAGATGCAATTTGGTGCTCCAAATGAGATTTTTTTTCTCATTTAGAAATGAAAAAGGGGTTTTCTGACTTGCGAAGCGGGGGGGGGTGGCGGAATGATACTTCCGCCCCTCCATATTTTTCACTGGGGGGGCTGGTGCCCCCCAGCCCCCCGGTTCCTACGCCCTTGATGTCAACTGAATAAAGTAGTCTTACCATCAAAGGAGGGCTCATAGCCTAACGTGATACATTGCCTATGCAGTACTAACGTGAATAGGAAAATAATACTGACTAGGCCCTAGCCTAAGTCTTAACGAAATTTCTAAGAAAAAAATGTCACATAAAGGCTACGTTATCCTACATAGCCGTAGAAAAAAAACAATCATTTTAATACTCACCCGAGTTGCTGGAATAATATTTACAGCGTGACTTGCATATTTACAGCGTAGCTAGCTTGACCAAGCGTCTCCAATGTAGCCTAACATAACGCTAGGCTAGTATTAGCTCGCGAACGTTACGGGTGTAACATTAGACACTGCATAGTGGTTACGTCGGCGAGATAAAAATCGAATCTGTACATTTCTCCCCTAAATACTAAATGAATGATTAGATTAAACAGTGAATACCTACCAGTTTTATCGGGGGATAAATACATATGGGGCCTTGCTAACAAAATAAAATTCCGTAATAAGCTACATCAAATTTTCTTTACTATCACTGTATCAGACGTAACAGTCATCAGAAGACACCGTTCATATTAACCTCGCAAAAGGCGAAATAGGCTTCTAGTTACTACTTGCGGCTATCAAAATGTCACAAAGTTCTAATGAAACATGGTGACAAGTTTGAAGCTTGATCTATTGATACATTTGGAAAAAATACATCACGTTTATTTTTTTTCCCTGCCGTATCTGTTACCGGTGTAACAACCATTGTGGACGTAACATAGAGACACCATGAGTTTCACCTCTCGCATACCTAAAATCGATTCGAAATCAGCGAATACTCGGAACCGACATGAATTATCCATTCAACTTATGTACAAGAAAAGGTCAAGTTCATTATTCATCGAGGGTTATTGAATATTTTAAACATATTTACCCGCACGGCGTAACGAACGTCGTAGACACCAACCACAAGTGTTTAGGTTTTATCTTTTATTTTAGTGTGAAAAGTGACCTCAATTAATTTAGCGCTACTCATGATGTTTAGTTCATGTCTGATTTACAACATTTGATGCAAATTAAACCCTATGTCCCTTTTTGCGAAATAAGGTAACCCTCTTCACGACGTAACAAGATAAACTTGGCAGAGACACCATTTGTTACGTCTGAAAACTTCACTATAACCAATGATAATTTAAAAATGTAGTTGAAGGTAAGCTGTGTTGTCTTCCAGCACTAAAACAATACATATATGTGGATGTATATTACATTTGTTTCTGAGCCATATGACATTCCTTGAACGCTTGCAGGGTACTTGAAATGTTCAGTTAATTTATTGTCACAACAATCACAGTAAATAGAGAAGAGACACCACACTTTTTTTCCATTTTTTTTATTTTAATTGTTCAATTTGGTAAAATTTAGCCATAGCACAATATATATCTATGAAGTGACTACCAAAATATGGGGCTGGAAAAAGTTTTCACTTTGCACAAAGTTGACCTATTGCTGTAGAAAGTGTGACATATACTGTGTGTCACACTTGACCCAAGTTCACGGAATGAGCCATATAGAAGCTTTACGTTAGCGGAGCGAATTTTAAGGCGGCTCGTTGATTGTGAGGAAGCACTTATCTAAGCATCAATATTTGTGAAAAATATCGTAAGTTTTTCATTTTCATTCATTTTCTTTTATGTTTGCCGCAATCCCGCCCGCAATGCATGCACAGCATAATACCATGTGTGAAAAAAATGGCTGTACACGTGCAGACCTGAGAGAGCAAACTGGCCTTGTGTTGTTAATGTTATGACGGTACTTTCTAGACCGACCATTTGCGTCTTTTGGGGTCAACATATTTTCACACGGGATTTCAACATGCCATTGATCGATGTACACGGGTGATATATGTCACAAATATTAACTGGGAAAACGAATTGACGACACTATCATGAGCTTATGACTATTGGCCTACTACTTTAGTTATATTGAACACATTATTCATGCCTAAAACATCGTTTTTCTGTTTTTTTTTATAGATAGTTTGCAGTACATTACTAAGTTCTTCACATATTTTTAAATAATTTTCATGTTTAAAATGTAAACAAAATAGAAAAAATAAAAAGAGAAAACGCCTTTTTGAAAAATGGAAGCGTCCTCGCAGAATGGGCGGGGCATCTTTATTTTGCTTCAAGTAACATGTTTTCGCTCGGAAACAAAGTTTCATACTTCAACTCTCATAAAAAACCAAATTTACATCTCTTAGAAATAACTATTTTTCGTATTCTGCAAGTAAACCAAGTTTATATGTCCATTCACTGTTATTTAAATGGTTAAACAGAACTTCAACTTATTTGGAAGGGTGCCTCGTGGTACATAGCTTTGACTGCAACCTCTAACGGCCTGGCGAACAGTGACTTATGTCACTGTGTTTGGGGTTCACAGTCAGAAAACGTCCCCCGTCAGTTTAATTACACGATTCTTTGAGTGTTATTACTCATATAAGCATGAGAATGCTTTTGAAAATATTCCCTCTTTCAAACGACTGAACTAAAGTCTAACATGATATTAATAAACGAAGTTACGCGTTTTCCGACGTTTCGCGTAACCACAAATTGACCTTCTATTTCGTTTAAAAAAGAATTTCAACGTACCGTTGAAAATTCCACAAAGGAAATGACTGAGATAACCAATCGATAAAATTCGATAAAAAACGATAAAAATCGATAAAAATCGGGGTATTTCGGTGAAAAACGAAGAATTTCGGTTATTTTTCTTTCAACGAATTTTAACGGGAGTTAAGCGAAATCAGTACTGTACATATATGTCAAAAGTGTTGTAAACACTATATTTTGTCAGCTCTTATATGTTTTACTAATATGATTAAAGTTAATGTTTCCAAATTGAAAAATACATCAGGAAAATAATTTAAACATGATACAAAGAAAGGAAGACCTCATTGTTATAGAGTCTTCTTCTACAGCCTTTCTCTTACTTTGCAAATTGTTCTGGTGACTATTCTAATAGACTGAAGGACCTGTTTGTTTACTTTCTTATAAACAAAGTAGTATTGATACCTTCTGTACAGTTTAGTCCTTTATAGCCAGCAGGACAGAAACAGCCAAGAGGATCAGGATAACAGATGATTGCACCCTGACATCCATCAGCATGGTCATCACTAGAATTATCACATTTATACTCAGCATTCTGACCAAAGACATTCCTGCCATGAACTGTTGATGAAAACATGATAAAGGAGTAAATGCATAGTATATTTCTGGACAGGCCTGTAAAAAGAGGGCAAAACGGGAAGCTCATTGCCGGGAAATCTTGAAAACTCGCGGGAAATCTCACACGCAGCAAAAAAAAAAAAAAAAAAGGGTTAGAGAAAGAGCCAAAGAGGAAATAAAATTTTAAAAAATTATAAATAAAAAATCAGAAACACTAACTTTAGTGTCTGGGTGTCTTTATTTCTCACTTAAAATAACCCAAAATAGCATCATAATTATTTAATACACTTAATGGCATCGCCGCCGCAAGCCCGCTGAATCTCTCAAGCAAATGTTGGAAAACCTTGTTCAATTTCCCGCGAACACACTGCCGATTTCCCGTCGGTGTTCGCGCAGTACCTGGGAATTTTCCCAGCTACTGTACATTGCCAAACAACTGTGAGCGCTTCCCCTGTCTAACACCTGTTGGTTAACCTTTATTTTTTTTTGGCACGTTTCCAAGGAACGTTTTATGTAGTACACGAGGCACAGCCCATACGTACATACACGCATATCACGATATCAAGGCCCCTATAGCCATTGCCATCTTTATTATGAAAGTGAACCTTGTAATAACTTGTTTTAGGCCACTTGGCATGATTAACTAAATGCTAAATATTGTTTCCATGTTCTTGTAGAAAACGTCAACTTCGCAAAATACAGTTAGTTGTGTTTTTGTAGTTACGTGAGATCCGTAACCGACAAGGTGGTTAGGCTATTTGATATGCACTTAACTATGGTAGGATATTATTTTTTCCGTATTTTTGGAAATTCTAGAATATACTTTCTTTTTCCCCCGCTTAACACCAGATGTGGTCTTACGGTTTATTCATAAATGGGTGTACTAGAGCCTTGTTAACATGACATTAGTTGCATTTAAGACGATATGCCAGTTTCGCGTGAATTTTTCGAAAGTGTTTTGCTCGATCTTTCGTAAAATTTGAAAGGTGTACCAACTTACTTTTCGTACACAATTGGTTATTTCTCTACTGATTTTCAGAGTTTTTATCTCCATACAGTCAAGTATATACGTTGTGTATTGAGTATAAACTAATCGAGAATGCAACTTATGCAAGAAAACAATGCGGGGATTTCCAGCAGACAAATTTTTTCTTTGCGGGATTACTGAGTCAGTTGAAGGGAATCCCGCACCTTAGAGGGAACACTGAGCTGAAGTCAAATTCATACGACAGAAAACGTTTACTTTCTAACATACAATATAAATTTTTAAAAATGTGGAATGGCAATATTGTTGTTCAAAACATTTCCCGCCAGGCTAATTTTTTACAGCAACCTTCCCGCACTGTGCCGTGGGTGTCAGTGTGACATTGACATTGCCCTTGTGAGTGGTTTGGGAACACATCATTACTCGTTATATTGTGACAAAGATTGCGCGCATGCAGAACTTTTCGTAGGCAGTGTGATGCACTGATTGTCAACATGTGATTGTCATTTTAAAAAGTTTCGATATTATTTGTACGTGAATGAGAGTGAAGTGAGGAGTGGTTTTTTTCTCGTGCGCTTTGATAAATTGATAGGGGTAGTCGGGTAGGCCCACACGTCAACAAAAATACAAAATGGCTTCGTTTATTTAGTCTTTATCAGAAATATTTGAAGAAGTGTAAAGTCTGCTCAGTTTGATCGATCCAACACAATATAATAATAAAGGCATACTGGGCGTCCTCTTTGAAGGATTTTTATTTCATTTGTTCTATTTTTATCGTGAACCATATCCAATTTATCTCTCTGCTCCAAGCCATGCGGCACACTGTACATAAAAACTGATGGGATCCATCGCGCACTCCATTGCTAAAATACACGTGCTCGCTCCAGCTCCACTGATGTGTAGAGATCAGTGGATAACTTTACGATGTTTGTTTACATTACATATTAATAATTGATGTGGTACAATGTGACAGCCGGGTTATAGATGTATAATAAATTATTATCAGACTGGAGTGATTGCTTGAGATGAGACTACTTTGAGTTTTGTCAAGGTAAGAACTCAAGAAACTGACACACTAAACAAGTTTGTTTTAAAAATTATATTTATTACCTTTTTAAGTTCAAATTAGCACTGGTCTCAACGATTGCAAGTTGTTTTAAATTGCCAAAAAGGTGCACCAAATGGCGCCAATTGCATCCTCATTTTTCAAAAATCTGTACCTTGTGAGGGGGGCACATCCCCCCTCGCACACCCCCCTGCGCCGCTACAGCGGCGCAATGGCTGCTCCGCAGCTATATGGTTCGTGGGAAATTATACCTTCCTTGCAGGGAAAAAAACATTTTTTACAGCCCTGTTTCTGGATAACATTAGCTAACAGATCAGTGACTCAGTCTCATCATAGGCATTCCTATAATATGCTCTGGATAAAGAGATAAGATTAAAGAAATACTCATAATCCAATTACATGTCAGAGTCAGAATTGGTCAGTAACACAATCCAACCGAACAAATTCATACCATCTGAACTGTAGGCTGCAAATTGAAGATATTGACCAAGTACATGTCTTTAACTTTCGACACGGTTTCTGGCAAACTCTCCCACATCAGAGGCTCAAAGAGACCAACAAATTCCTGCCAGGAACATCATGTTATTAAGCACCAAATTAAGTTAAAAAGTATTACATGTACAATATCTATACATCATATGCTCTTGTCATGACACTGAAGAAGGCAAAGAGTAAATCTTAGGGAGTTTATTAATTATCTATGAAGGAAACTAATCTTAACTTGAACAAGGCTTCTGGCAACAGCTAATTGAAAGAAATGATGGAATCAAATCAGCAATCAAACTCACAAACTTAACTTTTGTGTAATGTCATCATTAATGACCGTCCTTTACTCCTGGAGTTACAGATTATTGACAATAATCGTACAATCGATTGTAGAAATCATGCATTCAACATTACTTACTATTTTCACAATTTTTTCCACTGAATCCAGGAGGACAAAGACACACACCAGTTAAATCTGAGCAAACTCCTCCGTTGATACAAGGTTCACATGTATTATTACAGTCAGGTGGACTCCACATGTTCTCTGGACATGCTACAATAACAGAAGAGTGAAAATTATCTCAGTATGAGTGACCAATCAATCAAGTTGGTGCAGAGTAATTAAGTGGTACTTAGCAAATATCACTGAAAAAAATGAGTAGTGAAAATACTATGTTTGATAATATGTGTACTCTCAATGTACACTCTTACAGGTGGTTACACAGTAGTTGGTAGTCCTACAGTATATTGTTCAGTTCTATATAAAAGAGGTCAGCAACTCCTGTCTACTGCATGAATTGGATTTATGAAGATAACTGGCTTGTATCCAACAGAAGCTTTTATATCAAATTGTCTTGCAAACTTTTGGCAGTGACAACCACGCTAGACAGCCATGCATGGCTTCGTGTTGACAAAATACTGTATGTCACACATGGCTGCCTATTATCCTTCTTTGAATTCACTCTAGTAATTATATGATATCTAATATGATTCATGGCAGCAATGGCCTGTTCAAAATTTCTATCTTTATGCACAGAATGTAACCACCTTAATGTTATAGCTTTTAATTTAGATTATTAAAATTGTATGTAATTAAATTTGTTTTTCACAAGAATGTGTTCATAATATTTTCATGTCTGTAATATTATAGTAGCCTTTAAATAAACACACTTTAACTGCTATAAGCAAGAGTACAGCTGATTCCTTCTTCCTTACTATGCACTACAGTGGTAGCCTATACATTGCTTCCTGGATTTTCTGCACCATATATTCCAATGTCTTGAGTATGTGTTAACAAAAAAGTGAGGATAGGTAAAAGCAAATTTAAAGACCTAAGAACTAATATATCTCAGACCTGTAGAGCTAAGGGACATGTCAACTAAGATAAGGAAGCAGGGCCATTTCCATATTGCCCACCAAAACTACAGTAGGCCATTTCATATTGTGTTTCTGTGTTACTGTAAGCTACACACACACATACATTACAGACTTCTTTAAGCTCTAGATATCTATAAAAAGGGGGTTAATGGTTGAAGTAAAGACTGTTTCTGTGGAGTGAAACATGTCTGAATAGCAAGTTTTTAGTTTTTAACATTGATAATCTTGAATACAAATGTCACTCACTATCTATTGTTATTCTTATTGCCAGTGTTTGTTTTATCTACATAAATGGAGACATAAAGGACATTCAACATCAATTGTCCTTCACTGATTTGTAATTTATAGTAAATATATTATTAAAATTAAAATAAAACTGTTAGCAAACTGCTTATCCACTGCTTATCCAGAGTATCGCGCCGACCAAAGGCAAATCACAGAAAGCAACCTTACAAAAGGTAGACGTAGGAGTTTGCTCGATAAAAACGGCTCTTTTTAGGGCCACCAAATTTTTCAGAAAGAGCTACCTTCCTCTCCTTCAACATGCAAAATGTACTTTCTCTCTCTCTTCCCCTTTCCTCGTTGTCTAAAAAACGCAAATATGTCCGATCAGTGAAAGCTACTAAAAGCTCCGAAAAATTCTGCACCACCAACAGGGAGCTACAGACTACAAGTAGTCACTCAAAAGCCCAATGTCTTCGAAAAGAAGCTGAAACACTTAAAAAGTTCGTAAAGAACCTATCAGACAGAAACATGTCCAATATAGAGTTTATTGCGCTGGGAAAAGGTCTGAAGTTCATAGCAACTCCAGAAAAACCTAAACGAAGTGATCTTCTCAAGTCATTGAAAGACCTAAAAAGAAAAATGAGAATCCGCTTCGTCATGCAAAACAAAAAGCAATAAGGGTTTACAAAATTTTGTCTCCCCTCTACATGGTCACCTAACATGACTTTTAGTAAAAACCTAGAGGACTATTTGGAAGCAACACAAACAGAAATAGCATGTGTTACTATCCGAAACGCCAATAGCAACACACACAAAGCGGAGCTTTTTGCACTAAATGCAATTAAAAACGACCGCTCTATTATTGTCAAACCCTTCGATAAAGGTAGAGGCATTGCTATAATGAATCACTCAGACTATCAAGCCGAAATTGAAAGGCAATTAGCTAGTCACCACTACGAAAAGTTAGAAAGTGATCTGACATTTCAAACTAAAAGTTTAGTCCAGGAAACACTAATAGAAATGTTCTCTGCAAAAGAAATCGATAAAAGCACCTTCGAGTATTTGGTACCATATAGCCACAAGATCCGCACACCGGTCATAAATGTGCTACCAAAAATTCATAAAGCACCCCCGGCTAACTCAAAATTTGCCGGCAGACCGATAATAAGCAGAAACGGATCACTGACCCAAAAAATATCGGAATTTGTGGACTATTTCTTGCTTCCTATTGTATTAAAACAAAGCACTTATGTGAAAGACACAAATCACATTCTAAAAATTTTGGTAGCCACCCCACTACCAAAAACATTAGTACTTGCTACACTCGATGTCGTCGCCATGTATACCAATACTCCCCAAGAGGAGGCTTTAGATACAGTATGTCAAGAAGTCTATGAAAAGGCGGAAAAAAGCGAATATGGAATAAATAATATATCTTCCATACCCATGCGCAAACTAATTGAACTTTTCTTAACAAGAAACTGTTTCGAGTTCCATAACCAATTCTATCTACAAAAGATCGGTTGCGCTATGGGTAGCCAGGCCTCTCCGGAAATCTGCGATATCGTCATGCATAGACTTGAAAACCAGATTTTACCGACAGATAATAAAATCTTAAAATGGCTCCGCTATAGAGATGACATTCTATTGCTCTACGACGGTACACATCAGAAACTTGAACAACTAGTAAACAGGTTGAATGATATTCACCGCTTCTTAAAGTTTACGGTAGAAATATCACACACCGAGGTACATATTTGGAAATCTTCAAAGGTCCAAGGTTTGAAACCAATGGGTTATTAGACACCAAAGTCTACACCAAACCCACGGAAACCTTCCAATACCTCGACAGAAACTCTGCACACCCACTTGCCACTTTTAAAGGCTTCATTAAAAGGGAAGTATTACGATACGCACGTCTCTGTAACAATGAGACTGATTTCTTACAGAAAAAGAACGCATTCACAGAGAAACTGTTACTCCGTAACTATAAGAAAGAGGAAATTCCTTAGCCACGAAAGGCATAAAATTTAAAAACCGTGGGCAATACCTCACTACCAAACCTAAACAAAAGGAATTGTTATTCTTATAGCCAGTGTTTGTTTTATCTACATAAATGGAGACATAAAGGACATTCAACATCAATTGTCCTTTACTGATTTGTAATTTATAGTAAATATATTATTAAAATTAAATTAAAATAAAACTGTTAGCAAACTGCTTATATCCACTAGAGAGCCAGTGTAAGAGAATGTGTAAAGGTAAGTTGGCCTGACGTTTCCATCCTAGCAGGATCTTCTTTAGAGGCTAAATGACAAGTTGACGAAAACACACACAGAATACAGACAGGTTAATGAGCATGGTGAACTCAAAGAGATAGATGTAAGGGGATTAGTAGACAAGGGATGGAGAGAAGAAAGAAAAAAACCATCAGGGGAAGAGGAGAGGTAGGAGATAAACAGTGGAGGGACAAAGAGAGGATTAAATACTGTATATTATTCAGGATTAAATACTGTATATTATTCTAAGCCATGAAAGTCATTATGTTTTCCTATTGAGCATCACAGGAACTGACCTGATATGTGTTTTGAGCCTGTTTGAAAGGTCATCTCTGACAAATAAAAAAGTATCACTGACATCAATCTGTTAGCAACTGTGTATTATAATGGTCTAAAACAATAACATTCTTTCTGTGCCTACAATCATCCTTAAAATACACAAGACTCGCTATCGAGATAAACGACAAGACTCGCAAATTTTCGCTAATTTTCATCAGCTCACAATCAAGAGGAAGGTAAATCATGTGAATCCTCCCTTATATAGAGCCTTTGGAAGACGTAACTGAAAATCTGATCATTTTCTGGCTGTTTTGAGCTGCAGAACTGCATCAGAAATTTTGCTCTACGAATGTTGAAGTGAAAGTGTTATCCTAACATAGCCTAAGCTTACGGTGTTTTGCTACTACTGCACAGTGGACCTCGGCCCAAAGCTCCAAACTACAGAATCCTACAGGTCGTCAATCGAAGCCGTTGGACTAATTATCATCGCTCAGAGTCCTGTGGGACAGTTATCGACATAAATCGGTCCGGTGATTCCTAACAATGTCTACACGCTCCAACACAAAAGAAAAGGAAATCTCAGAGATTGTCACTCAAGTGGTTACAACAGTAATCGCAAGCCAAGATTTTGAGCTAAAGCTGCAAGCTTGTATTGATCGAGCTCTGGATAAAAACTGGATAAGTTTTTGAAGCAGATCGAGATAAATTCTGGCAAAATACATGACCTCAAAGTGGAAGCCGAGAAAACTTCTTCAGAACTGAAAACCATGCAGGACGAGATCTCGGAATTGACAGACAAACTCAACCAACCAATTGAACCAGCTGGAACAGTACTCCCGAAGAAACTGCATTCGTGTGTTTGGTGTGGAGGAGAAGCCGAACGAAAATACTGACGTCATCATGATGGACCTCGATCGCATCACAGCATCTGGGACTCAACCTGAATCCAACAGACATTGATAGGTCGCATCGGATCGGTAAGAAAGAGCCGGGTAAACCCAGGGCAATAATCGTCAAATTCCAGAACTACAAAACCAGAGAACTATGCATAAAGAACAGGCGGAAATTGAAGGGCACCCGCCTTGTAATACAGGAGGACCTAACGAAGGCGAACCAAGAGCTACTACAGGCGAAGAAAAACACCACCCTGGTCAAAGCAGCCTGGTCACACGATGGGAAAGTCATCGCACTGGTAAGCAAGAACAACACCGAGTTTACGAAACGAATCTGGGGGCTGAATGACTTGAAGCGTCTCTAGCTCTTTGGCACTGGAAAATGACACTGTAAATCAATAATTACTCCAAAGGATGTATACATTTACATATTTTTGTACATTTTGTCTTCCTTTTTTATCACTCTGATCGAAAACAGGTGATGTTAGTTTGTGAAAATTGTAATCTTATCATAAGTGAAACGTATAATAAGGTTAAATGTGAAAATTGTGGTACTTTTCGGCATACGTGGTGTATCAGTAATAGGTGTAATTCTTGGATTTGTGATTCTTGTGACTCTGGTTTGCCCTTTCAAAATCTTTCAAATCCAATGATTTTTTGGCGGCACTACATGGACCAAGTCCGCAGTTCATGAATATTGATTTTTATGACTCACAAAACCTAAACTCACAAGTTCCTGTAGGTCTTTGTCGCTACTTTGACATTGGTTCCTTCAATCAACTCACTGGTAAACCTCATGTATTCTCTCTGTTTCATGCAAACAGTCGTAGCCTAAACAAAAACTTCAACTCAATAATTGACTTTCTTTCCCTTCTTAATCATGAGTTCTCAATAATTGGCTTCAGTGAGACGTGGTTAAGTGACCAAATATCACCTTTGTTACAAATAGATCAATATACTTTTATAGAAAATCACAGGGATAGCAAGAGAGGTGGTGGTGTTGGTCTTTTTATATCGAATAATTATACGTTTGTAAAAAGGATATATCTTTTTTCAATGAGGCGATAGAAATCATTTTCATAGAAATAGCAATGAATAAGAATAACATAATTGTTGGAGTAGTCTATAGACCTCCACAGGGTTTGACATCTACATTCAATGAATATATAAATAATATACTCAATTTAATATCTAGTGAGAACAAACATGGTTATATCATGGGGGATTTTAATATTGATTTACTAAAAAATGGAACTTCTGACTTCTTAAACACTGTGTTTTCAAACAATTTTTTCCCTACAATTTCCAAGCCTACTCGAGTAAGTGGAACCGTGGCCTCACTTATTGACAATATATTCACCAACAATATTACTGATATCACGCCTGGCATACTACTAACAAATATAAGTGACCACTTCCCCGTTTTCATTCAAACTTCAGTAGAGCAGAGTAAATCTGATTCTGGCTACCGCACTAGGAACTATTCCGACAAGAATACTACGTATTTTAATAATTTAATACATAATACCGACTGGAATTTCATATGTTCTATTGAGGACGTGAACGTAGCTTATTACAATTTCATTACAGTTTTTCAAAATATTTATGATGAATGCTTTCCATATATTTATATCAGTAACTCAAAGCGTCGTAAAAAGCGTCATCCTTGGATAACAACTGGTATTTTACAATCAATCGAACGTAAAAATAAACTCCATCGCAAGATGTTGAAAAACCCCAATATGGACAATTCCGACAAGTTTTGTACTTACCGTAATAAATTGACCCACATTATTCGTATTTCGAAAACTCAGTATTATTCTGATAAGTTCAATAGTTGCAGTGGCAATTCTAAACGTACTTGGGCAATAATCAATGATGTATTACATAATAGAAAATGTTAGTCGTCTATTCCCGACACGATGAAAGTCGGCAACGGTAAAACCAATGATCCTAAGCAGATTACAAGCGCATTCAATGATTTCTTTATAAATGTTGGGCCCACCTTAGCGTCAGATATTCATAGTGACACTAATCCAAATCATTACTAAAGAAATTCAAATCCTTCAACCCTTTATATGTCTCCTGCAAATGAGAGTGAAGTATTTAAAGTTGCACTTGCTTGTTTGAAACCAGATAAATCTGCCGGCTTCGATGGCATAAAGCCTTCAATACTAAGAAAGGTGTTACATTACGTTGTTCACCCTCTTACATTATAAATTTATCCTTAGCAACTGGTGCTGTCCCAGATCATATAAAAATTGCTAAAGTTATCCCTGTTTACAAAGAAGGGGATCACGATGTTATAGGTAATTATCGCCCAGTTTTTGTACTAACAGGCTTCTCTAAAATCTTTGAAAGAATAGTTCACAATCGTATTTATAATTTTATCAGTAAACATGATATTATGTTCAAAAGTCAATATGGGTATCGGCCAGGACACTCAACCGAACTTGCTTTGACTGAGGCCTTGGATGTATTGTATGATGCCATAGATAATAATAGGATTTCCGTCTGTGTATTCTTGGACTTGTCCAAAGCGTTTGATACAATTGATCACCGTATTTTGTTTATGAAATTGTCACATTATGGCATAAGGGGCACAGGACTAGACTGGATTAGAAGCTATTTATCAAAAAAAAAACAATTTACAAATTGTCTTCATACGGATTCTGATTGCATGAATGTTGTTTGTGGGGTTCCACAAGGATCTATATTGGGGCCCTTGCTTTTTATAATATATGTAAATGATATTTGTCATGTGTCAGATAATTGTACTATCATATCAATCGCTGATGATACTAATATTTTTTTCTCTGGCTTGGATCCTGTGGAAATGAGGGCTAAAATTTGTCATGTGCTTGATGAATTTCATGCTTGGTTTTCAGCTAACAAACTTTCTTTAAATGTAGGTAAGACAAAATATGTTGTTTTCAATGAAGGTAGGAATAGGAATATTCTGTATGACATACAGATGCATGGTAATAGTCTAAAAAAAGTGTGTTTTACCACTTTTCTAGGGGTAACTATTGATTCTGGTCTGACATGGCGTGATCACATAATTACAATATCAACAAATATTTCTCGAGGCGTTGGGATTCTTTCCAAATTGAAGCACTACTTACCAAAACATATTCTTCGTTCTATATTTTACTTTAATTTATCCTCACCTTACTTATTGCATTACAGTTTGGTCTGGCACGGCTGCTTATAACATTAAGAAACTTTTTGTACTTCAAAAAAGGGCTATTCGACATATATCTTCTGCCGACTATAACGATCATACTAGTAAATTATTTGCCTCACTTAAGCTAAGTGCTGAAATTACCGGACCTTGTGAAAGTTCATCTTGCTACATTCGCTTATCGCTCTATTAATGGGTATAATCCGCCCACATGTAAAAATTTATTCACTGTTAATAAGGAAATCCATGATTATAATACAAGACAGGCTGGTCACATACATAGACTTTTTCCCCATAGTAACCTGGGTAAACAGAGTATACGTTATCGGGCAAACACTTGCTGGAATTATCTACTTAATCATCATGATCATATACAAAATGATTCTCAGTCACCACGTTCCTTTAAACGTCAATTAAGTGAAGTTTACATAAGTGATTATTGATCCATAATACTTTTTAGAAATCTTAGTTTGTTTATATTGTTAGCACTGATAACTTAATTATTTTCCTTCTTTAGGGAGTGGCTCTACTCGATAAGCCTTTCAGGTTTTTAGATCACTTCCTTCCTCTTTATACTCAATTTCATATCTGTAAACGTTTATATGACATACAATGTACCGTATATTGAGAAAAAACAAATATATATATAAATGAAATGAAATTAAAGATTAGATAAGTTCTAATTGCATGCTTAGAAGAGCTAAGTACTCAGACAAGTATCACCATTTTGACATGATAACTGTATTGAAGTATTTTCAACAAAAATCTTAGACGTGCATCTAAACTTCTTCCTTACCATTGTTTTTGTTTGTATTGTTCTTTATTAAACATGTTAAATAAATGAATAATACAAACAAAAACCCAATGGACACTATATGGTTCCCTGCAAGTTTGGTTACAATCCAATTTCAGGTTGTGAGTTATTGCAATGTAAATATTTTTACATTTGACCCTATAACCTCTTTAAGTCATGTCATGAGCACCAAAACCAATAGGGCACACCTTATTAGTATAATACATCTACACAGCAAGTATGACAAATTTCCATCACTCAGTTGTTGAGTTATCACGGACCCAAGCAAGTGTCACAGATGAACACAAACATACACACAAACTGATGCCTGTAGACTGAGGACCCCTTTGTTTTTTTCCTTTACAGTACAAATCCACATACCCTAACCTTACCAATGCCCCTTCATGATAGAATTCTTCTGCGAACAAGGTGATTTTTTTCAACTGATGTCTGAGGACTTGGAATTCCTTTGTTCCAAATCCTCAGTCAGAATAACAAACAAGTGCATACTGTCATGAGTGATATTATTCCTCCTTTTAGACCCTATCAAACTCCTGCAAGGTCTTTAAATAACCATTTGCACTTTTGGCTCTAAGTTTTTCCTCTTGAATTCCCACAGTGTCCAAATAAAGAAATAGAACTTGTTGGTCCACATTCTAGCCCTAATTTTCAAACATCGAAAATCATAACCAAAAAATTATGACCATGAGAACTTTGTTTTCTTTCTTAATCATGATTGGTTCATTCAGTGACAGATTTGATGAATAGTAAAGGTGCTTTGAAGTAGGTAATATTGAATCAATCATGCTTCAGATTCCATATCACATGTGACCCTAAGCATACAGGCAAATTGGTTCTTATATAGGAACCAACCAGTGCTCACAATCATTATAAAGGCCATATAATATTTACCTATTTTTTGTTTCCAATCAGTGTAATTTAACAGCATTTAATTGAACTTTTAATTGTATCACAGAGAGAATTATTCGTCTTTCAATAAACAGAATGTTTTCATCTTATATTTGAGTGGATTTAGGCTTCTGCAAATAGCCTACCAAATGATTTTCCCCAGGGCCAAGTACCATCTCTACCAAGCCACAAGCAATATTCTCCACATTACACTACACACACACATACCATTACCATCCCATAGACTCCTTTCACCTCAGTTCAGCAAGAAATTATAAACAAGAGCATCAATGACGCAGTATCTCAATACTGGAAGTTCTAATTTCGATTCCTAGTTTCTTATCTTTGCTCTGTCTCTACAATTATCAATATCAATATATATAATATTTTTGGTCATACAGTTTGACGTCAATGACAACAGTCAAATAAGAAGAGGCGAACAACTCGACCATATTCTTGATGCCCGCCTTGAGAAAGCTAGGCCTATCAACCTACTGTAGGTTACTGTAGACTGTAGTGGTGACTACCATCAAAACTATGTACACCTCCAATTATCAAAACAACCCACGTTTTTCCATCTCAATAATTTTGACATGAAGATTTCGTGGATTTATGACTTGGAAAAAATAATGTACATATGTAGAATATAAGTTTTAAATTGAAAGTGATGGGTGGCCTCCTCCTCCCCTAATAGCCACCCCAGTTCCTCTCCATTTTAGTATTTTCTTTTAATTCTTTGTATATTTGATGTCAAACATCACAGGTTCAAAAGAAAGCTAAACATACTTCTTATAACCTTATTATATCCTTATAAATAAGACATAACCGTATCCAATTTTTATAGTCTTATAAAAGTTGTAATGCTATGGCCGGCTCCTCTTTTATACATACTCCAGTGAAAATAAAATGTGATAGATTATAATTTTTGTTTTTAATTCTTTTTTTTTGGGGGGGGGTTAAAGAAATATACCAAACAAGCTGTCAATTCATAATGATGCTTCATTCTAGAAATGCACAATATACACTCTATTCCAAATGAATAGTTGTTGTATTATCCCATTAACATTATGTTAAATTTATGGAGTCACAGTTAATATATAAGTTGGAAACTTAACTTAAAAATTAAAACACACTGTAAGGCAATCAAACAAACTTACTGTACCATGGCCCAAAACTGCCTGAACACCACCAGTACAATGCTAATGTAGCTATTACTAAATGAAGGCCTAATATAGAATGCATTAGGCCTAGCCTAAACTTGTAGCCTTCAGCAGCACAACAAAGTGTATACGTAATTATACAAAATACCTGATGGGCAATCAAACAAACTTATCATGACTCTTGCTCTGAAAAACTACCTGAACAAAAGAACAATCCTTAAATTGATATTACTAAAACCATGGAGCTATAAACAGACGAAGTCCTAATATAAATTAAATGCACAACAATGTGTATATGGAATTAGTGTGCAATACACGACCAGTACCAGCATCTCACAACAGTACAGTAAATTGGTCGTGAGGGTGACCATTTTCGTATATCTCATGTAGCTGCCATGAGGCATAGCCAATCTGCTACAAACCAGACTTGGAGGCGGGGCTTGAGTCATAGCCAATCTGCTACACAAGACTTGGAGGCGGGGCTTAATCATCAAAAACAATGAAACAAACAAGTTTTTGAGCGTGTGCAAAAAGGCCTTATTTCAACTGTTTTTCAGAGGGATTTGGCCAAATTTGGACATAAATCGGTGAAAAAGTCATAGAATGAGATACAATTCTGGAATAAAAAATAGTAACTTTTGTTGGCCTATATGATATATGCTTGCTCTGGAAATTCCATAGAAAAAGAACTTCGTATGAAGACGCTGAAAAATTTTTAAGAGAAGAGAGAGTCCCACTTACTGTTACAATATCTCTATACATGTAATGTATTGAGATAAAAACAAAGAGACAGTAATATGTTTTAGATTTTAGTGGCACTATGACATCAGAGATTAACGAAAGTGCTAACATAACTTTTCTTAGCTTTTTACACAACGTTTATCACAATGATTCCTGTCATTTAAGCCATTGAAGATGCTTGGGATAGTGTCCCCTTTAATAACTAGATTATATTTTATTAAATATCCATGCAGTGTTATAGTATTGTAATAAGGAATACTACATTGAATAGTACACACAAGCATGAAAGTCAAAAGAAACACCCACCTCTGACAATCACACTCATGATGGCATGGACTTGTTTTTTGTATTCACCACTTTCATGGCTCTCAAAGACAACAGAGTTTAAAGCACTAGTATCATCACAAGATGTCTTTCCCGTACAGGAGCTGCCTGTTGACCCGGCTGGATCAAACACACCATCTCTCCTCCAACGAAGCTTTGCCGTAGCTACGCTTGACTCAACCATGACAGTCACGTTATCGCCGATTGATGCACCAGTGGAATATTCCAATGCTTTAATAGTTGCTGAGAAGAAATTTAGACAGTAAGGTAGTGATACCAGCACACAGTCTGTTGTAGTTACACATTTTTTTAATATTATTTTGTCGCAATCATTGCCATGTACATTAGTAAATCTTTCTTCAATCTCAAAAATGTGTTGCTTCAATTTTTGATTATTTTAGTTTAAGTACTTGCTTAATAATCAGGCAACAAATATTGAAACAGGTATGCAGATGAACTTGTGTGGGTACTCGTCTGTGTGTGCATCAAGAAAAAGTTTCACAAACTCATCCTAAAGATTAAGATCAACGGAGTTTAACAGTTGGTAGGTGTATGCCCTGAATGGGTTGTTAGACCTCACACACTCAAAAGTCAACATTTAAACTACCAAACAGAAATGAACAAAATGCATTTAGGTTGCGATAACATAATAAGTTTTTAAGAATCTGATATGAAAAGGTTATTTCCTTTCTTCAGATATATATGCAGCTTACACTGTTTCACATATATTTCTGTTTCTTCCTTGAGAAAACTGACCAGCACGCAACACATGAAACAAACAACTGTAAAGGCTTTGATACTAAATGGATACATACAAGTTTTCTTTCTTGAGATATTGTGATTGAACACTTTGATTTCTGATGACCTTTGACATAATAACAGAAAACACCAGGGTTCATATATCCATGCGAGATACATCACAGTTTACCTTACAGTGTGGTATGTGATTTTACATGAGATGCAAGCACATTTCCATTCTAGAGATACCATGTTTGCAAGGTTTTCAGACTTGACCTTTGCTGACCTCACATGACCATTGAACTCCATCATAAACAGCAAGCTATTTTTAATTCAATATAGGGCATGCATGTATTGTTTGATACCCTTCCAAGGATCCAAGTTCTGTAATATACAGTGTTTCAAACGAGGCAGGAGGCACACAGAAACAAAAACAATCCACATAAAATTTAGACTGAAACCATAACTATGTGTGTGGTCCTACCAATATCAATGGTGATTAAAACCCTCAAACCCATGTGCAAGACTCCCATGGGCAGATGGAATAAGTTTATATCATATTAAATAATGTAAACTGTCAATGGTCACAATGGAGGTCAAAGTCCAAAATTGACCAACTTTGTAGAAAGAAAAGGGGCATTGTGAACTTCTCCTCAACTGCAAGGGTGACAGAATTCATGCTATTCATGCAAATGGTTGAGCCTCAATGTGCGATGATGTCATAGTGTGCAAATATAAGAAGTCAAAGGTCATTGGAACTGAAAAGCAGTTTTGCCATTATGGTCATGTCAAGATAACTAAAGAACCTATGGTAAACCATTACAAGATCTCATGTAGGAAACTTTATTGTTTGTCATATAAATTAAAACAAAACATTTATTAAAAGTTACTATTCAAGAGCTAAATTTAAGTTGAGTACTAACTTATTTCTATGGCTTTATGTAAACTGGACTGATCCAAGGATTGGCATAGAATCCATGAGTGATATGTTTCCCAACAATGACAACTTCCCCCCCGATAATCCCCTCCTCGGAAATTTTGACGATTGATTGACAACCGATGTAGGCGGGGTTTAAACTATTAGTCCAGTCAAAATTGGGGTTAACCTAGAACTAACTGCAACAGATTTCAAGGTTTTCATATTGTTGTGTCCCCACGGAAGCATTTAATGAAATTGTTCGAAGCCCCACCCACTCATGAATATTAATAAAATTGGCACCACAAACAATAGGGACTATCTATTTACTATGGGTAATCCACCACCCAAGTATGGGAATGATCAAACCTTGCGTCATTGACATAGAGTGATTATGAGCAATTTTCAATGAAATTACATATTGCCCGGCCCCTCATGAATATAAATGAGATGCCATAAGTTATTAACCTACGAATGTACCCCACCTCCTACCAATGCCACCAAACAAGTTTGAACAACATCGGCCATTCGGTTGCCGAGATACGGAGTCAGTCCACATATGAATATTAATGAGATTGGCACCAAAAACGATCTACTCACTATGGGTAACCTACACACCAAGCATGAGACCGATCAGATCTTGCATCGTTCAGTTATCTTGATTACAAGCCGGAGTCACAGACACACAGACAGACACACGCACACACACATGCGTGACTGCATATATTCCTCTTGAATAAAAACTAGTCAAAGAAAATTCTACACGGAAACAAATGCAGCTATAGTGCGCAGAACATGTAAAGGTTATCTAGCTAACATGTATGTGGAAGGAGGAAATAATTATCAAAGCATCAATGCAGCTAGTGCACACAAACGCACCAAATGTATTTTATCACAAATTTACTAAATTGACACCCAAAATGTTATCATTGTGTCAGTGTAGTTATAGTATGCACAATGCACGCGGAAAAAAAAGAAGTGTTTTGGTACTTTGTCTCCTAAAATACAGTTTTGCTATTTGAGCAGACATGGTTTACACATAGAAAACGGAAATAAATAAATAAATATATCACTAATGCATGAGAATCTCACACAAAGATACTGTACTCTTTGTTCATACCTTTAACTTTGTGATTATTTTTTCTGAGGTGAGTTGGGCCTGTTGGTTATAATGCTAATAAAATAATATAGTACGCACGCACTGTTTTTATTGGTAACCAGCGTAATCGTCCTAATTGGATGCTCCCGATTGACAATTATCTGTAGGCCAATTGTTCATAAAATGAATATCTTAACATTACGGATTTAGGAACAGCATGGAAAACAAATAAGCAAGACACTTTGGTAAATGAAAGGGCGACTTAGGAGAGGTTACATTGAAATGAGAATTACGAGAATGCTCCTTAAGAAGTTAATTAAATATATTGAATACTCCTTTAATTAAATACATGTGGTCAAATTAATCTTTTTCAAAGCCGAAGAAAGTATCGAACATTTAGTTACAAAACTTGTCAGTACATACTGTAACATTTCAGTATCAAGTATGCATGGACATCACGAACGTGAGTTAATACGACTACATCTACCGACTCATGGGCATGGCCATTTTGAATGTACTCGTATTCCACCAAAATAAGGGCACAACGCAAAAGTATGAGTTTAAAACTATGCAGTATGGCCTCCTGTTCAGGCTACAACACAATTTGTAAATGTGACGAACGTAAATTATTATCTTTGGAACCACTGAGATAATTAAATGTAGAGACTCAAAATCAAGATAAAGGTTTTGGAAATACACTTATTACCATTATTTACTTAATCACAACTCATCATTTTACTGCAATACTGGAATGTACAGTTACAATGTATGCTGAAAAGTTTAGCCTGATCTTTTACTCTGGCAGCAGCATACAATTGTAATAAGGTTAACAGCACAAAGGGCCAACTGTGAACTAGTGAGCTTGGTAGAGAGTAGCACAATCAATTTGATATTATAAGTTACAAAACTCTCCTTTTGCTTTTAATAGATTGTTTCACTTCACATACCATTTTCATTGGTCACTAAGACCCTCCATTCCACTGGGCTTTCATCTTCTGTTACCGTGATGGTGTAGATACCAGTCCTTGCAGCTGTCTCCATGGTAGCTGGTAGGGTAAGAGTAGCAGGTTCACTGCTGATGTTTGTCATTGCTTCATCTGGTACTCTAGGACTATTGCCTGTAAATATTTGTTCATTATTTTTAAGCTTTGCTTTATCAAATGTTACACTGGATGTTTGGGAATCACCTGTGTATACTTCAATGATAGTTGGATTTGTGGTGGTTGCCACGGGACTCCTTACCACAGCAACATAGGGAGGATCAGACTGACCTGGTAACAAGAATAGAAAATGATTTCAGTGATAATG
Organism: Apostichopus japonicus; assembly: GCF_037975245.1. Classification (NCBI taxonomy): domain Eukaryota; kingdom Metazoa; phylum Echinodermata; class Holothuroidea; order Aspidochirotida; family Stichopodidae; genus Apostichopus; species Apostichopus japonicus. The sequence continues at coordinate 29,983,038 of NC_092562.1, read as the reverse complement.
GTTTGACGAAGTATTTGATACATTTTTATCTTGGTTCTCTTCCTTTCTTGTTTAGTCAGTATACGCCCCAAATTATAACACGCTGTAATTGCTAGAAGTTTTCAAAAAGTATTTTCTTGGAGGTTTTTACTCTCTAAATTGTTCTCAGACATTTTTTAAGGAACACACAAGATGACTGAATGTCTAAGTGATGCAAATTTCCTCAAAGGTTGTAATAAATACAGTTCAAGAATTTGGACCATAGTGACCATATTTGAATATGTAGCATATTTGGGGTCAATACAGCATACCTTTAAACAAGGTTTCTGACACCAGATCAAGACTTGAATCCACTTCACCAGTTTTCAAACTGCCAACTATGTAGCTTTGCAATCTGCAAAATATAATCTTGTCGTATTGCTAATTTCCATCCATGTTGAACGATCTCCAGACTGCACAAACAAGTGTTTATTTGTTGTGTGACCTGTACCTAAGCTACAGTCAATTGTAATATCTTGGTCTCATGAACTCTAAGACAAGTGAAATATGGTAGTTATACCAAAAAAATCATATATTATTGTCCAGTTGCATAAAAATGATGCAAGACATGGTGGTCAATTCCATGGTGACTCGCGTGACATTTTTACTCAAATTCCTCTCTATTTGATATCATTTAACAAATAAAGAAATTACCTGGGAGAAAAGCATTAATGTAGCAGTGAATGTACGCCTTAATGCTTACAACAGTAGAGAAAAAATATTTATACCTCAAGTATTGGGGGTGAAATATGCGAAAAAGTAAACGTGACTCGCGTGACAGTTACTATTAGCAAAAATCAGAATGCACACACAAATGTTCGATTTCTTATGTCTTATTAAAATTTTTCCAATCACTTTTTATAATCATACCGAAGTTGAAAAATACCTCTACCTCAATTGCTATGCAACTTTGAAAAAAAGTTGTAACGCATGAAAATAACGATGAAGATGTATTGTGACTCGCGTGACAAGAAAACGTGACTCGCGTGACAAGTTCACTTTTCGGATAGTTCTAGACCAAATGCAGTAGTGAATTGAGGGTACAGATCTTGCATAGTGAAATATAACATTCATTGGTCTAGAAAGTGTCCAAAAGGTACTTCCCTTGGGAATGTCCAGATGATATTAATGTCCCCGAGTTACCTTCATGACTGCAGACAGTAGGTAATATACTGTACGGGTAGTACAGTTGTTCAGGCAATATATTTTGTCAATTAATATTTATAACAATATTTAGTCTGTTGAAGTCACTCATTTGAAAGTTATAGAAGAAACAGATCTATCAAAATGTGATTCAAATTACCATTCTCATTTGTCATATTTGAATAAACCAAAAGTGTAATATTTGAGAAGATACATTCGCTCATAGGATTTTGGGAATGCCTTGAGCAGTTAAGACCTTAAGGTTGTCAAGTCATAGCACATGGCATTGCCAGATACAAATGTAGATTATGTTTTAGTATAATACTAAAAAATCAATGACATGTGCTAACTTTCCAAATGTGGTGATAAAATAGGCATTATATTGCGAATAAATATTCATGATTTTAAATTCTGATATTTCAAATGAAATTATGCTAATTAGTTGCATTATGTGTGCCCATATTATTCAAGTTGCCTAATTAAAGGGGAATGCATATATGATATCTTTAATCAGTGATTCATTCATCAAACTAGATAACATCCCTGTAATTTTCACACAGTAAATCGGTAGAAACACTATCTTGATTTGACGTGACTCGCGTGACGTGACTCGCGTGACATTCATAAAGGGTGATTTTCTGCAAAATTTGAATATCTTCTGAAAAGGAAAATTCAGTAATCCTTTTGGTATCTATGTGAAGACTTGATATTCATTATTTTGGAGTAAAACTATTGTGCAGGCAAGGAGAAAAAAAGCAAAAACAGTCAATTTTGCGACTCCATGACAGTAAATCGAGGGTGTTTACTGTTTTCTATTTACCACTGTTGTCTAATGCCTTGATATCAAAATAAAATTGAAGCTATTAAGTGAGCACTATGCTATAGCAAATATAATTAGTCCAACACACAGTAAATAGGTAGAAACACTATCTTGATTTGACGTGACTCGCGTGACGTGACTCGTGTGACATTCATAAAGGGTGATTTTCCGCAAAATTTGAATATCTTCTGGAAAGGAAAATTCAGTAATCCTTTTGGTATCTATGTGAAGACTTGATATTCATTATTTGGGGTAAAACTATTGTGCAGGCAAGGAGAAAAAAAACAAAAACAGTAAATTTTGTGACTCGCGTGACAGTAAATGGAGGGTGTTTTCAATTCACCACTATTGTCTAATGCCTTGATGTCGAAAAAAAATTGAAGCTATTAAGTGAGCACTATGCTATAGCAAATATAATTAGTCCAAAAAACTGATGATATCTATGATTACTATGTACAAATCTGCACAAAATGAAATTTCACTGTATTTTTCATAATTTAGTTACAACGGGAACCATTTGTTATAACTGACCCCATAATCAAACAAATGATGTTTTGGGGGTGAAAAAATTATTTTTAGTAACTACAAGTATTCTATTTATTGGAAACTTATACAATTTTTAATGTACAATGATTTTAAATTTTTTGGTATGATGTTGACCTTATCATGGAATTGACCTGGTAACTCACGTTACGGTAACTCATGTTACAATTTATCCACACATAACAGTTCATAAAAAATAAGTTGCTGACACAATTCAATCTTATTAATTCTTATGTAACAGTTTCAAGCCTTAATAAAATTACTTCTTGTGTTCACTTTGTAACACAATGTAACTGTTATTAACTTATTTACAGTTTCAAATACTGATAGGAATCAACATTATAGCCAATGATTCAAATGAACACTGGCGGAAATGGCCAAAACAATTGACATCAATGATAAAGATTGTGTGACATTTCAAGTGGGGAGTTTCAAGAAGCCCTGTGATACAGAGTAATATTTCATGTGGATGTATCTATATGTTATGGGTTATTATGAGAATGGGGTCTTTCACTGTCTAACAGCGTTAGCAGCCCCCGTTTTCTTATGTCTGGCCTAGCCTAATGTACAAAATCAAACTTCCCTTTTAAGTACAGTATGAAAGGGTTAAATTGTACATTAACACGCATATTAACTAGTGTTTGCACGGGTATCCGGGTACCCACTTGATGCGATACTATCCGGTTGCTAACTTATTACCCGAATCCTATGCAAAGTGTGACTTTTTTTTTCTTTGCATACCGATGGTTAGGCAAGATTTTCCCATTAACTTAGTGTGGTGTTAGGCTACCATGTGGTTGAAGATAACAGCAATAATATATAAGTTTTCCATAGATATCTTATAACTGTGTCACAATTTCAGAGAATAAACAGATGGTTAGGCTAGATTACCCCATTGACTGAGTGTGGTGTTAGGCTACCATGTGGTTGAAGATAACAGCAATAATATATAAGTTTTCCATAGATATCTTATAACTGTGTCACAATTTCAGAGAATAAACAGATGGTTAGGCAAGATTACCCCATTGACTGAGTGTGGTGTTAGGCTACCATGTGGAAGAAATTGAAAGAATTCTCACAATTACAGTATATACTATTTTATCATTCGTTTATTTCATAAATGGGAAGACTGACATTTACGAGATGTTACTGGATTATAGACGTGATAACTAAAAATAATAATCGCAAATGGTTTTTAACTAAACGTTTTCTTTTCCAAATGCGATCAACTTGCGGGAATCACGCAACTGCGCAGCTAATGCGAACCCTGGGCCTGCATAATAGAGTGTTAGTAAAACCTGTTTTGGGGATATCTCAAAACCCTAATTTTTTTACGGCGTGACAATTTGGCTGGTTTTTGTGTTGTCATGATCCAGACTTTGAATTTTAAAAGCCCTCAAAATCTGTGTTTATAGTCTTTCATAAGACAAATTTATAAAAACAAATCAGAACTGAAAAATCTCTTTTCATTTTGCTGTGAGGTGCATTTGAAATTTCGTTTTGGCGTGACAAGATAAATTTGAACTTTTGTCGTCATTTGCATTCATTTGTGAATATTATCTCAAGTACTTGCATTGAGTTTCTCCCCTTTGGCTCAGTTTATTTTGAAAATGTATTTTACCATTTCTAAATAGGATTAGTGCAAGGTCATTGTGGTTTAGGAGAAAACTGGCTTACGGCGTGACGTTACAGCGTGACGATCTACACTTTTTTTAGAAAATTTGATATTTGGCCAAGTACAGTATGTTTATTATTTTGTTTCATTTGAGTATTAAAATGATAACAATCACTACAATATATTGTATTTCTAAAGATATATTGAAATTATCACTGAACAATCAAATTCATACTTTAAATTTTACAAATATCTGAAAATGAGAAGCATCATAAAACAGAAAGTAAATGCTCCATTGGGTACTGTTTTAATATCAACATGATTTTTATAAGATCCCCTTCCAATAATAACAAGGATTTATGTTTAAAATTTAATGACACAGAATAAAGAGATTTTTGAGATAAAAGTAAATAAATCTCTCTAGGTTGATTTTACATTGTCATTTACATAAGTTACAGTGTTCACAGAAGGTAGTCAAGATCAACACCAATTTCCTTTGAAATCCACTGCATCCCCTCCCGTAACCCCAATATAAGTATCAAAGCATATACTTTGAGTCCATGGAGTTGAATATTGTGGACTTTTCCAAAGGATTTTTGAAAATCAGTATACAGGTATAAGAGAAAAAAAAAAATTAAACAAACTGGTGAAACAAATCATGTTGATATCAAATATGAATATTCAAGTTTGAAATTCTAAGAAATTGTCTGCAGATAGACGGTCAAAGGTTAAGTGTGACATCACAGTGGCAAATTCAAGCAAAGTTTTTATGAATGTATTTTGATAGAATATGTCATTAAATGTTTTCATAACAAAAACTGTTGGGTACAAGGACAGATGATTTACAAATAAAAATATAAACTGTATGTTATTACCTGCCAAAATTTGCTTTTGAAAAATGTTTCAAATATCTTAGAACAAGGTGATGAATTTTCAAAGAAATACAGTACATACAGAATTTTCATAGATTTGTTTGTATGACATCACAGAATTAAATTAACATGCTTTTAAGTGCACTTTTTTACTCTGTAAAAACTCATATCTCTTTAAGGGAACATGGTATCAAGGTGGTTTTTGCACCTTTTTGTTTCAAAAATGTTCCTCTCTTTTAAAGAATTTTCAAAAATCCATGTGAATATTCCTTTAAAACTTTAACATTACTACTCAACAAACATTTTTGGACATTTTTGTGTACACAGTCATTTTCAAAACAAGCTTTTACGACTTTGTAGTACTTTTACCAAGTTTTGGAACAAAAAATGAATATAAAATTATGAAGGAGAAAAATACACTTCATCATCCTTCTGGGGAAATTATGTATTCATGTAACTTAAGTATATATATAGTCCAGAATTGAGCAAAATGGCAGCTTCCATTTGTCAAATTTTAGCATGGATAACTTGGGCTAGATATGAGCTTTAACTACAGTAGCTTTTCTTGACAGTTTGCTTAGATTTTAGTTTTCTACCATAAGAGTTTTAAAGGTTGATGTTTGAGTTTGTGTTTCTCCTTTAAAATGCATACAAAACATCATGAGCATCAACTGAAAAGCAGCTCACAAGCACCAATTTTATAACTCAAAGATTAGCTTTGACTATGTGAGATTTTAAGGACCTTTTAATCATTTACATTTCCTATTATAAGGTGAACACAATTTGGAATATTGAGACTTTCAATCAGCATATAATATGAACCAAATTAAAAATGTTACGGCGTGACATGCATGATTGTCACGCCGTAACGTTACGGCGTGACCATAATATTGCTACCCATTCCACACCACGCAGACAGACAATCTAGACCAGCCCTTGTGTTTGTGTCGTCTTGGCGGCTTAGAGATAATTTAGCTGGATTCAATCTGTTCAGTGTGGTTTATATTTTCTGGGTAAATCTATTTGACCATTTTTTTGTTACAGTGTGACCCTGAAATATATGATCCTATAATTAAAAAATTATTGGTCTTTGAATATTTTGCAGCTTGAAAGTTTAAAAAAGGTGCAATATCTATATTGAAAAACATTATTATAGTGGCATACCTCTTGTTACTTTACTGGTACTGAAATTTTTTTATTTCATAGTGTTCCTACCTTTTTGGAATATCAACTTTGAGTGCGTATAAATTTTCTTGTACCTGTAAAGGACAGAAACCAGTCAGGCTGTTTGATAACTTTGATTCTCTAAATTTAGACCCTTTTTCAGATAAAAACAGCATTTGATGGTGTAAAAGAGGCAAAATAAATTTTAGGTCAAGTGACACCTAGTTTTGAAATATCCCCTTTAAGAGCTAAATTGGATATTATATGGGAGAGCAAACATAAGCAGCGGCGGCAGTGCGATGTTAGTAGTGATGTTAATTATATGAAGTTATTAACAAGTTAATGAAAGAAACAATTTAGCAAATAGAAATTATTGAGGAAGGTTTTATACCTTATAAATCTATTTGAACAAGAAAACATTGTCAGTGGAGAATATAATTCGTTTAGTATCTGCATCCAATATGTAGTTTCTTGAAGACACGAGGGTAAATTTTTTTCCGGGTACCAGGATACCCGACAGGTAACAGCTCTCGGGTACTACTGTAGGTTCCTGATTTTTGGACCCTTGTGTAAACACTAATATTAACAATGATTATAAAACAGTGAAAACCAACAACTTTCTCAAATCATGACTTTGATAAAAACTAACTGAACTTCAATAACATATTTACAGTTTTAAGCCATAATTCATTGTGAATGAATTATTGTCCATTTTTCTGTAGAAAACTTGAAATGACCATGTTTATTCAACACATTTGGTGCGTCAAGTTTGACTTGGTAGCATATTTGTCTACTACACTGACATTCTAAGCATGATTATATTGTATGGTAACTCACGTTTACATGGTAACTCACGTTACATGGTAACTCACGTTACAATTTGCATCACCTACAGTACCCTTAACTTCTAATAGTGGGATGCACAACATTTCTTTACTTGTTTCACATTTTGGGATGATGATTAGAAACCAAAATCCAATTATAAGATTTTTAATAGTGTCATATGTGATGTATGGGGAAAAAATAATAATTTTGGTTACTCATGTTACATCACCTAATGAGGTTTGAATAAAAGCAAAAATTGATTATTCGGGATATATATATGGTTGGTAGTTATACAGTACTGATTTCGCTTAACTCCCGTTAAAATTCGTTGAAAGGAAAATAACCGAATTTCCACGTTTTGTCATCGAAATTCCCCGATTTTTATCGAAATTCCACGAATTTTAACGATTGGTTATTTCGGTCATTTCCTTCGTGGAATTTTCAACGATACGTTGAAATTCTTTTTTAAACGAAATAGAAGGTCAATGTGTGGTTACGAGAAACGTCGGAAAACGAGCAACTTCGTTTATTAGTATTGATTAGACTTTGGAACAGTCGTTTGAAGGTAGGAATTTTCTCAAGAACATTCCTGTACTTACTGAGTAGTGACACTCAAAGAAACATGTAGTGAAACTGACGGGGGACGTTTTCTAACTGTGAACCCAAAACACAGTGACATAAGTCTTAACTTCGCCAGGACGTAAGAGAGGTTGCAGTCAAAGCTATGTACCACGAGGCACCCTTCCAGATAAATTATGAGTGCTGTTTAACCATTTAAATAACAATGAATGGACATATAAACTTGGTTTACTTGCAGATTACGAAAAATAGTTATTTTTTAGAGATGTAAATTTGGTTTCTTATTAGAGTTGGAGTATGAAACTTTGTTTCTGAGCGAAAACATGTAACTTGAAGCAAAATAAAGATGCCCCGCCCATTCTGCGAGGACGCTTCCATTTTTCGAAAAGGCGTTTTCTCTTTTTATTTTTTCTATTTTGTTTACTTTTAAACATGAAAATTATTTTAAAATATGTAAAGAACTTAGTAATGTACTGCAAACTATCTATAAAAACAAAAAAACGATGTTTTAGGCATGAATAATGTGTTTAATATAACTAAAGTAGTAGGCCAATAGTCATGAGCTCATGATGATAGTGTCGTCAATTCGTTTTCTCAGTTTATATTTGCGACATATCACCCGTATACATCGATCAATGGCATGGTGAAAACCCCGTGTGAAAATATGTTGACCCCAAAAGACGCAAATGGCCGTTCTAGAAAGTACCGTCATAACATTAACAACACAAGGCCAGTTTGCTCTCTCAGGTCCGCACGTGTACAGCCATTTTTTCACACATGATATTATGCTGTGCATGCATTGCGGGCGCGATTGCGGCAAACATAAAAGAAAATGAATGAAACTGAAAAACTTACGATATTTTTTCACAAATATTGATGCTTAGATAAGTGCTTCCTCACAATCAACGAGCCGCCCTAAAATTCGCTCCGCTTACGGAAAAACTTCTATATATATAACAAATGGAAAAACCCGAGTTTTTACACACATAATTCCAACTGACATTGGTCACAGAACATAAGTAGGTCATTGACATTCGAACTTGGCAACTTGCCCAAGTTCATCGCACCATGGGAACGACACAACACATTGAACATGATGTTATATTCTCCCGCCATCTGGACGCCGAGTGTAATATGCAAATTATGAATGGTACTGCGCAGCGTGGTTAAATCTTAACCTATTGCGACACAAATTTTGGGAAGCTGTTGTTTGAAGTAACTTTTGTATCAAATGTAAGGTACTGTATCATGTACAGTATGTGACCAGGGGCGTAGCGAAGGGGTTTTTGTTGTTGGGGGGTGTGGAGAATTTGATTTGCCGACGGATCTGGAAGTGGTGACTGAAATGGGGGAGGGGTCTAAGGGAGGGGGTGTCCCCCTCCCCTTTGGAAAATTGTTAGTTTTGAAACGTCCTTAGATGCAATCTGGTGCATATTTTAAGTCAAATTTGACTTGCCGACGGATCTGGAAGTGGTGACTGAAATGAGGGAGGGGTCTAAGGGGAGGGGGACGGCGGGAAACGGCGTTTAAACTTTTAACCGACCGGCAGGGGATACGGTGAAACGGTTAGCGAAATATCTGATAGGTCACACCCTTATTTAAACACACACAACAAAACGCCCTTATTCAATGAAAATATACTGAAAACCATATCGCAAAAACACAAAATCGCTTATAACTCGAAAACGGAAGGAGACATCGACTTTTTTCGGCTGTATAGGGATTTCCTAAACCGAATTTTGATGCGCTCTATCCACCTGTGTCATTTATGAGCTTCTCTGACGTAAGCTGCAGTACGTAATTTCTCTGTACCAGTTCCGCGAAATTTATTTACGCAGTAAACATCGTTCATTATGTTTACTTTCACAACGAATATTCAAAGTTGTGCTCTACACGCTTCACAGATATTGTTTTATGTCGTTCATTTTCAATTCTACTTTAAAATTACATTTTCGAACGATGCATTGCATGCCTTATCAAGCATTCCTGATTAGTAAAACTAAGGAAGGATATTCAAATATATATTATTTTCATTTGACATGATTTTATGAGTTGTTCCACTTGAAAAACGATGATAAAACCGAAAAACAAAACATTTACTTCTCATGTGACGCATACCGGGAGACTCATAAAAACTCCCCTACTCATTAAAATAAACTTATACATGCCGTCAGGCCAGTTGAAAGCCGTCAGGCCAGTTGAAAGCCCTCCCCAGTAATGTTTGATCAGCTCTTCCCAATATACAATACTCAAATAAGCAATGAAAATATATTCATTTTCCACAGAAATCTACCCAGCGTGGGCCCCAAGTCACTGCTTTATTTCCTTAGTAGCCATGGAAACAATTGTTTGCAACTCTCTTGCTGGCCAGGTGTTTTCAAGTTTTATTAATAGCACGACTTTTGATTGGTTCATTCAAGATAAACTTTCTATCCCTGCTGGATTGTTCTACTTATATATATATGAATGAATATTTGGTTTTCAATTAACTAAGTAACAGATAACATCCATTCCATTACGAACAGTAGGGGTAAAATAATGTTTGCTTCTAGAGGCAGCCAGCCATGAAGGTTCTGCGGTGCTAAACCCCCCACGAAGATAAATACTATGCTAATTAACATAAGGTAGGCGTGAATTTGACAAAGCCAAGTTTATGATTGGACTAAGCCTTTCAAAAAAGTTTGGTGGTGGGGATATCCAGGGTAGGGAATGCACATGTAAGCAGCATACTACAGGTGGCCCAGACCCAGGCTGCGACCTTACCAGGGCAGTCCATCTGCTTTCGCGGGCAACTTACAGTAACGGGTTAGGGGGAAAATAAGTTTTTTTTTTTTTTTTTGCGTGCATTGAAGTCGGGGGAGATTTTTTGGACGGAATGCGCTCTCAGAAAAGTTTGAAAGTGAGTGCGGTTCTGTAGTAAACGGTACCGTAGTACGTCAAGTAACACAGGAATTTTTTGGAAATAAAGATCTCTTTGATATCCAGCTACGACTGTTTCATTGTTGATATTTTTTTCTTGTTTTTTCTGACACTGCGTTCCTTGGTGAGTTAACTTAAACTTATCCTAGTTTAATACTAGCCTATAACTTAAGAGTCATAGAATGTGCTTGCTACGATCGACCAAGACTAGTTTTTATTATCCTAGCCAAATCATTTTTCAAACACCTAGTACAGAACTTACTCCGTCTTATATACAATCACACTTTTGCAACGTTTGTAATATTCCTCGGCAACTTCTGGTAGAGTCTGAAAACGGCTGTAGTTACACTAAGGATTCAACGCAAGTCACAACCTTGATATGTCTAGAATTGCCTTTGCGGTTTTTGATCGCGATAACTTTCGTGGAAATTTCGTTGAAACTTCGTTGACAACCGTGCCCGCAGTAGCCTAAATCTTGTCAACGAAATTAACCGAATTTCAACTTTTTTTATCGATTTTTAACTTTTGTTATCGATCGTTGATTTTTTTTCAACGGGAGTTAAGCGAAATCAGTACTGTATCTGAAGTTAGTGCCCTACCTGTATGTATTAGAGCAATAAATGAACAAATCAGTTAAGTATATCACCATTTAATTTCTTAGGAGAACAACAACAATTATATGTTCATAATTTGTGGACAAAATTTGCATTACAGCATACTCTCACTTCATATGCAAATACCTAAATAAAAAAATCAATATTTAGGAAGGTATCATATTGATTCCACAAACTTGGATATGTTTACAACAACATTTAACCAATGATAAGATGTCATTGCAGAATTTATATTTTGAGCCCATGTCCACTTTTTCATGGAAATGCCCATAGGCCTATAGCCCCAACCCACTTATTTTGCATGATTTAATTTTATACAGTAAACATGATTAACATTACAAAATAACCAAATTGAGACCTCAAGTTTTTTAAATTGAAACATCTCAAATTGACCAACACATCCATCAGTTTCTATTTTATTAAAGATTTTTATTCTGTATTACCTGTACACAAGCTTTCTTCACTTAACCTAACCAAACTCTTTCATTTGTGAGTTATTATTAGGGCCATCTTATTTTTGAAAATTTATATAAACATGGACTAAGGGTTATAACCATTTGAAGGAAGATGTACCTGTCTGCTGACAGTCTTCCGTTACATCAATGACCATAGCATCTTGGTGAGTATATGAAGGAAGCTTCTACTATATATGCCTTATATACTGTATATAGGAGGAGGGGGATGCTGCTGTTTTATGAGCCAATATTGGAAGGAGTTGGAGCAAGATTCAGATAGATTTTATGACTGACTTTGCTTTTGGTGATAATTTCTACCTGGTAAGGTCACACAGCATTCCTGTTTACTGTACAGTACATGTATATATATATAACTATTTTTAGTGTTGTTAGGCCTATCTTTGGGGTGTTGGGGTGGGGATATGCAATGCGAGCAAAGTTAAATCTTCATTTATGTGCAGGGGTTGGTTGCGCGACAAGAAGGTTACTGTGCTTAAACTTATTTAGTTACAGTACACTTAATTAACTTTTAGTCAATGTGAGAGCTGGGATGGGGATTGTATCTTGGTGAGGTAGCAAAAATTCATTATTAAATGGATCCAATATTCCCAAAGTGCAAACATGATGTCCTTCTTGGAACCCTTCAACCTGTTGTCCCCATGAAGCCCACATAACCCATGTTCTTGATTTTGACGTACAGTACCTGGAAATCAGTGGATTTCATGAACCATCCCGGGATTGAGAGCGTCCCAGGTTATGGAATAGTTTTCTTTCACTAGGTGGTGATTAATGATAGTTTCAGTTACCATTGTTTCTTTGACATTGGATTTTTATCTCAAACAAAATACTTGTTTAGTGTATCTGGAGTATTAATGGCATGTCCCTGAAACATATTACCACCAAAACACACTTAGAGATCCCCAAATGCTACTGTACTCCTCTCTTTTACCGTACAGAAAAGGTACCGACCGAGTTATGCAAAATAGATACAGTAGGTAGGGGATGGTAATGAGGATGGGATGAGGGGGAGGGGGGTGTCATGTACCACAATATGTCCCTTGAATTGATGGAAACACTAAGGTTCCCCTGATTGTAATTAACCTTGCTACTTTGGCCAACCCTAACAAATATGGTTCCCTTACTGTAACATTATTCCCTTGGGCAAACCCTAACAACCTGACTTCCCCCTCCCTTTGACCTTGACCATTTCTCCATTAACCCATCTGCCTTCACAAACATGCCATCATTTCATCATTATTAATTGGTTGGTTTCAAATCACAATAGTCATAGTTTTCCAGAAAGGATCACATATTGAACTTGGGTATGTTTTTCACAACATGTCCCATAGAGTACATACTTTGTGTTTAATGATGGCGATGAAACAAAAAGTCTTGTTAGAGAGCAAAATGACAGTAAAAGGCTTTATAATGTAAAAATCTACATTCAGCATGACTTACTGCATTAGTTGGAATCATTTTGGCTAAAATGTAAATGTTTGGCAGAAGGGGTTTGAAATGAATGACTATGATTCTTGAACCTTTTCCAGTACTTGTTGTTCAAGTTTTCTCAACTATTTTCCCATGATTGAATCTTTTAACTACTTTTCATTTTGTTGAGTGCGTAGTGTTTGTAGCAATTATAATCATAACCAGGCAGTTATTTTTACCATGCTTAATTAAACGACCACAAATGTGGGAGAAGCAATTAAAGGGCGTATGGATTACAACTTAAACCTCGGGGTGGCTCCAATTCAACATTTTACTGTAACTCAAATTTGGAATCTTTTCAACTTAGAAAATCATTTCAGATGGAAAAAACGTAGATTGCTCTTGGACAGTTGTAGATACAGTAGGTGCAGGTTGGGTAGGGCTGGTTAATGTAGATTGGTCTTGGATGAAAAACCCACCGAACTATGACCCGGCCAGGTATTGAACCCGCAACCTCCCAATTGCTAAACCTCATTGCTTCAAATATATGCCACCGACTTTATCCACTCAGCCACACCACCGGTTTGTATTTAAACACAGTGACACTGACATCCAAATGCAAATGCAAAAACAACTGTTATCTCTATGTGATTTTACATGTCCTCATCATCATTTTCAACTGTTTGCCAATAACATACTATATCAGCCAAATCCTGTGACTGTGATGAGTAATGGTTATGGTAATGGTAATGGTTATGGTAAAGGCCAATCACTAACAGTATACGTATACGTACAGTTGTAGAGTGGAGTTGCAGGTTGGGTAGGGCTGATTCCTGTAACTGAAACTCGAAACTTGAACACAAGAGAAAAGTAAACAACGTTGAAGGTCTCTGTGCAACTGTATACATTTACAATAACTCTCATGAGGCTGCCTGCTATGTCCCTTTCAGTATCACATAATAGTGGTGAGCACCTGGTATGGGAATTTACTCAGGCATGCATCACGTCATTATTACTATTATACAAGTTGTCACGGTATCAGAGACCTCTACACAGTAGGCCAAGTTGGCTAATAACAGAAATCTTTTATATCAATAGGGTACCCGTTAAAACATATAGAACTTAGTAGAAGTACAGTAGTAGTAGTAGTTCGACTACAGTGATTAGTGAATGTTGCCATTAACATGTCCATGATTCAACTTACCAAGCGTTGAAGAGAAGTTAAACAGAAATAATAGAAACACGATTAAAGTCCCGGTTAGCAAGGTGGTTCTTCCACTTCTAGGCATACTGCTAGCCATTTTGTTAACATTGGAAATAGATCGCAGCCTTTGTAACACTTGGTAGTTCCTTCTTGTCACCCTACAGCTCACTCAATAGTGGATAGGTTGATGTACTATCGATGTACAATAGCCTATATGGAACGCGAAAAGGGAAACCATATTTCGCTGTCTAAACTAAAGTTGTTGCTGCTGTTTTATCATGGTGTTGCTCAAACTTACATTGTTGTCTAAGCTTACGTTGTTGTCTAAACTTACGTTGTTGTCTAAACTTGTCTAAACTAACGTTATTGCCCAATCACGTGATATAAAAAATATGGGCATTTCGCGCGAAATTCGACTTGCGCTGTATATACATACGCGTCGTTAATTTACTGACCAATTACGAAATAGTCAGTAAGATTGACACATATCCCGACCCAATTACAAGCCGGTCAACGCTCTTCACCATGCTACATACATGAGCTGACCCCGCCCACTTTGCTCCTCTTAGTAACTTCCCGTATATGCGAAGAACAAAGGCGGCCTTGTCCACAGGGCTGTTTTCCTAAACCCAGGCAGCAATAACGTAAGAAGATCTAGAGAGGACATGGTTAAAAAGAATTATTACGTACGTACGTAATAATACTACGTACGTACGTAATAATTATCACGTACGAACGTGATAATACTACGTACGTACGTAATAATATCACGTACGTCCGTCATATTACTACGTACGTACGTCATAATTACTACGTACGTACATAATAATTACTACGTACTTATATAGGGATTATCACGTACGTATTTAATAATTATAACGAATGTACGTGTTTAGTGATATAGCCTATGTTAACACTTGTCTAACGTAAGCGAGCCTACTTTATATACTGCGGGTGATACATCTTCATATCAAAGATGGAGAGGGATGAACTTGTTCGTATGTACATTAATTTAGGGTTTAGCCAGAAGGAAATCCTTTATTACTTTGACAGCAAAGCATCGGATAATAGTTAGGCGAAAGACATCTCAGGCGCATTCTGAGGAGCCTTTTCTTGTATCGCATGAAACATTCAGACATTGTGGATGTGGAGATTTTTATATTGTGGCAAGCCTAAGCACATACATTCCTGTGGTGTTAGTCGAACGAACGTCCCAATTGTCTGTCTCCGGCATTTTTTAGTTAACTATAAGTATAAGCTTGACTTCTGTGGTATACGTATCTTGCATGTTGACAAATATGTTACAGTATGTACCGCCACTTCTTACTATCTTCAGTATAGAACGTAAAATTATCACGTACCGTACGTACGTGATAAATATTACGTACGTACATAATATTTATTACGTACGTACGTTATAAATATTACGTACGTACCTTATAAATATTACGTACGTACGTAATATTTTTTTTGTACCATGTCCTCTCTAGATCTTCGTAAGAACCAACCCCCTGCGTATAGTAATCATATGAAGGCCACGTGGTAAAGCAATTGTTGAACAGCGCCGATGGCAACAACGTAAGATTAGACAACGAAATCAGTTTGCCCTTTTCCACGCGCGAAAAGGGCAAACTGATGTCGTTGTCTAATCTAAGTTTGTTGTTGCCTAAACCATGGAGCTATCTGTTTATAGCTCCATGCCTAAACTAAAGTTGTTGCTGCTGTTTTACCATGCTGTTGCTCAAACTCACGTTGATGTCTAAAATTCCGTTAAACTTAGCAACGAAATAAGTTTGCCCTATTCGCGTAGACTAGTGGGAGCTATCGCTCCCCTGTGCATAACTTCGAAAATGGTGGCTGGAACTTTTAAAAAGAAATATTGGAATGAACCATTATTCCATATGGGGAATGAAAGTAATTACGTACAATTATGAAAAGGGTATTTATAGTTCGTACACGTACGATGGTTGTTCCTTACAGCCTTGCCTTCTGGCATTTTCATCGGAATCATGCTGCTTTTTTTTTTAGTGTAAGAAATTTACTGCCATAACAGTACGCAGTGGCGTCGCCAAGGGGGGGGGGGGGGGGGGGGCAGGGGGCACGTGCCCCCTGGAAAACCTAGTGCCCCCCGAGTGCCCCCCCCCCCATCTGAGATTTGGGTTGTAAAAAATTTATATATATATTTTGTTATATTCAACTCCCATCATCTGAGTTGGTTTTTCATAAGGACAAAGCAGCACAGTAATTCGTATTTTCTTCAAATGAGCTGCGAAAAAATGAAAAAAGTTTATCCTTGAACGTCGGGTATCGAAGTCGTAACCCGCGCCATCACAACAGGTGTCGATATTTACATTGAATGTGTCAGTGCTCACGCCATAGCAGCGGATATACACGTCCGCTTCGCGAGCTACATCACTGTGAGAAGGGAGGGTACTGCAATATGTTGCCTTGGTCTGAGGTTGACAGGTTAGGAGCTGACGAAATGTGAGAATGTGAGGGTACGCAGGCACCATACTTGACTATATTTGTGGACCCATATATTAACCCTGTTGTGTAGGGGGTGCAGAGGTCATTTGAGGTCAGATGCTTGTAGGAACAAATGGCGAATGTTCACACCTGCATACTGAGCCATACTCGATGTGTGGTCAAACTTTGGATTGCATGGTGAGATCCCTGATAGGAGCCAATAACGATGCTGGAACCTGTTAGGCCTACATCTTAATAGATAATGGGAGAAAACGAGAAGGACAAGAAAGGAGTCGGGGGTCATGCACACATTAATTCAACAAATGTAGGTTCTATTGATAGGGTTAGGCATAATATCGACAGCATGTGGTTCGTATCCTCTGCAAAATTCTGCGCCTTGTTAAAATCATTACCTCAAAAATAGCAATTTCTGGAGATATCTTCAGATCGAATTTAGCATCAAATGAGGCAGCATTTTGCATCTAGCCCATCCTCCGTATGCGAAAATTTTCCAAAGGGGAGGGGGCAGTGGCGGCGGAACCGGGGGCTTGGGGGGCTCAGCCCCCCAATGAAAAAGTTGAGGGGGGAAATGCATGATAAGCCCCCCCCCCCATATTTACCAAGGCTCCGAAACGTGCATCTGCCCATTTTTCAATGCATACTTGTCGATCTGTCCGATGCACACGTATACTAAATAGGTGTAATAATTTTATTAAATGCTGGGGGGTCCCTCGGCCCGTCCCCTGGCTATAGACCACATTGTCACCCCAACCGCGTCTTCACGCCCCGTGAAAAGTGGAAGCAGTGAGTGTGAGTACCGGTAAGCGCAACACATTTCGTCTTAGGCCAATGACTTGCTTCATTTCAGCCAGTTCTCCAACATCCCCTTACTACACTCAAAAACGTCTTTGCGAGTACACTACGAGTAATAGCTACTCTCTTAAAACACCATCGAATATACAAATTACAATGTTTTTACAGACTTTAACGTGCAATCTGAGAAATTGCAGGCTTGAGACCCATATTTTAGGGCTAGGTATTCGCAGCATAAAACACTCGGGAAGTGCCGTTTCCGGCCATCTGGGGGTTTGAAAAACCCAAAATTTTCTTGTACGCTCATCGTCAACCAATGGTGGCGCTACGCTTAGATAGTCTCTACACATTAGCCCCCCCCCCAATAATTTTCCCGTTCCGCCGCGCCTGGAGGAGGCACCCACTCCCCTTAGACCCCTCCCCCAGGACGGCGATCCGTATCCACCTAAGTGCCCCCCCATCAAATGCTGGTGCCCCCCCCTGAGCCCCCAGACTGAAAAGTCTGGTGACGCCACTGACAGTACGTTGCTGTGGTCTAGTTCATATAACCAAATAGTCAAGCCCTGCAGTATAATAGTACGTACCTTACACACGGAATGACAGAATTAGGAAAATGATCTCTAAAAGGACACCTTTATGATACTACGGTTGTGAAAACCTAAGACAGTCCATCAGCTGAGTTCATAGAAGACCAAAGAAAGCTAAAAGAGTTTTGTTGTACCTCTCAGACAATTTCTTTCAGAAAGGCCCAAACCCTTACAAAGAAATGACCCATTGACTTTGTACAGGGTTAATTATCATTTGCGAATGACAGCGAATGACAGCGAATGACAGCGAATGGCAGCGAATGACAACGAATGACAACGAAGGACAGTGTTGAGAAGAGATAGAGTGATTAACGGAGTGGAGTAAATGCGGTTATTGGTTTTCTGCGCAAAAATAATTTGAAGAAAATCGCATGTTACGTGGTTGCAGGGTTTTGGTGTAATTTACGGTTAGAAACCACAGGGAAAGTTTTTGTGTGAGAATGCGCTTGAGTGCTGTGCTTTTACCTCTGTAGATTTATATAGAAAGATAACTGAAGCCGTTTCAAGATTATAGTATTGTTAGTTTCTAACAATTAATATCGGAAAAATGACGTTAAATTTTACTTTTTAAAATCAGACTTACAATTTAGCTTACTATAAGGTGCATTTATATCTTGTCCGTACTATACTAGATCTATACCCACGAAGTCTAAACTGTGATATCCGGTTGAAGCAAATGTCTGTGCTGTCGTTACTGTCATTCTTTTTAGTCAACGCAATTTTTTAGTGTGTACAACATATTGTCATTCGTTATGTGTAACGCAATTGTCATTCGTTTTAGTAACACCCCATCAGATGCATATTATAAAACTAATATAAAAAGGGGTCATGATTCAAATCCATCCTGTGCCAGAACTGGTCCAAAGCTGTTATCACGACCCACCATTAGGTAGGCTACACATCCATGCGTGTGTCAATGGCGCTGAAGGCGCATCACCCCCGTGACCAGACAAATACCCCCAGACAAATACCCCCGGACGATTACCCCTCAGTCAATCCCCCCCGGACGATTATCCACCGGAAAATTACCCCCCCCCCTCGGACAAATAGCACCGGAGAATCACCCCCAGGACAACTACCACCCGGACAGATACTCCCGGACAATTACCCCGAAGAAAAAAACCCGGATAACTATACTTACCCAACCGGACAACTACCTCTTCGGACGAATACATTCGATGCCAATTTCAAAGTAATTGACACTGTTCACGTGAACTACTTTCACGGCAGAATTTGCTATTCAGAATAATTACCTGGACATGTTCCCTTTTGTTGTTGAGCAACTGTTTGATCAGTGACCATCAAGCTGTTAACATAGTTAGTTAATCATATAGTGCATCCATTTATTACTTTAATAGACACATGGTAGCCCTTCACTGAATTGGACATTATTAAACAGCTTTAGGGTTTATGTCTTGAGCTGTAGAGCTGTTTTTCTCTTCGTTAGTGTCCTACACTCACATGAATCCAGTTTGATCACAGTAGGCCAAATTTGTTATAGAAAATGTGTGCAAAAGAAAGAAGAAAGGTAGGTAACCTCTAAGGCCCGGGGTGTTTATTGAGTTGCTGTAAAATCCATTTTTGTTTTCAAGTCACTAGATGCCATGTTGTGCATACATGCATTGGCTTTATATTTATGTGCCCCCTTCCCCAATTTTTCTCAAACTAAATTGCTTTTCCAGAGCAAATCCTCTGCCTTCTAGATGAAAATTTGTCATACAAAGTGAATCTTTGGACTGTCAGGGGTTTCAAAAGCAGTGTTCAATCTGTTGTCTTAAAACTGCCATTTCAATTGCTAGAACAGCCAAATGAATGATAAAAACATGAATATTAATATCCATTTCTTTCCACAAACGCAGTTTACACGTACACTAGATTATACGAACCAAAATATGGTTCCGTCGTAAAAACCGAATGCATGCAACACTGCTGTGTTACTGACCAATTATTACGACCAAACATTCAACGTATAATTTACAAAAACTCACCAACGATATGAATATATTCTTTCATTGAACATTCCACCATTTTTCAAACAATAAAAAGCCCTGCTAATTATCCTCTTCATGTGTTCACACTTGCAACATGCTAACGGCCCAACAAAGTCGTAGTTAACAAAAAGCAGGCTATTAAGGGAAACACACTCATTAACACTGCATCATTTCCGCATTACGTTTTGTTGTCTTAGCACTAGAAGTAACTCATGACGTTGAAAAACGTGTGATAAATACTATGTAGCCTATCACTTACATGCACAGTGCTCCACGATGATAACACATGGAAAAGCCATACCAAATCACACCCATCCCCCCCCCCCTCCAAAAAAAAAAAAGCTGTATCGGTTAAAAACTATTGCGGAGAATATCATCGATGTAGTTTTGATTCCATTAATTAAAATTAAATCATCAATGACTGATGAAAATATTGTATTTTGAGCATCAAGTTTGTGTAAACACAATTTGTTTAACGAAATATTTCAACACGATCGCATTTGCTATTTGGCTAGGCTTAGTTGTCAGTATAGCCGGCTAATGGTAGGATAGAATAATCACAGAAATTAGAAAATTGATGAAGTTTTTTTTCATTTTGGTTATGGTAACACATGGGGTAGTAAAAGAAATTTAGCTAGGATACGCTATAATGTCTTTCCTACATGAAGTCAATTAATTCTACACATAATATTACCTTTTAACATTTGAGAATCTCACGGCTCCATTTGATGACAGATTTTTTAAGACTTGCAGCATAACGATTGAACGTAGTGTTATAAAATAGTAATACTGCCTCTTTGATGTTACCGAAAAACTCCATCGAGAGACCGTACAGGCCCTTTACATATTTATCTAGGTCGAGGATTCAGTTTTCCCAGGAGAAGTTTTAACTATCTTATTGTATCATGTTACAGGGCCTTTTCCCAAAATAGATTCCATTGTGTCTGTGGAACATTCGAGAAGGTTCTTCTCACGTGGTATGGAAGTTTCCATAAAAAAAAAAGGGGGTGGACTTCCAAACTCCCAACCAATCAGGGCAGATCAGTGCCAGCGCACTTATTTTTATATCATTAAGTTAATACAGGATAAGCAGGTTATTGGCTGCCTTCTGATTATGCGCAGTGGGATTTTCGGTAGAGTAATGTATAAAAGGCGGCATGGGCCCGTGAGTCTATCACTTCGTCACTCCTTTGAGTACGTAATTGACGGAGTCAGATCATTGTAATTTTATTAGAGGAGAGAATCGACAGAGAAGAAATTATACCGATCACTAATCAAATCCGATCTTGTCAAATTGTTTTTCTGAGAACTCATTGTTTTCTTCTATCGCCCGTTCGAGACATCTCCTGAAGAAGCATAAAATACGGCATCAAGATTGATGATTGATGATTTATTTGTTTCAACACATAGTAATACAAGCTGAACAAGACAATATAATTGCAAATAAGTAAAATATGTGAAAGGAAGTAAACTAAGAAACCCTTGTGGGCTTAATCGAATAGAGTACTCCCATCAAAGAAAATAGAAAACCTTAACACCTAAAAAAGAACCCACCCACCCCTCCCAAAAAAAGAACAGATAACCTTAACAAATAAGACAAATAACACTACCCCCCCCCCAACCACCACCACCTACTCCCACCCCTTACAACGGATACAATCAATAAAGGCTTTCATAGTAATTTTTCAGATGTCGCCTGAATGAAGCCACGGAAGTATATAGGATTTCAAGTTCATCCGAAGATTGTGCCACAAAGAAATAGATCGATAACGGAGGCTTTGCATGCTCTTTGAATTACGACAAAAAGAAGCAGGTAAATGACCAGCTTGTCTAGTATTATAATTGTGAATAGAGTGACCAATTGTATAAAATGTAGCAAAAGAACTTAGAAGCAGATTGTTCATAGCACGATAAGTAAACGTCAGAACATTTAAAGAAATGAGATCAGTAAACTTGAGCCCGTTTAAGGAGGAGAATAAATGACTGGTATTATCACGTGGAGCTGAAGACGTCATGTGCCTCACAGCCCGTTTTTGGAGAATGACAAGCTTATTAAGGTTAGTATTGAAGGTACCAGACCAAACTGAAGAGCAGTACGATAGATGAGGAAATATAATACTATAGTAAATAGATCTCAGAATTTTCCTTGGAAAAGTATATTTTAACTTAGATAAAATACCTACACCTCTAGAAACTTGTTTACAAACATGATTAATATGGACTTTCCAAGAGAGCTGAGAGTCAATATACACACCAAGAAATTTAATATTATCGACTCTTTTAAGGCAAATACAACCCCAGTACATCTCTCTCGCGAGTCCCGATATGATATTACATGTCGGAGGAGCCGGGCTTGTTATAATATTACAGTAGGTTGGTCAACAGAGTAAAAAATCATACAACCGAAGTGTCTGGAAGGATGCTAGCACACAGTTTCATGAATATCAATCTGTTGAGGAGTATACTCGTTTATTTTAAAAAGTAAAAATTCTACTGCAAATTAAATTAAATTATACTATCCATATCATCACATGAAATGTCCCAAAGGATTTTGATGTAGCTTAATTGTGACGAAGAGGCTATGTGCACGTATAGTCGTACAAACGATTAATGCACTTATATATAAGGCCACCTTGAAGTAAAATTCGTGTATTTTGTTTCTATTTGTACGGTACCAAAGATCCAACAATTTTTACATTATTTTTATAGGCTCTCTCAAAATGTTATCCGTCCACCAAAGTATCCACACACTGTGCCGCTCTATTGCGTACAGTACTAAGAGGTTTGTAATGTGTGCACATTTTGTGCCTCAGCTGATGGTGCTCAGCTCCATGTATGAATGTATTCATAACGCAATACACTCGCAATAAAATAGTTACCTGTTAAAAGTGTTATAGTAAAAAAAAAATTATATTGACAAATAAATCAAAGTATAAAATAAATGTACTACAGACAATTAAAAAACTGGGAAATAATATATTCTGTTATTTACATATGTGGATTGATATTATTTATTGTGACTGGATCGATCTCCTCTTCGTGCCTGCTCGCTAAAAACTAGCGTCGCATTGTGTAACAGGGTCGTTGCAGTATTGATCTTCTGCTGTAATTGAGCGCTAAATCGAGCAATGAACCACGGGAAGACTGCGTTAGCTATAACCGATTTTGGCCTAGGGAAAGTATGTGTAATATGTGTTAAAATGGTTTAAAAAAAACATACTCGAGCCCTCTTGCAGCCCCTTGAACTCACCCCACCCTAAACCACACAAACAAACTAATAATTATGCCACATAAACTAATTTACATCAGGTGCGTAGCCAAGAGGGAGGGGGCGTGAAGGGGGCAGGTGCCCCCCCATATTTTTGTTGTATTGTTAAGGGTATGATTAGCAGTGCCCTACCCAAAATTTAGTGTTTGCTTTGGCGTTCAATAGCGCGTATATGGTGGGCGGAGCCTCAGCGATTGAATAACATGTGCCTTAATATAAAGCTAAACTCTTTTCCTCTCTCCGTCTCACAGGTAAGATGATGCTTAAATCTCTTTCATGTGAATATGAAAGTATTACTTGGTTGTTGATTGAATATTTGTCGCTATTAAAAGTCTTTCATCATGGCGGATGGTCTAGATTTGCCATCGATACATGAGAGTTAATATTCGTTATAAACGAGACCGTCAGGTTTGCATGTATGATATTTCTGTGTTATCATGGGCCTACGCATATTCGCATAACAATTGTTTGTCGTTAAAGTTCGATTAGTGGTACAAAATAATAATTTACACGAGTCATATATCAGTACAAAAGTGACTAATATCTTGATGTTGTAATCACAGTATATTATATGTATCTGGATGCCGTAGATGTAATATTTTAGGTAATTTCTTGTAAGTAATGTTGCTCAGTGACCTAGCGTTCAGTGACCTACTGTTTTTCCTCTCTCCGTCTCAAAGTCTTACATGTAGCTTGGTGGACTGGTGCTTGTGTCCTGCTGCCAGTGGAGATTGAGAGTTGCGAGTCTTAAAAGTATGATTTTATGATATCGCTAGAATTTCAAAAGAGAAAATGCTAAGATGCAACTTACAAGTCCTGGGAAGTGCCATTTCCAGCGATGTGGGAGGCATTTTCAGCCAAAACTTTCTCGTATGCTTTGCGCCAATGAATGGTGGCGCTACGCTAAGATAGTTTGCAATGCAGTTTCTATGGCTCTGATAAATTAACACTACACCAAAATCTTCCAATATTAAATGCTTTTATCAGTTAACTTAAATGATCATTACTTGGCTGTACAGGGACCTGCCCACGCTGGGCGGCGCCGCCTCTGTTAGAGGCTGCCCTTAATGGCTGCTAGCTTCAAACAAGTAAGCTGTTTGCTGGTACACGTGTAGTGATCACTGAACTAACGTTGCCTTGTTCAGTGGTACTGTAGTGGTAGTCATGTGCTTTCGTACAACGCAGGACGTACTGCCTAACGTATGCGTGTACATTGTTATATTTACACGGGCAATCGCTGCAATTATTAAACATGTAGCTACTAAAGTACTTTTATAGAAAAACTTCTGCATCAAATAACGATGAACAGTAATTGGATTGGAAAATAAAGCAAGCACATCCCAGTCTGTAAAACGAACGTACAACTTTAAGTTCAAGTACTGTGGAAAATACGGCAAAGAAGAGTAAGCATGCAGCAGTGTTTAAACTGTAAATGGATTGTGATTTATGCCGTGAATTTGATAACAGACCGTTTAACAGGGAAACGTTGGAACAAGGCACCGTTTAAATAACTAAGACTTGAACGTATACAAGATCATGGAAAATGCATGGCTCACCTAGATTCTGTTAAACGGAAATAAAAGGTCAGTAAACAAGGTAATATTGCTGTTGAAATTGTTCCAGCTGTTTCTTTTCAACACAATTTGGCTTTTGAATTGTTTATACTTTCTGTGCAAGCAGAGAATAGCACACTGAACAACCTATGAAGCATTATATATGTTACTCCTTACCTTGGTGAGAATACGTGAAGGACAAAATGTTTGTAGGTCGCAATGCCACTTACATTTAAGTAGAACGTGCAGGAGATACTGGATTGTAAGTTCAAATGATTGTAAATCTGCTCATCACTATTCTTTAATATTTGATGAAACAAATGATTATTCTCTCCATGAGCAAAGGATTGTACGTACACAGTACATAGACAGTAATGGGAAAATTAAAGTGAGCTTCTTGAAAATTATTGATTTTTTTTCTTAAAAGCTCTGTAAGGTTACCCGGTCACTTGCCATACAAAAATTACTTGGATGTCCAGAGAAGAAAGTACTTGAACCATCAATACAAGATGACACAGTACTGGGGACTCAGTCCTATGTTTGAAAGATACACTGCTGAGTGTGGTTCATAGCTAAGGGAGACATACAGAGGAGCGAGGAAATGCAGTAGCTGCTGGACTGTACCAATTTGTGTCAAAATTATCAGTCAATTATTATGTACACCTTTATCACTAGGCTATGTGATGTGCTATCAAAAGTTATTATGTGCTGTCCAGAATATTTCAAAACGTGGATGTCGACTTTTCCACAGCAATGCAATTAAAAATCATTCATTGTTACTATGCTACAAGACTTGAAATCTTTTGACGAGGACAACTTGGAAGCCCTAAATGAAGCAGGACTGCTCAAGCAGGGTTGAGGTAAAGCTAAGTCATGAGAAATACCAAAATTCCTTTCATGGATAAACTAATTACAAACGTCAATGATAGATTTGTGGATGCAGATGTACCAGGCCTATGTGCGTTCAACAATTTTGACCCTGCCTTACTAAAAGTTCACGAGAAGGAATATGGGAATGATAATATAAAACTGGAGTAAAGAGAACAACACAAAAGGTAAGAAACATTCCATTCTAATATATTTCTTTGAGGAGTTTACATGAAAACTGATATGGCTTAAAACAAGCAAATACCGCAACCCATAATACTAAACAATTTTCTAATAAGCACAGAATTTTTTGATCTGTCAGATTTTTCTTACAGCTCTCAAAGAAAAGTTGTCCTTTTCATTCAACAGCAATTTAGAGTTATACAGGGCTTAACTTTATAAAGTGGTTGTAGGGGGAATTCATTCAAAGACATCGTGGAGTGTTAGCTCAGTGGTTAACACCGTTGCCTTTCAATCATAACATCCCCGGTTCGAGTCACTCCCAGATTAATGTATGTCGTCCAGTTACAGAGTTGTTGACAATTAACAATTCATAATCATGGACGTTAAATATGAATGTGAGAGACTGACTTTGGTCAGCTTGCGGCTTTGATAAGCCAATTAGGCTTCTTGGCGAGTTCCTGCTTGCAGGAGGGTCTAATATACATACATACATACATACATACACCCATACATCATGAGCTTCAAGTACTCCAAAGTAGCATAATCAAGCAATTGAGCACCATTAATGCAGCAAACATTTGGGGAAACCACCTCCCCATTTGACCCCTCCGCCACGAAGGTCATCAGCGTGCCCGGCACTCAAAAATTCCTGGGAACATCCCTGATTACATATAATGTATTTTGCCAATCTTTTATTTTTTTAGTAAGTAGATGTTACATGGAATTATGTATATTTGTGTATGCGATAGAGATATTGTCATGAAAAAATTCCCCAAACTAGAGACGTCTTATTCAATTTGAAAGATATGACAAATTTACATAAGACTGAATAATTTTAAGTCTTGATATGACATTGTCGAGCCAAATATGCTCAATGCATGCGCGCACAAAATAAACGTAATTAAAACAGGTTTGGCAATAGCTTAATTTGGTGGCTAAATGTTCAAATTTGCAAAAATCCTGTAGGGTTTTGTAATTAAGTGTTCTCGACTCTCATCTAGTCGTTTACTCTCTGCGCCACTGTCTGACCCCAAATAAGAAAAGATAGAGAATATAAGTGGATCATAATTGTTTTATCTGAATCCCAGAAATTTATTCAGTCATTTTGATTTTATTTCGTTAATGGGTTTTGTCATAAAGATATGTAATATGTTTAGAGGAAGGCTTGCTCTTTGTTGTTTTCATACATGTACCCTTTCAAAGTTCAGATGCTTCAAAACGTGACAATTTATAGAGTAATTCCATGATTCTATGGGTGTTTTAGTCGATATCGCTAATTAGTTTAGTTTAGGAGAAAAAATAGGATCAGTAAGGAGAGACGTCAAGTCCTCATCAAGGACCTGATGGGGGAAAAAAGATGTATGCAGAAACAATAAATCATGTTGCATTTTCCTAAAATCACCAATTTTTAAGCATTCTGATTTTTTTTTTAAAGACAGTACAACTGCCTTCCATGAGCGACATTCTTACAAACATTAATCTGCTACAATCTTTCTGCAACTGAAGACAATGGACTCTGGTGTACATTCCTTCCTGTACAGAAACTGAAAGAGTCAATGTATGCTTAGTTCAAATGTGTACTGTTTCACGCATTCATCTTGTTTCATACTGTTTTACATTGCAGAACATAGTGGGAGAACAATGACATAAACAGTGAACATCTAGTTTCCCTTTTATACTGGTAACCAATGTAATTATTTGCAAAATATATTTGTGAGAGTAGTTTTGCAATTCAATTTACCATTTTTTATTTAGTTATACATGTGACTGTGCACACCAACTCAATTTTCTTTTAATATTGGTAAATTGATTTTTGTTTATGGTGGCATTGTGAAAACGATGCCTTCATGTCAGCCTTCCTAACGCAATTATTTTAAAAGGATGCATGCAATCATGGTTAAAAACATAAGACACATTTTAAATGCTGTTTAAATGAGGTGTTAGAAGAAAAGAGATGGACAGAAACGAGAGTGTGTATATGTCACCATTTTAATGGTACACTATGATAATCTATATACGGTGAGGCAACTGACTACTATATGAATATTAATAAGATGCTAGTGAATACGTTCTTCTAAACTGTGATTCACACAAGACAGTAAAACACATAGTACTTGATGACATTCCGAATACTTGCAATAAGAATACAACATAAAGAGGTAGTTACAATACTCCTTGTTCTTCAGCAACCAATATGTAGAATTACTTTTATGGCTGTGTGTTCTAGATTTGACAAAAGCAATTAAAGTTACAACTTCCGATCAAATCTTTAGCGTGAATGAACGTTTGATCACAGACAAACTCCAAGGCTTTGATCCAGGAAGGGGCCAGGGTTGAAAACAGCTAGGAATCAAACCGGTGTTTACAAATATGTTGTCATTTAACTCCTGGATGTAATTTACCATGGCTTTTGGAATAGGTAGTGTTGTAATTTTCCCCAGAGTATTTAACATTCTAAGTACCAAGTTATACTCGTAGAGTTTAAGAAGATTCGAGTACTGAGCACCAGTGTCCATGAACAGCTTCTAGAATTTGAGGAGTACTTTTCATCCAAATACAAATAATTTTTAAATACTTTGATTTATTCAATATATGACAAACATAAACTTAAAGAATACTGCCAAAATAGAACGATAAGCAGAACATACATCATTCATGAACTATCTACATACACACAGTTTATAATCAGTAGAACATTGAACCAATGGAAAAGATATATGTATGCGGTACTATCATAGGGTAAAACTATAGAAAGCCAAATAAACCATAATGCGGTTCTCTGCTGTAATATTCAGTTTTACATTATGCTTTTTCTTTCATTAGGTGCCAATGCAATACCAATTAAGTACTCATCGTTAAAAAAAACTGATAGTAAATGATCATGGAGACTAAATATGAATACTCTTTAGTGAAGTTATTACCAGTGGCAGATTCGGTATCAGATCAATTTATGATTCTTCTGTCATCATAAACTCAAATGGGAATTCATGCTTTAAGATATGACATCATAATACTTCCATGCAGAGTGCACTCTGGGAATTCGAACCGCAACATAGGTACACTAGATTTCATCATGTATTATTACAAAGTTTAATGAAAGATAAAGAAAGGAAACTGCTGTAAATGAAAACAAAATTGACTGTAAACTAGCAAATACTATTTACACTAGAAGATTCCAGTTCTGAGCACCAGTGTCTATGTACAGCTGCTAAAATTTAGTACTGAGTAGGAGTATCTTTCATCGAATTACAAACACTTTTGAAATACTTTTGATCTATTCAATATATGAGAACCATACACATAAAGAATACTGCCAAAATGGAACTATAATGAGCAACATACATCATTCATGAACTATCTATACACGTACGTAAATGTACTAATGAATAGGAGATATATTTGCAGTACTATCATAGGATAATTCTATAGAAAGCCAAACAAGTAACAAAATAATGTTGTTCTCTGATGTAATATTCAGTTTAACATGCATCCATCTTAAAAAGGATCCAAGTACCCATTGAGTACCTATAAAGTACTCATCCTGAATGGATAAGAGTACAAAAGATTACAGTAAGGAATACTTGTAAATGTACTCCAATAGAAATCAATCTTGGATTATGAGCAACAATACATATATATATGTGTTTCATCATCATATTTGGGTTTAACAGATAACCCTTGTTATATCTATCTATCTTTATATATATATATATATATATATATATATATATATATATATATATATATATATATATATATATATATATATACATATATATATCTGTTAAACCAAAATATGATGATGAAAAACAGTTAGGCATTGTCATGAAAGCTTATCCAAATTTTATTTTAACAACTAAAGTATCAATATGGTGGTGTGTTTACTGAGAGATTAGCTAAAGAACTTCAATTAACTAAGCATGTCAGCATTCATGTATATGGGTCTCATGAACACCAAATCCTATATTAAACAACTTGATTTAATAATAATATCTCAATGGTGTCATATTAACTTTTAAACCAAAACCTTCTGTGTTGGTTTCTAATGAAAGACAATAATTGTTCATATAATAACACTTCATAATGTAGAAAACAGTTAAAGCATGATTTATGGCACGTACAAGGACAGAGAAGGAGATATATACTAATACTGCTTGCTTTGATGAAATCATTTTCATTACTCAAAGCTTAGAAGAAAACAGAATACACGTCAAGTATGTCATAGTAAGTTGGCTATAAAGCACAAAAGTTACAATTTCTGATTTTTGTGAAAGACAAGTACTTTTGGAACAAGCTTAAATATTAAGAAAATACATCACAAAGCTCTTGTTGGGTGACCCCACAGGACTGATCAACCTTACCACAGATGCCGGGCATAGGCTTTAAACTGACCACTGATCATTATAACTCATAACATATACTTCTTGAATTAAGGTAAAATCTATTATGTCTATTATGATATCAAGATATTGAATCATAGGTAAAGGCTACTGATCATGTTACCTTAAGTTCAGACACTGGGATAAAGATAACATTGTACTGATCCTCTGAACTAGTCACACATTCTGGACATAAGACAAAGACACTAAGAACCTGTTAAAACATAAAATAAGACAAAGGTAACCTACTACTGATCCTGGTAACCTTATTATTTAACGCTACTGGAATATGCATTGAAATATTGAAGAATCTGTTAAAACAGATAATGATATAAAGGTAACCTACCGCTGATCCTGTTAACCTTACTACAGACACTGGGATAAAGATATCATAGAACTGATCCTCTGAACTAGTTACTCATTCTGGGCATAAGACAAAGACACTAAGAACCTGTTAAAACAGATAATGAGATAAAGATAACCTACTGCTGATCCTGTTAACCTTACTGCAGACACTGGGATTAAGATGACATAGTACTGATCCTCTGAACTAGTTACTCATTCTGGGCATAAGACAAAGTCACTAAGAACCTGTTAAAACAGATAATGAGACAAAGGTAACCTACTACTGACCCTGTTAACCTTACTATTGAAAGCTACTGGAATATGCATCATATAATGATCTTGATACATTCCGATGTTAGTATATCTTTACAACAAAGAACAAGCTGAAATAAGACAACTACGTGAAACATAAGAATATGCTTAATGCTACTACTACTGTATCATGTTTTGACTGAGCCATAGTTGTGGAAGCCAGCTGTCTATAAACTGTCTTTAAAGTATTGGCAAGAACATTCATTTTTTTATTCAGCTGCTGGATGATTAGATGTATTCCTATTTTACACGTCAACACTTAATTAACCTCCATTTTAAAATCTTTTTTAAGATGCTAATAAAATAAAGTTATCTCAAATATACTCTTAGATTTAAATAAAAGAGCTACTGATATACAAAAAAGCTACATTCAACTGATCATTATTAATAGTGAGAAAGAATAGTCATATTTCATTACAAATACTAACAAAACTATTGCATTTTAATAAAATAGATTGCTTTAAAGTTTATTTAAAGTAATTTCAGAAATGATTGATGAAAACTTGGAGAGTGTAAAAAGTATCCGCTATTCCCATTTAAAATCAAGAAACTACGATGTTCTCATCACCCCATTACCAGTTAAGAAAGAAAGTGCCCACATTAAATGGTCAAAGTTCAGGTTCAACAAGGTCATTGTTTTCCTAGGTTGATTTCCTCTTCACCCTGACCTATTCATGGACTTTTGTTTGTTTTTAAATGAAAATGTTTTAAATGTTGATTTCCATATTTCAGGATGCTTATCTGCCTTAGTGGATAGGATAAGGATTCTTCGAAAATTACTTGTTGGGAAGTGCACAAAATTAGTACAATATTCACATCAATATTCACACACATAAGCATTTCTGATCAATCATAGAAATAAGCCTTAGCTGTATGATATTGCATGCAATTCGAAAGTTACAAATGCCTAGAAAATACAATGATTGGTTGTTCCATGATGTAAGGATTAGCCTATACTGGAATAGATGTGAGTCACTTTGGGCTAACATTCCTTCCTATATTTCTCTGATCAGAACTACAAATTTTCGTATGTGCTGCTTTCCATCTCCAAGTTTATCAGCACTGCATCAAAGATACACTGGTACTGCTCCTAAAACATCAATTCAAAAAAAAAAAAAATACAAACTAGTGAGTTCTTCAACAAATGCACAATCGATGGAATATCAATGCAAAAGCCAGATTCATTGTGATCAACATGATAAACTAACCTTAAACTTTGATATGCAAAATGTACACACTAGAATTTTCCAGAAGAATGATAGTAAATTAACTTGAGTTGAATAACTAAACAGAGAATAATAACATTTCTTTAAGTTAAATGAATATAATTTAATCCTAAAGTTATTTACACCCATAAACATTTCTGATCAATCATAGAAAAGAGCCTGTATGATGTTGCATGAAATTCAAAAGCAAACAGTGCCTAGAAAATACGATGATTACTTTTTCCACAATGTAAGGATTAGCCTACTTGGATATATGTGAGCCACTTTGGGCTAACATTCCTTTCAGCAATTTCCTTTTAGCAATTCCCATACACAAATTGATTGTGATCAGCATGATAAACTTTGATATATATAGGGTTACAACGGATCCAAATTTTTGGATCCGGCCGGAACCGGATTTTGCCGGATAGTACATGAAATCCGGCCGGAACCGGATCTTTTCATTACACAAAAGAAAATCATTAATAAGAAGTTGATATATGAAACAAGGAGCAAATCTTAGGTGAAGTATACGCATATTATAAAGAAGGTGAAATTAAGACCCCATTTATGAGATTAAGTATGACTTAAAGTGGTGTAATCTACATTCTTTAATAAAATAACTACAATATAATTTTTGACAAGCTTGATACAGTATGTAAATTTGTTTGCTGGAAAAATACTGCATGCTACCTATGAAGTTTGTTTTAAAAAGGGAAGCTACATTTCACAAATCTCATACTTTATACTGAATAAAAAGATTATTTAATTGTTGTTATAACACTGCTATCTGGATTAAGAATTGTCTTTTATTATTCATTATTTGGTAATAAATTTTTACACTGCAATATTATCTGTAAAATGAAAAATAAAAGCACTGTAACTTTTCAGAAGTGGAAGAAACCTTTCCCTGTAATAAAACATTTTAAAGATATAGTTATTTAAGGAATGATAGCTTGAAACCTCAAAAAGGTTTAAATATGGAAATCATTTTGTTAGATCAGTCACATGTTGTTAAATTATTTACTAAGATAATTGTCTCTGTATGTGACAACTGTAGAAAGGTTACTTTTGAAATTGTTTTCATTGTCAGCTCTGGAATTAATCTTTTTTGATGAGAATTAAAGTTATTCTAAGGTTTAAGAATGAACTTTAAGATGAAGTGGTTTTTGTGGAATTAAAAAAAAATCAGATGTATTTAACCATATAAGAGATTGTTTCACACATAAAAATTCAGAGAAAACATGAATGCCAACAATAATGGGAAAGTAAAGATTCAATGGAACAGTATTTGACTGATAAGTATATGAATGGTCTATTTTAACTGCACAATATTAAACTGATGAAGGCTGCAAGAAATGATTTCACTGCAAACTGTATTTGTTGTATATAGATTCATATTATTACAGTAATTGTATTATTTTGGTTGATCTTTAGAAACAGTGGGTCAGACCAATGAGAAAATTAAATTAAACATGTTAAACCTAATTTGTCCTTACTTTGAATGTTTTATTAATTTTTGGAAATAGATTACATTGATTTAAGTTAATTCCAACACCTTTTTAAGGAATAATTCAGGCCAGATTTTGAAAATGATCCGGCCGGATATTTTTCAAAATCGGAACCGGATAATTGCTCACTACCCCGGCCGGATAGTCCGGCCGGACCGGATATCCGGTGCATCCGTAGATATAATATATACAAAATGTACACACTAGAATTATACCAGAAGACTGATAGTAATATTTACTTGAGGTAAATAACTAAACAGAGAATAATAAAATTTCTCTAAGTTAATTGAATATAATTTAATCCTAAAGTATTCTTATCATTATTTCATTTTCATTCATGATGACAAAGTATCCTTAAAGAGCCAGTATGATTATATTCATAAAATTTCTACCCTGAGCATTCCATTCGCCATTAGATGTACACACATATATACACTGTTGTAAATGGACTCTGAAGAGTATATTCCCTTTCTCATCGGACGCAAGTAGGGACTAGACCATCTTGACGTCACACTAGGCCTGGATATTTTGGTGATGAGGGTTTTGCACGTTTTATAACAGTCTGTGTTTGTATTGTAAAGCAGCAGTCACGTACAAAGAAGAACATTCCTTCCTTGAAAGAAAACAGTCAGGCCAGTAGATACATGTGGCATTTATAACATCATTTGATTACAAATATTTAAGTAGACAGATTAACAGGTACATACCAGGTTTTGGATCATGAGTGGCTGAGCTGAGCGCATGTTGCTAATGAGTTGGAATATATCAACTTCCTTGACTGCTTGAGCTTGATCCAAAGCTGCTACTAATCCACAAAAGACACCAGTCCTACCAACACCATTCCTGTAGGTAAATAATATAATGAAGGTGTTGGTGTAAATAAGGCAAGGATTATAATGGAATAGTGGAGCTAAAACCAAGAAATATATTATCATAGTTACACATCAATGGTGTACTCTCTTCAGGGTCATAGCCTGGGTAAAATCAGGGGGGGGGGGGCAGTTGAGATCAGCTTTGTCTAAGAAATTACAGAAATGAGGGTTAGGGGATGTGTTCCCAAAAGGGACCATAACGAAACTATCTGAGCGGAGCACCACCAAGGCGTAGGTTACCCCGAGATTTCACATAGAAAACTTCCCGGATTGCTGGAATTGGCACTTCCCATTCCTCTTTAGTTGCAACTAAACATTCTTTATTTTGAGAATATGATCAACGATTGCTGACCACTGTGTTTTTTGGTTGAAGGTTCAGCTGTTGTATCACTGTTACTCGCCATTGCTGTGCATAAGTTACACGACTAAAGAGCTTAGCCTACAGAACATTGACTTCAGGTGTGTACTGTGTAAGGTGTAGGTAGTGAAACATCATCCGTAACCAGTATCCAGCATCGGCACTTTCATATTCTCCATTTTTTGTTATTCTAACAAAACTGTGAAAACCGTCATCATATCAGCGATTGTGCATATACGTGATGAGTGGTTAAAATAACTACGGTGTTCTTTTTGACCCCATTCCAACAATATGTGGCTAGAATCTGTACGTTGCACGTTATTAATGAATGAAATCAGAATAAAAGATACGAACATTTTGCTTAAACTAACTGAAAAAGCATATCCTGTCCAGGCTTTCACATTACTGAAGGCCTACTATTATTGAGGAAGTCAAAATCTCAGGGGACAACTGCCCCTCTGACTCCCCCCCCCCCACACACACAGGCTACGGCCCTGCTCTTTAACATATTGAGGCATAAGTCAAAGGTACACATTCATCAATCATAAGTTGAGCATCAAACACACATTGTACTGAGGGCATGCTCTCATCAAGCATGAAACGTCAATACAATACATACATCTGACATTATATTGCAAAGCAACCATTATAATAGCATTTATTCAGCAAACTCTCTGGGAAATCACAACAAGCACACTCTGTGTGCATAACATGGTGCAGGCACATGCACACTGCTATAAACTTGAGAAAACGCAAACATCCAAATCATATTAAATTCATACATTAACCTTGTAATGCGAAGTGCATAGTTACTCACAACAAGCAAACACCATGTCCAGGACATTCTCTCATAGAAAATAAGTATCAACCTAGAGACAGACAACATCTACCTATCAAATTTCACACATGCATTATATTGGTTTGGCATTTAGTTAATAATAAGCAATAATAGTAACAGCATTAGGCTTAACTGTTACACACATTACATATAGCCACGAAAAATATGCCTTTCAATTGACCTTATTAGCCCTAAACTGCAGGTTGTAAAGAACATATGAACACTTTTAATGAGGGTTAATGAGCTACATGAAAGTACCAGCATGTTTTCTAGATGGAATACAATATGTTGCTAAAACAACCAGCTGACATTATGGACTATACATACTGCACTTCATCATTTGTCATATTTGATTAGAAAAAAGTCAATAAGTAGTGACATCTCATCTGAATTAAGGTATAGTGAGGGCACGACCAGTAGTTGAACTATGTTAACAGCGACAACTTACATGCAATGTACCAGAACACGATCAATTGCACTTTCCTTGCACCACTTGCTGAGCTGATGAATGCAATGCAACAGCAGCTCTGGTGAGTTAGCGACTGTCTCGTTATTTGGCCAACCAAGACACTGCATTTGCATCACGGTACGGATATTCTGAGACTATTTCAAAGACAAGACATACTGTTAAAGTGATTGGTCATTGCAATAGGTCTTTGAATAAGTGGGCCAGATCTAATAACACAAAAAAAAAAATGATTACTATATATTGAATATGAATTAAGGACTAAGTGGGAAATATATATGAACACTTATTGTATGAGATTAAGAATTGATTCAGTGGCATCAGAATTGTAATATGTATATTCTGTCAACTGAGCTATAAAGCTATTGATTGTCGGGATCCTTTCTTTTGTATGAGGTGGGTGGTCCCAGTCAGAAGCCACTACACTGTACATACTGTGTAACCATGGATCTCACCTTACATCCAAGAAAGAAACAGAGAGAGATTTAATGAGTAGAAAAATTTGAACTCCACACTAAAGAAATATTAAGCCAACTCAACTTTGAGTTGACAGAAAATTGGATTCAAGATTGAATACACTAAATTTCTGTTTCAAACAAACACTCAGAATTTGGCAATATTTTAAGTATGCCATCAAAGATACTGATTTTTGTTGTTTCTCTTGTCAAACTGTATTTTATTTTGTTCTCTTGTTAGTGTGATCAGCTCTTCATAAATAAACAAAAATAAGTTAAATAAGTCAAAAATGAATTAACCTGCAGAGCTTTGTTAGTAACTTCCATTTTGCGGACACAAATAGAACCTCGATAATCTGAAGAGAGAGGTGCGATGGTGAATGTGACTGGAGAAGAATCCGACCAGTATTGTTCATCCTGTAGAGAAAGATATATTTATTATAAAACAAGTAGCAATAACAATGCTATCACTGCACAACACAATGTAAGGAGAAAGGGGAATTGGTACAATGAAGAATGATGATAATGAGATACCATCATTATACCATGAACACTTTTTATGTGAAAATTGATGTAGAGAAACAGAATTCAATAGCTGACTTAATAACAACAGACCTTTCATTTCAAGGCACAAATGTATCATTGCTACAACTTTTTGTAAAAAACAATTATTCAATACAAAATCCTGAGAAATGTTGAAAAGTATTTTACAATTCATATCTGAAAGTGAAACTGAACAGATTTGTTTCAAGGAAATAAAATTGGTTAAAAATTGATGTCATAAGGATGAGAGATTCTTCACAGGGAGATGTGTTTATTCCTGTTTTTCTTTAATAGGGTGAGAACAGGGGTAGTAAAATTATTCTACAGATCACATTCCAAAACTTCTCACAAAGAGTTATTCCATTGTGTATCTTACCTTATCATCCAACTCATTGAGCATGATGATAACACTGCACTCATAGTCCCAAATAAGTCGCCAAAAGTCAAGAATGGTATTTTTCAGAGGCATCTGAGTAGCTACAAAAAAATCCTTCTTCTTGTAACCCTAAAGTTAAAATAGGAAAGAACCTCAGCGCTTCCTAAAGTTTACTGTCAAGTTTCATTGTGATCTTTCTTGTGAATTACATGGGTGCACATTATAAGCAAGCTTATACGATATACATGCATAACCCATTGACATTTCAAAAGATACACACAAGTAGAACACTGTAATGTTTTTCTAACGTAGTTAATTTGACCTAAAGCTGTGACTTAAAATTGTAATCACATGGTATTTTTCCTCTCCAGCTGATACAAACATTTCTAATTCTTACTACTACTAGTATTTATAGATAAGCAAAGGATTATTTCTGAAGCAATTAAATAAACAATTGAAAACACTCACATTTAAGAATGAAGCATTTATGTAATCATTGCAATCCTCTCCAACATCCGTCATCAGGAATGGTCTATTCCCTTCAACTTGTAAGAGAGGAAGAAAATCGATTAAACAATATACAAGTAACTCTAAAGTATACTGTTCCATCAGATCCCAAGATAAAGGTGTTAATTGTTATCACACTGAGTGGAGACACAAAACTCTTTCAATGATACGAAAAGAAATTCAGTAAAACAAAAAAACAATTTAAACCTATAATCTTGTGTCAAACCACTTTTGACTAACAGGTAAAAGATAGGATTTAAATAATGACCAGAATAATTTCATGAAGTGTCCAGGAGGATTGCTTCTTTTTTCTTTTGGCATGTAAAAAGTCGGACAAAAGGTATTTGATCTGTATGCTCATGTTTTCTATCTCACTATCTGTTTTTCTATCTGTAAATTTATACAGCTGTATCGAGTTTTAACTTTTTGAAAATGGTAGAACACATTGTCAAAGTAATATTTTCATAATCAAATAAGTAAGTTAAAGTATTTTGCTGTAAACTGCAGAATTACAGGATTCTGATAACAACTATTTATATTCTATGGTAGTCTGATACTCCTCAATTTTTATCAAGGAACCCATCTGATTATTACCAATGGTTATTCACAATTAGCTATTTACTATCAAGCTTACATGTTCCGTGTCATACTCAAATGTTAATTTTTTTCCTCGAGAAAACATAAGTTTGTGCTTTAATTGGTTTTTCAAATTTGGTTGACTAAAATAACAGAGTACCATTTTTGATATCAAAATATTTACATTAAAGTTCAACTGTGGTGCCATCAGATTGCAGTAAAACTCAATGCAAATTATAGCTTAAAGTAATATTTCATGGAGAATTAGAAAGTAGACTGGATTGTATTGAATACTGGGTTAGTTTATATAGTTCAATAAAGGAAATATTAATCATATCTACGATGATTTTATGAAAAAAATAATTCACCTGGTAGAATTGTTGAAAATCGATTTTTAGATTTGTTTTCAATCTTCTTTGCTTCACATGCAGACGAAATGGGTGTAGTAGAGGTTTCTTCCAATTTCTGACAAAATAGAAACTGAAGCTATTGCATTGTTGTAAATTAAACGTGTGTACTTTATATATATATATATATATATATATATATATATATATATATTTCTTTTAAAAACAGTAGTATATATATATATATATATATATATTTCTTTTAAAAACAGTAGTCATTGTATTATACATGTTGTTAACCAGAAATAAAGTTATTGGGGAGTACAACATATTGATCCCGCAAGACCTTTTAACAATGAAGAGAAACAAGTTTGCTTTTACCCAAAGTAATGAAAAGAAAATTAGGTCTTTCAAATAAAATAACTGTACAAGATTAAATACCTTGAATTGCTCTGTTAAAAATGTTTCATTCGTCTTCTTGTTGGTATCTTTAAGACTAGCAAGTTCCATTCTGAATGAATCAACAGACACAGTTGTCCTTCCAATGTAAAAGTGCTTGACCAGAGTATCAAAAATAAATTGGTACTGCTCCTGCAGTGAAACAGAATTAAGGAGAGAACATTAAGAAACATTGTTGCACAAAACTGAATGATATTGGCCAATTTTAAAGAAGATTGTTGCTCGGATTTCTAATTACAGCCGTGTAAACTAATTAACACATCATTAATTTGATTTTGTTACAGATCACCTGTAGCAGGGAATTTTACCATAATCTTGAATCACTGGGAATGGATAAGGCTTCATAGTTTGCCCACATGACTACAAAAGTACTACAGAGTATCTAGTTTTCCACATTGGCAAGAAAAGTAATAGGTAATAATTCCTTTTCATGTAGTGTGCCACAATCTATATCTACTCTATATGTAGCTTTAACCCTATGTGTATATACCTTTAACCTATTCTGCTTGAATATTCTTACACCATGTGGAGGTACTTCTATCTAATGCACCTATGCTGGGACCAAACGCACTCACACACGTGTTGTATTCAGATTACCCTGAAAGAAGATTGAAGGTTTTCGTAGTATTGTGCATGTGGATGGGTCCATTTCTGGTCAAATGGATAGTAGATAGGCCTTTATTTAGTGAATGTTGTGTAATTAATTGACTTAGGATGTAAATGTGGTCCACAGCATGTGTATTACGTTTGGTTAGTGGTTGTACACAAGCATTATATGTTTATGTAGTGTATATAATGTATGTTACACTGTGATTTGTGTTGGTCAAGTACTATGCAAGTGATATTAGAATATGACAATATTTAACTGCTATTTTTGTTATTTTAGTTACTGTTACACTGGTAATGGATTATTTAAAATATTAGAAAGGTTGTTATTCTGCAGGTGTGCATAAAGTTAGCCTAGAACACGCTTCATATGGATTTAGTGGGCGCGGTTATTAATGTCTATTTTATCATGATTGTTTTGGGTTCACTTTTGCAGTGGGTTTTCTTCTTCTTTGTAATGAGAATGGTTGCCATTATTGATGAGAGCTGAGACACATAGTATAAAGAAGACTAAACCTAGCTGACTCGTCATTTGCTTGATGAAAGTCCCTGTGAGGTACGCTCCTCCCGAAACCTGATCATCCCATATATATTACATGGTATTATATGGTCAATACTAGGCATATGTCGTCATTCGTATGATGTGACTCACTGCTAAGATCCCCATCCCATCAGCTTCCATTATCATTTTCACTGGTGTCAGAAGTGGTATTCTGGTGCATGGAAGTCGCAAAGTCATCACAAAGTTTAACAAAAATTTAGAAGAAAAGCCTCAGACCGAGTAAGGTTAAGTCTAACCATTGATCTAGGCATGTAAGCATAGTGATACTGTTGGAAAACTGTCCTTAGAGTTAAACATTGTGTAAATAAGTAACATTACTGTAACGATACAAGCGTACATCTTGCCAGGAGATGGACCATGCAGCCAGATAGACCTTGCTATGATGGCTCAATTTTTTTAAAAGAGCAAAGAGCTTTCAAGGTATCCCACAGGGTAAACTGGGCAACTTTGGAGGGCCTCCATACCGAGCAGGAGACCTGTCATGTTTAGAATAGCTAGAGGAGTTGGAAGACATTATAACCTTCAGGACGATGAAAAGACAAGAGTCCTGATATGAAATCTTGGTAGGACTGCAAAGGAATAGGTAACCTGCATAGGAGAAAGTGAGCGGAAGATATATAGCAAGGTCCTGGCCTTTAGAAAGCTGTTTTGGGCTCACATGAGAGTCCGGCCTGTCAGTAACTCCTTCTACAACAGGAAGCGACTGGAGCGGGATACGATTTCAGATTACAAAATTACATATCTAAGGGGATATATATATATAGTTTAGACACTGTAAAAACTAAGTTTCTGAAGGGGCTGCAGCATTTTGCACCCAACCTTGTTCGATCTTATCTTTTGTATTGAACAGTTTCACAAAACACCAACTACTCAGGGTGTGCTAGGATCTTTAACTTCCATAGGTTTCTTGCACTTGTATTAACTGCCAGTGAGGAACACAGTTCACAATCATGTAATTTATTCTATTAACATGTTAATCCAATTCCATATGTTTTTAACTTGCAAATTGCAAAGTTTGAAGTGCTGCCTTTCAAACATTTTAACATAATACAGTACACGATAACTGTCTTCTGAAATCCAGTTAATGGGTTAATTTTCAGGTCACTCCTTCAATCAGAGAGAACGTTAAATTTGTCCCCCAATGTAAGTGGCATAACATTTGCCTATCAGCTAGCATGCTTATACCAGAGCTTTCTAGCTGTCAATAAATAAATTACTGTTCTTAACATTGTATAATAGAATTTATAACAGGCAAGACATTAATACCTGGATTTGCACAGACATTATTCTCCTTTGTCTCATTTCTGTCACAAACTTGTAGACATTAACCTTTCCTTCAGCCTGTGCCATATCTAACATGGCGTCAAGGGTGATGTAGGTCCCTGTACGTCCGACTCCAGCACTAAATATGAATAGAAAAAATCAGGCATTGCAATGCAGACTAATTCATCAATATACAGAAATATGCAAACATTATCAGCCATCAAATGAACAATACTGTACTCTTTTAAACTCACCTTTTGAAAAAAACTCTGTTCATGTAACTATTAACTTAAACGGCATAAGTCTGGTCATCTGAAATTTACAGATATGCTAGACAGTCAGCAAATGTATATATTGCTTCCAATTTTCCTATACTATTTTCCAATTTTGTATATACCAAAGTTTGTTTTGCCATTTTCCTTCATGTAGTTAAACACTTAAGCTAAACATAAGTGATGATACTATCTGCTGATAACGCTCAATAAATATATGGTATTGAGTGCAAATTACAGCTCGGAATTATGAAAGCCAAGATATAGAAGAACTTCAAACATTATTAGCCCTGCCGAACTTGAGTATTATGATTTACCAGCCTAAGGTCAATTTTTAGATAATTGTGTGTGTGCTACTTGAATGTTTGACTTACATTGACATTAATAGAGATGTTTGAAAGCAGATTATGTGTCTGCACTTGTTTTCTGATTTCAATGCACTCGGTTGGATAATGTGGTAAAGTAATCCAACTTGCCACAGCTCCCAGTCAACACCCGTCACCTGGACTCCCACTCTGTGGTCACTATACTGTATACCGATTAAATAAACCTTCATACCTGCAATGAACGATGGTTGGGCCCTTTTGTTGATTACTTTCATTCCTAACAGTGTACAGGAACTCTAGAATTGGATCTACAAATTCTGGAACTTTCATATCCCTCCAATCAGTGAAATGAAGATGCTTGACAATTTTCGATTCTTCTCCATATATCTGATGATGAAAAATTGCTCAAATGTCGTTGTTATTCATTAAGCTGTGAGTACTGGTGCTAAACTTCACACACTTTTTACACACAAAAAATGACCACAAATGACATTTGCGATGTAATAGAACATTAGAAAGATGCTACCAGTTTAGGTTGGATTTTCTATATCACTTTCATGTTTTGAGATATGAATCTTCAAACAGATGAGGTCCACCGATTAAAAGAACTGGACTACTAAGTCTAACACACATATCATTAGGCCAGTTTCTCAAACACATCACAAATTCAAAAGGAAAAATTCAACTTTGTTGGTTTCAAATATCATGTTTTATGATACATCCCAATGTGTCAAGGACAAATGGTGTTGCTCGAGTACCAAAATAGCCATAGACATCTAAACGCTAACCAAATATTATTATTTCTGGCAAGTCAAGAATTATCTTCTGCTAAAACATATCCTTGATAGTAACATCAAGAATTTGGCTAATGAATGTAATAGCAGTATTAAACGATAAACCTTTGATTTGTTCAATACTTTGGCACTAGCGACACATTTCTGTACTCCTTACGCAGAAAGTGATGAAGCAATCACATGTTTCACAATGGTGTCCATATGTTATTGTGCTACAGCTATGCCCTATTTCAAAGATTGCAGTTTGGTTTCAGTAACATTCTCACTCAGTATATTGCAAATGATGACCCAACTCTTTTACCTGTTTAACAACAAAGTGTTAAGTGATATTTGCTTGTTTTGAAAACGTTTATCTCAAACTAAAAAGAAACTGAACATACTGACAGACTGAAGTCACAGACGTAGCACCATTATTTGAAAAATATTACATACCTAAGCTCTAAATGTCTGAAAGATGCCTCTAAACATAACATTTCACAGACAAATGAGAAAGCTACACAAGTTAGCAATATAGATGTAGGAGCAAAACAAACTTACAATAGTGACCGTTCTCTTGCTGTATGTGGAATGTTCCTCCAGTTTTTGACATGTGACAAAGAACTCCCCGTAAATCATATCCTGGTCAGGCCAATACTTCAGACATTTTGTCTGAGAAAGATGGGAATTCAAAATGTACATAGGCTAATGAGAGCAGCCCAATAATACTGCTGATGATAAGTATTATTACAGTCCTTATGTGCATGGAGATTATGACAACTTTTTGATGTAACATCGTTGTCTGACTAAGTAATGTTTACTGGTATAAATCCAAGTGTCTATGATTTTCTACGGGCAAGCAGTGCAATCTGCTTGCATTAAGTCAATTGTAGAGCATGTTAAATAAATGACACAAACAAGAAATACCAGACCCCTTGTAGGGTATTTTAAATGAATTAACAAAAAAAACCCATGAAATACCAGACACTTGTAGGGCACATTTAATGAATAACACATAAACAACATACCACATACTTGCAGGGCACATGAAATGAATGGAACAAACATGACATACCAGACACTTGTAAGGAATATTAAATGAATTACAAAAAAAAAACATGAAATACCAGACACTTGTAGGGCACATTAAATGAATAACACACAAACAACATACCACATACTTGCAGGGCACATGAAATGAATGGAACAAACATGAAATACCAGACACTTCTAAGGCAGGTTAAATGAATTACACGAACATGAAATACCAGACACTTGTAGGGCAGGTAAAATGAATGAAACAGACATAAAATACCAGACATTTGTAGGGTTTATTAAATGGATTACAAAAAAACATGACATATCAGAAACTTGTAGGGCAGGTTACATGAATTACACAAACATGACATACCGAACACTTGTAGGGCAGGTTAAATGAATTACACAAACAAAACATACCAGACATTTGTTGGGTAGGTTAAATGCATAATTCCATACATATGACTGATTTTAATATGTG
This sequence comes from Apostichopus japonicus, assembly GCF_037975245.1. Taxonomy (NCBI): domain Eukaryota; kingdom Metazoa; phylum Echinodermata; class Holothuroidea; order Aspidochirotida; family Stichopodidae; genus Apostichopus; species Apostichopus japonicus. The sequence continues at coordinate 29,938,244 of NC_092562.1, read as the reverse complement.
GATACCTTCTCGTGCTCAACAAGGGGAGTCAACATGACAATGGTAGGAACATTTTCTTGCCAGACCATTCGCCAGAAATCGACAACAGAAGCCTTGTTAGGACCTGTTAAAATAATATATATTGTGGTTCTATCAAACTTTCAAATCTTTAGCCTTCACCTTATATTTAAACTGATCAATGAAGTTACTAAAGACATCCATATCTTGCAATACTTTAACCACACATTATAAACATAATTCAAAACATAAATACATTGACAGAAGCTTTAACCATTTCTGGCATTTGTATAAAAAAGATAAGCACTTAAAAGATTTATAAGTTACTGATAATCATGAATGAAAATTTTCAATGTGTATATTATTGAAACAACAGAGTGGAAGTTAACGACTAGACTTGGATGTTTACATGGTTTTCTATTGTTCACATTATGACACCCAGCAGCATAAAACCAAAGTATGTCTATCAGAGTCTTCAATAAGAACTATAACAATGCACTTCAATGGCCTCACTTTAATACTGTAGTCAACACTTACAGTACTAACCATGCATGACATTGCCAATTCCCAAGTAACATAATGACCTAGATATTGTTCTTGAATTGCTGTCAGGACACTCATAGATGTAAGAAAACATTTACAGTTGTGAAGTAAAGGTCAATACTGAGGAAACTAAACATGTTTCTTCTGTATTTGGATTATAGGCTACGACACAGCTATAAAACAGTTCATAGTAGGACTTAATATACAAGAATGGATACATTTACAAGATAGACACCAGCTTTCTCTACTGAAACCTGAGTGGTCCAATATATGATTTAGTACAGGAAGGCATATTTTTCATATGTTACTTGTCATTTAGCCTCTGAAGAAGATCCTGCTAGGATCGAAACGTCAGGCAAACTTACTTTACACTTTTAATATGTTGGTACAATTACAATTCACTAGTGTTTTTAATATATGAGTTAATTAACAGTTCACTAGCATTATGCTATAATGTGTTAGTTAAACTTTCACCATCCCAATGACAATTTTATTGAAACATACCGTGTGATGCGATGAACTTTTTGGGAGATTTGTAACCCTGAGAAAAAGAATGACAAAAATTAATTCTACAACCTTTTATTTGTTATTGTCATTTGTGCCCCTGAATGGTTGATATTTAAATGATCTTCTATTGGCATAATATTCTATGTGACCATTCCATGCTTTCCTTTTTAATCTAATTTAGATATAGTGTTAAGGGAGCAGAAGCTCTGTCAGACTCTCCAGACTACCTGTGCTTTTATTGGAAAAATTAATAAAGTTGTCTTCTGGCTACATATTAAATGTAAGCTGGTCATGATGAGACCCTAAATTATGATGTGGAAATAACATTCAAAATAAAATAAAACAGAACAGACGTAAAAAAAAACCATCACAAATCCTTCACTTACGAACGGCTTTCGCCATGAAAGTTTCGAAAACATTTTGTGCCAAAACAGATTGCTTCATAAGTTTCGGGTATGGTACAGGAATTGTGCTTCAATAACCCAACAATTAAAGCTCTCAAAGATTCATTCAACAATGCTAGGCAGATCAAAGCTATTCATTCCTTACATCAATTAATGTATAACGCGTCCCACCTTACACTACAACATCCATTACAAAGAAAAATGATTCAAGATGAGAATCAGTTACATGTGAAACATATCAGCATGAGGCATTGATATAGTGTAAATATAGACCACATTATATACTTACATCAGCATGTGAGGCATTGATAAAGTGTAAATATAGACCACATTCTATACTTACATCAACATGTGAGGCATTGGTATAGTGTAAATATAGACCACATTCTACATTTACATCAACATGTGAGGCATTGATATAGTGTAAGTATGGATCACATTCAATACTTACATCAATGTATAAGGCATTGATATATTGAGGGTATTGACCACATTAAATACTTTCATCAATACATGAGACACTAGTGAGAGTATGAACCATATACAATACCCACATCAATATATGAGGCATATATAATGAGTATGGACTACATTAAATACTTACATCAATATATGAAGCATTGATGTAGTCTGAGTGTGGATCACCATTAATTTTCTCAAGAACAACACGAGAACTGTCATCTGTGGAATTAAAAAAAAAACATAATTCAATTAAATTTCCATTTAATTCAATTTTCTTCAAAAATTTAGACAGGTAGAATAACATTACAAGCTATTACATTGTAAGCGCTATTAAAGGAAACTGATTGTTCGTCATAGCTATATCAACTATTTAGAATGAAGAAAAGCAAACACCAAAAAACAATGAAATAATATATATATATATATATAAATATATATATAAATGAAAATCGGGATGAGTTGGAAAATCAAGAACAGTGAAAAAACTTCCAGCCTCCACCGGGATTCGAACCCGGGCCTCCCGCTCTGTACGCGGACACCGTAACCACTAGGCTATGGACGCTGATTGTATGTCCAGAGGTTCGATACCGGTAAGGAAGGTCGTAATTCCACTGTAGGCATTTGTCACCTGTATCGAACAATACTAGTTCTGTTTTTGGTGACATATTTTGCCTTACTCTAGAGATCAAACATGATGCTAACCAACTTGAAATCATTTGTGATTCCTAAAGCCGAATTTCGAAAGAGATACTTTGAACAGACTTTATGTTAATGAAATGGAGGTAAACGACAAAGGCAAATGAATATATATAAATGAAAATCGTAATGAGTTAGAAAATCAAGAAGAGTGAAAAAACTTCCAGCCTCCACCGGGATTCAAACCCGGGCCTCCCACTCTGTACGCGGACACCGTAACCACTAGGCTATGGACGCTGATTGTATTGTCTAGAGGTTCGAAACCGGTAAGGAAGGTCGTAATTCCACTGTAGGCATTTGTCACTTGTATCGAACAATACTATTTCTGTTTCTGGTGACATATTTTATGTATATATATATATATATATATATATATATATATATATATATATGTATATGTATATGTATGTATATATATATATATGTATATGTATGTATATATATATATATATATATATATATATATATATACATATATTTTTATATTAAAGAAACCAAAACAATACACACACAGCAAATATTATTCAGGAGATGGAGAGTTATTGTGTAGATCAACTTTTCAAATATTCTAATACTTTCAGTCAACATTTCAATATGAGTAGCCATATTATTCAACTTGTGGGTCTTACATGGGATGATGTTTCCATAGCGATTCTTTGTTTTGTTTTCTGGCTTTTCTGCTACAGTCCACGGATGGAGCTTATTCGAAGGTAACGTCTGGTGAATGAAATTAACAAAATAAGGAGACAACATTTTTTCATAGAATATGAAAATTTAAATTTACTAAACAAATGAACCCAAATCATCTGAAGAAAGGAAATATTACGAATAAAAAAAAACTTTTAATAAAGAAGTATTAAAAATATTAATTGAAAGTTTTAACCTTAAAAATGAAATAGATATAACTTTGTGTCACAACAAAAACATTTGAACATATCTCATATGCCAAACTAGAGGATGGGACATGCATTACTGTATCATACAGTAGTGTTACTGCAGCATTTCTTTAGTGAAACGGCAGCGTTAATGAAGCATACATTATTGTAGCGTTACTGTTTCATAATATATCATTACTGTCGAGTACTGTAGTATTACTGTAGTATAATGTAGTCACTATAGCTTCACTGTAACATGAACAAAGCATTATTTTAGAATATGTTAGAGCTACTTTAGCCTAACGTTACTGTTCCTCGTGTAGCATTACGGAAGTATTACTTTACTGCAGCTTTACTCAGCTAATAGATGAACCCAAATCGGCTGAAGGAAGCAAATATCACTAATAACAACTACCATGGCTGACAAAGAAGTCTAGCACTACGAACATCATATACCAGCACATGAGTGAAGCATTATTGCAGTGTTGTACGTTGTAGCATTACTGTATTATTAATGACTGCAACATCACTGTAGTATACACTGCAACATTAATGCAATGTAAATGTTAATGTAGTATAACAGTTGCATTACTCTAGTATTATTAAAAGCACCATTACTCTCATTTTTATGAAGCATTACTGTAGTACTACTGAGAAGTTTCTACAATATTGCTGTAGTATATAAATGTAAGGTTACTGTACTATTACTGTTATATTTCTGCAACATTACGGTAGTGCTACTGTATTATTTCTGTAAAGTTACTAGAGTATTGCTGTAACATAACCGTCAGGTTTCTGCAAAGTATTGCAGTATTACTGTGGAATTATTGCAGTAACTATATAGTAACTGCAACATTAGGGTAGTTTTACTGCACCCTCACTGAAGTATTACGTGCAGTAACAGTATTTTGTTATTACAGTAATTCTGTAACACTGCTGCAGGGGTTACTGAAGGGTTGCAGAATTATTACTGTAACATTAAATGCAGCGTTGTTGTAGTGTTACTGCGGAAAAAATAATGCACCATTAATATGTAAGGTTTCATAAGCTTTTGTTTGGAAATGTAGGAGACTTTCTCAACATGTATAAGTTAAACCATACGTGATAAAAGAAGTGCCTTAAAATAGCATAGCCTGGAATGATGATTATACAACAGCACAATAATACTGTAATATTAAAATAATATTCCAAAGTGAACATATCTATTTTTATTAGAAAAATATTAATTCAAATGTCTTTAATATCACAAAGGTCTCCTCAGTATATTCACAGTGCAGGAGAGCCAGTGTGAGTGTGAGACAGAACCAAGCCCATGAGTATGACTGAATTTTGTCTAAAGTCTTGAAGGGAATTCTTGAAAACATGGTATACTGTACCTCAAATTCAGTAAAGAAATTATCTGTTCTGTTTTCTTTTTTCTGTTTTACATACGTAGCCAAATCTGCTATCCTGATCAACTTGTCATCAATAACTGCATATTCATTCAACTCTGGTTTGCTCCTAGCAGATTCATCATCTTCAGCATATCCTGGGTTAGTCACTGAGACAAAACATTACAAAAACACATCAGCATCTAACATCTTTGAAATTTTAAGCTATTCAAAAGAAATCCATGAAATTGTGAAAGAAAAAAGAAGACTTTAAGATCAAATAAAAGAGCATGTTGAACAGGAAGGAATTTGAAAAAATCATCTATGACAAAGCAAGTTTATGTTCCATAAACTGAGGCTTGTATCCAGCCATATACCAACAATTTCTTCTTGAAATTGAAAACCATGAAATTGTGAAAGAAACAAAAAAGGAATTTAAGATCAAATAAAAGAGCATGTTGAACAGGAAGGAATTTGAAGAAATCATCAATGACAAAGCAAGTTTATGTTCCATAAACTTAGGCTTGTATCCAGCCATATACAAACAATTTCTTCTTGAAAATGATGGTTGAGATACAAATATGCCAAGAAGTTTTAACTAGCATATTACACTTCATGAGAATGTCATTGATTTATTTCAATACTGAATATTCATAGAAGGTCACAACATTATGAAGCAAGTACAGAAAAATTGGTACTTGAAAGTAAATAATTTTAGTATTTAGTGTAGCCAACATAAAAAAGCATTCTAAAACAATTTCTAATCATGATACTGCAATATATCTAGTATAAATTCATCAGATTTTTACATATTTAATATACAATTCCTTTTTAACTATTGAGGTTTTACAATAAAGATGAACGGCAAACTTGGGAGATGGTAAATACAATGAAGGAAAATATAGAAAGAAAGACAAAACAAGGAAATGCTAGGAAACCAGTTTTTTTTTTTAAGACAGCAGGAGAGGTCCTTCCCCTATTGAGATATCTTAAGCTGCATATAGACTTGTTTTTGTTACTTGTTATGATTATGATTTACATGAGTGTCAGCTCTGTGGTGAACGCCAGTGCCTTCCATAAGGTCCCCCGTTTGAGCCATTCCAAGATTAATGTATGTCGTCCAGTTACAGAGTTGTTGACAATTGACAGTTCATAATCATGGACATTAAAATGAATTTAAGAGACTGACTTTTATCAACTTGCGGCTTTGATAAGGCAATGAGGCTTCTTCGCGAGCTCCTGATTGCAGGGGGATCTCTTTCAACTATCATACCCTAACACCGCCCAGCAAAAAATGTACCCTAATTTTACCGCGGTAAACTATGGTAAATGTGTGGTAAATAGGGTAAATTTGTGGTAAAATTGTGGTAAAATCAACTGCGGTACATTTACCGCAGTTTTACCATGGTATTACCGCGGTAAAAGTGCGGTACATTTACCGCGGTAAATTTACCGCAGTTTTACCATGATATTACCGCGGTATAAGTAGGGTAAAAGTGCGGTACATTTACCGCGGTAAATTTACCGCAGTTTTACCCTACTTATACCGCGGTATAAGTCGGGTAAAAGTGTGGTACATTTACTACGGTAAATTTACCGCAGTTTTACCATGGTATTACCGCGGTAAAAGTGTGGTACATTTACTACGGTAAATTTACCACAATTTTACCATGGTATTACCGCGGTAAAAGTAGGATAAAAGTGTGGTTCATTTACTGCGGTAAATATACCGCAGTTTTACCATGATATAACCGCGGTATAAGTAGGGTAAAAGTGCGGTACATTTACTACGGTAAATTAACGACAGTTTTACCATGGTATTACCGCGGTAAAAGTAGGGTAAAAGTGTGGTACATTTACTACGGTAAATTTACCATAGTCTTACCATGATATTACTGTAGCAAAAGTAGGGTAAGTTTATATGGTACATAAACTACATATGTGAAATTCCTACAATTGTGCCTTGATTAACCACAGTAAAAATAGGGTAAAACTATACGGTGCAATTATACTATGGTAAATTTACCATAATTGTACCACAGTAGAACATATATGCAATGTAAGGTAAAACTGTCCTGCAATTAGTGTAAAATCATGGTAAACTGAGGTAAAACTAAGGTAAAAGCGTAGTAAATCTACGGTAAAATTGGGGTAAAATGTGGTAAGGGCGTGGTAAAAGTATGGTAAATTGAGGTAAAACTAAGGTAAAAGCGTGGTAAATCTACGGTAAAATTGGGGTAAAAGAACGGTAAACTGTGGTGAAAGCGTGGTAAATATACGGTAAAATTGGGGTAAAAGAACGGTAAAACTGGTAAATTTGGGGTAAAAGCGTAGTAAAAGCGCGGTAAAAGTATGGTAACACCGTGGTAAATTGGGGTAAAAGTGAGGTAAAACCATGGTAAATTTGTGGTAATTTACTGCGGTAAACCGCGGTTTACCGCGTCCATAGGGCCAAAACACCGCGGTAATGTACAACAAATTTACCGCGTTTTTACCCCGGTTTTACCGGGGTAAAAGTGTGGTATGTTACCGCGGTAAATTTGAGATAAATTTTTTCCTGGGAGGGTGATTTTAAACTAGATCCGTATCTGATCTCCTGCTCAGGTTCAGACCACGTGCACGAGATCAAGCTTGTATTGCATCAAATCTTCAATAACCAAAAGACTGCTATAATTTTCCGTCTAAATTTTTTTATTCTTGCAAGTACAACTGTTTGCAATTCAAGTCTTTGTCTGACAGTGTCGTGGTTCACATATGTTTCTAGAAGACTTAAAGGAGGTAGGAATAACTCCATTGACTGGAATGTTGGAAAGTAGAAGGGTTGACACTTTAGATTAATATCAACGTTTCAAGTCTAAAAAACTCCATCTTAATGTTAGAGTCGAGATGTAGAATGCTTAGGCTTAGCCCTGCTGTCTTTCTGTCGGTAAGTACAGTACATGTAATGTGCTGATTCAGTTGTATACAACACGAAAGTCTGTATTATGATAACTCAACCTAAATATGTGCTTTTGTTTACATTCATTCATCATAGAAAAGTCTTATTCTTTCGCAATACGTCTGGAAGACACTCAGCAATAAGCATTCGCTATGTGCAGGGGGTCAGAGTATGAGCTACGTGTAAATGTGCCTGGATAAAGGCATGTTATAGTTTACTTGTTATGCGACCTGCTGATTAGATCAGCAGATCGGCTTCCGGTCTAGTGTTAAAGCACCTACTATTTCCCATCAAAGATTAATTTGCATTAAAATTGTCCCAATATTCTGAAAGGGGAAAGATACTGATTTTTGCCTGAAAACATTAGTGTTTCTTTATTCCAACAAAATTGGATCTAAGCTGTGTCAATTTTAAAAGACTTTATATGAAATGGTAAAGGTTACATTCAATTTTTGGGACACAAAATTCATAGTTGTTAGCTTGATAATGGAAGCAGCCAAATGATCGTAACCATGGTTATCTCTTACTCAGATTGACATATGGGTACTCACTTACGGGTGAATATAGGCGTAGTCAAAATAATCCGATGCCACAGCCCACTTTTACAGTCATTTAAAATATAGGCTAGGAGGAGTAACTGCTCATACTTTGTTCTTTAGTTATAGATGAAAGAGTTTATGTCTCAATCTTACTCACCTGGTAGTCTTGGATGGTGTTCTCCTTCTGGCCTCTTGGAAGAAGATCTGTAAAAATGTTATGTTATCAAAGCATCACACTTCTTCTTTCTTCTGTTATTATTTGCATTCACAGGTTGCTAAATGTTTTTATCTTTTGATTACTTCCATGACATTATCTGTTTGACCTTAGTGTTACAAGTTGCTTTGGAAACCACTGATCAAAATTATTGTGGCATCAACTTTGTTTTTACAATAAACCAAGCAAACTGATATATCAGTGTTAATTGGTGCAGGTAAGGTGTTGTTTTATAAACATTTAATTTGTAAATCTTCCTACATTTTGGTTGTTTCCAAGAAGCTTACCACATGGTTCTTATTATTAAAACTAGAAGTAAGAAGCAAACTTGAAAGCGCTGATGGTTAGCTGACTGATGTGTTTAATGATTTATATCAAAAAACAAATATATCAGACAAATACAAACCAGAATTTAGGTATCAATCTAACCTAGTACTTTGAAAACAGGAAAGACCGAAACCAGAAAATCAAAGTGCAATGATATTGATGTATGAAACTTAGACAAAGACCTTAATTATTGCATATAATGAAACCTTGGCATATGAAGTTATCCTTATTACCATGTTATCTCCTGGTTTTGATACATTTGGACCATATTCTGCCAAATACTTTTAATTTTTATGAAGGGATGTTCCAATAGAAATGAACTGCACAGAAATGCAACACTAAATGCTGCAATTAATACTCTGAAACATCAAATTTACGAGATAAGGACTCACCTCCTCCGGTATATTATTACTCCGAAAGTTACAAGGACAACCAGAAAGATTACCACGACTACCGGAATGATTTTGATAATCACCAATGGCATACCTACAGGGGAAATGTTAAACATTTTGTTTCCTACATTGACGACATAATATGAATTAACAGGCAGAGTTTCATGATGAAAACTCCCATTCTGAGCTACCTGGTCAAAAGCTATCAACCCTCCAAACCTGGATGAATTACTGGACCCAGGAATTGCTCACAAGGATTATATTTTCATAGCAAATAACTAAGGTGAAACATGAGAGGTCACATCAGTTGTAACACGATTGGCACAACTGAGTGCAAGGCACCAGTGGTTTCATTGTAGAAAGCTTCATTTAATATACTGTGAGTCATTTGCAAAAATACTTGCAGACTAATGTTGAATTTCAGAAACAGGAGATCTGTCAAGCTTTGACTTTTTTACCAGCCAATTCCTGTATGCAACATAACAACAGCATACATATGATGATGTCATGCACAAACAAATATAATAAAATCTCCACTGAGATATTCAAAAGGTTAATGGGAACCAGTCAGGATGAATAGTACCGATCAATAGCTAAAACTCATTTTGAAAAATAGTCTAATCCATTCCTATATGTTACTGATATAGGCTGTCACAGCCATACAAGATCTGTAGCAAGGAAATTGCTATGGATTTATGTAGCAGCTTGACTTTTCACGCAAATGCTGTCCCCTATTATACAATATCTTTTTGACCCACTGATAGAAAGCTCATGAATCACACCTTCCAAGTTTGAATATTCATTTTATTAAGATCTGAGAATCTTTAAGGTGGATTCAGTAAGATTTGGAAGGACTTCTCACACAGAGAAACATCCAGGCTGTAAGAAAGCTGGCACCATAAATAAAAAAAATAGTGTTTCATCATGTCGGATACTTTCACATCTATGACAGGCGTAACTAAAGTATGAGATATCCTTACGAGGCAGCATTAGCAGATATATGGTTTTATGACACAACATGATCTCATGCCTGTGTTTGAAAAAAAAATACTGTTTCCAAATTTTTTGCAAACTATTGCAACAATTAGCATGAACCTTACTTGCAAGAAAGATACTGTGAGCAATGAGAAACTTGTATTACATATTTACCTTGAGGAATCAGTGCAACTACAGGAATTGGATCACTCCACACAACTACAACATCCTGTGAAAGTAAAAGTATAAAAATGAGAATCACATCATAAGCACGTATCAAGACCTCTCTTCCAGCCTTAAACCATTAATAATAATAATAATAATAAATACTACTTATATAGCGCCTCCCAAAAATCTCGAAGCGCTGTACAGTAAAAAGAAAGTCATAAACAGATAAACCAGGCTAAGAAACCAAAAGATGCAAACTCAAAAAGATACGAAATACAATATACAGATAAAACAGCAAGAGAATAAGACTACAGTAACCTACAAAAAATAAATCAGGCTAAAAAGCAAACCAGTAACCATATAAAAAGAAGCAAATACTGTGACAGTTAAAAACAGCTAAAAAGGTAAGTTTTCAAATCTTTCTTAAAACGGTTAAGATGAGGTGCTTTACGAAGGTCCCAAGGCAAATTGTTCCAGACTTCGGGAGCTACAGCGCTGAAACATCTGTCTCCGTAGAATCTTGTGTTGCACCTGCGAGGACGACATAGAAGGCTTTCGGACGACGAGCGGAGACGACGTTGTGGTGAGTAGGAAGCGACGAGGTCCGTCAGATAACTAGGGGCCATTCCGTGAATAGCTTTGAAGGCAAGAGGGGCAACGTTGTAACGAATGCGAAGATGGAGGGACAGCCAGTGCAGATCACGGAGGATTGGAGTAATATGGTCGTGCTTCTTGGAAAGTGTGACAAGACGGGCGGCCGAGTTCTGAATGAGCTGAAGTTTGGAAAGTTCAGTGGATGGAATGCAGTACAGGAGGCTGTTGCAGTAGTCCAAGCGGGACGTAATGAATGCGTGGACGAGTCGTTCGGTAGATTTGTGGTCGAGGTATTTGGCGAGTTGTCCGATCTTGTATAATGCGAATGAAGCTGCGGAGGCGGTGTTCTTCACATGATGTTTCATGTTGAGGTTACAATCAACGATGACTCCGAGGCTCTTAGCTTTCAATACAGTGTCAACGAATGAATCATCAACTGCAATTTTAGGTGATGTTGGGCACTTCAGGAATTTCGAAGAGATATGCAGGACCTCTGTTTTAGAGTCATTGAACATTTATTTGTTCTGTATGCTCCAGGACTTAATGTCACGTATGCAGGATTCCAGACGAGATATCGAAATTTCACGGTTACCAGGACTTAAGGTAAGATACAGTTGGGTATCGTCGGCGTAAAACATATAATCTATACCATGAGCGGAGACGATGTCCCCAAGTGGAGCAACATACATGGCGAAAATGGATTGTCCCAGTACGGAGCCTTGTGGCACGCCGTCATTCAGCTTACGCGGGATCGAGTGGGCTCCTTTTATATTTTTCAGATCTCTTTATTTTGATCCCTTTTTGCAGCCATTATGTTCTACCACTTTTAATTACTACTGATTAACCATATCTTTATACAGCCCACCCAATCACTTTAAAGGCCTACCTCTCCAGCTTGACTTCCTGTTCCTATTAATATATCATAACTTTCTCCTTCTCTAAGAGGCGCATTCAGGTACATCCCGTACATCTCCCCATCACCGACAGTAAACATCTGATCCTCATCTCTCTTTTCTACTTCAGCTGCTATGTATTGGTCAGGATTTTGATGGAACGATCTAAATCCATCCACATCTCGCTGCTGTCTGGTCAATGACTTTAACTGAACTCTGATGTAGTATGTTCTATTGTTAGACATTAGAGATATTAGAAGAAAGTATTATACCTGCAAGTGGGAAAATTAACTTAGCTTATTTAAAAACTGTTCATTTCTTTCTTCCGGTGCAGAAAACTTCTGGTTGGATTGGTGATATTAAACTTACATCAGTCTTGACCATTACTTATAAGATCCATTTTTGGGGGGGTTTATGTGGTAAGGCATTATTTTTACACCACCCCAACCATTGAACTAAGCATTGTATTCAATGTTTACTTAAAGCGGACAGTAAACAGGCATCCAAGCAGACTTCTCAAGCTAGAAAAAGAAAAAAATGCCAAAACAGATGCCATTGAGGCTTGGTCATCACTAAAATTGTGACAATTTGAACATCTGAGGTATCAATGACTGCCAATTGGGAAAATCATTGTCTTATAAGAGATTACAAATTTAGAGGAAACATCAACAAGCCAGCCATCTACATCCATTTTATCCAAGAAAAAGTGACTTACGAAGCATATTTTTGATTGAGAGTGGGCAGAATCAGGGTGGCAGTGGTGCCATCTTGAATGATCTCTGATGGTACAGTTGGTGGTTCCAAACCTGTAGACAATTAGAATAGATAATTTTGACCAGATGGCAGAAGCGAAGATATCGTTCAACATTCACAACTGAGAATGCAAAGCCCAGTAACTGTTATGAATCAATGGATACTATAAAGCTGTTTTCCTCTGTTGTCTTGGGGTAGTTATCCTTAACGCCCCCATCATGACCTTATTTCCAGCAATCTCTGCATTCACGATTACCACCATCCCTCCTTTTGTACAAACACAGGGATCTGTGTTTTCTTTGTTGGTAACCAGCACATCACAAACAAAGAAGAACCATTAACGACAGAAGAAATCAAATTAACTACTAAACAGGTCTAGTAACTTCGATCCAATAGAATGAACTTTTGGTATCATAGAGATTCCTTTTTGAAAGCCATCATCATGATTGGAGACAATGAAGATTAACTGTGAACGATTTTGACCTCTTCGTTAAACTGACCTTATCCCCTTGCAGATAAACAGCTAGAATTGATCATTAAATATATGGCTGAGGACCATGAAGATTACCTGTGAACAAGTTTGTCCTCTCTGTTGTACTGACAACTTCTTTTTGCCCAGCAGATGTTTGGGCATTTAGCTCAATCTCATAAAGAGTAGAGGGCTCCAGGTCTGTGAGCTGATGTACATTATTTGATCCATTATTTGCAATTTCTACTTGAGGACCAAATCCAGGGACAACGAACTGCTGATCATACAATTTCTCAATTGGTCTGTACTGAAGCTGGAGGTAAAGACGAAAAGATCACAATGATCATCGTCATTTCCCATTTTAAAATATGGATAAATAACCAGTACCTCATAAAAACTACATATAGATTCCTATCTTACACTCTGAAATATTAGGTAATTATCGTTTTATAAAATTGAAGCTCTTGTTCCTTTTTGGTTCAAAATTAGACACGCTACCCAGATTCTTCAGAAAGAATCATTTTTGAGAAGTTTGACAAAAATAATATATTCTGAAAAGAAAAATTGTGTTAACTTTAATAAATTAAATTGCATTTGTTTTATGCACAGTGTGTATTAAATGCATATTTACATTCTCATAGGAAAGCCAGTGCAGTCACATGTGGTCACAGTGGTTTAACATTGTATAGGTGTGAGATTTCATAACAAATAATGTACAATGTCGATATTTAAGTTTTGCTTGAAATCATTTAATGCCAGGATGGTGGGGGGTCATGGAGGACTATTCCTTGAAATGTTGGGTTTTCTGACCTAATGCCACCCTAATGGCCACCCAAGTACTAGTAGTGTATCAAACAGCAACTTTTTCTAACTTAGGCTAGGCATAACCTGCTACATATGCCTATTGGAAAATAATATGGAATTTAAACATCATCTGCCAAAAGTATTAAATAACTATTGAAATGATAACTCCCCTTACATATTTTGTCCAAACCAATTTGTAATGAACATGTAATTGGCTTCTGTAACATTTCTGTTCTACCAGGTGTATTATACTTCACTGCAACTCTGAGCTGCGTAAGGTAGTTACAGGCTTGAAATGTCTTTACCAATTTTGATTAAAAAAAATACATGAAGCATGGATTTGAGCCTCATGTGTCAGCTCTTAATGTCTCTTGTGTCACCAACTCATGGAATGAAATAGTCAAACTATTGAAATATATTGATTAAACCAGTTGTTGGAAAGTCACATTTTTGCAGTGTTATAGCCAAGACCTTAGTTCGAGACCGAGACCTCCATGACCGAATTATCCAGTAAAATTGTATAACTGAATATCATATGACATCCTCTGGTGTCCATTGCCTGGTATAATGTAATAATAGCAGTTAAAAACATGTTCTCTTGACAATACAGTAAATAATGGCGGTAAGATGTTGCTTTAAAACAAATGAGGCTTGTTAAAGATATCTAAACACATTACATGATATTCCTCACACCATAATTACCACCTATAACTCTCAGGCTGTGTAACTGAACGTAAACTGACACTACCAGCCATTGTTACGTCAATAATATTGGACACTCGGGCAGTTTACATGTGCGATAGACTGCTCAAGATAGCAGGATTAAGATATGTCAGCTGCAGTGGGGCTGCATTAACATGTGCGCTTGCAAAACTGCCAGTTTGTGACACTCCTGCAGCATACAGGGATTCATGAATACAAAACATAAGGAACGGTTCCCTGCTACAACTGACCATACAGTTTTTATAAGGTACGTGTGACCTATTCGAGCACTGGTCATTACCAGAAGATGTTCACTAGGTTTGCCTTCATCAGTGCATGTGCGACTATAGACGATATGATAACAATCAAATATATATCAATATATCAAATATATATCAAACATATTTCAAATATATATATATATATATATATATACATATATATACATACATATACATATATATATACATATATATATATATATATATACATATATATAACCCTAAAGTGTACAGTACCAGGACACCGTCAAAAAACCCACCTTGGATGGACTTTCCATTTAAAGCCACATATAAGTCTTAATGCAAATGCGTCGTTAAGGATAAATTCACCGCAGACTGGAGGGATTGATAGCAGTGCATGGAACTTGGATCGCATCTTTTATGCAACTCATTGACAGATATATCAGAAAAGCGATAGTAACTGTGTCTTCTTTACGTACTTCAAACAATTTTTAGTATGATAGAGGGACACTTGCATATGTCCCCCTATTCACAGTTAAGAGTACAGTACATATGTTCACATAATGTGTGCATTTATACAACTCTCCGATCGGTATACGGTTTAAGTGTGTGTGTGTCATTCATTCATTGCATGTCATAGGAAAGAATCTTATATAAAAAAGTTGACTGCATTATCGGCAATTTTAAGCAATTAATTTGCTCAAAATATAACCAGCTAATGTAGAACTTTCAATTGTCAGTATACACATTTTAGTAGATTATAACAACACTATTTTCCAATGTTACGGTGTGACAAAAACCCAAATTATGGTAAAGATTTCTTGATTAGAGTTCGACCTATTAAATGATAATCAGCTTTGCCGAGTACCGATTAGTTTCTGTGCCAATCGGGCCGATGCCTATTACCTTTAGTGGATAAGCAGTTTTATTTTAATATTTCATTGAAAAAGATAACACAATCCCGAACGTTTGCTTCAAGTTTTGCCATATGTAAGGGAAACCTTCCGATGGAACGTTGTTTAAACGATCATACACAGTAAGTCAATGGCGCTTCTCCATTGACATTACTACACGTGGGAAAACCAAACACTAAAGTCCCATTGACGTTTTCGCTGGAAATCAGACATAGCTTGCTCAGATTTTTCCACCGAGGAAAACCTAATTAGCTTGGTCTTTTACAAAGCCAGTATACTTCAGGCATACTGTGGTCACCACATGACATTAAATTAGGGTACAAGTTGCATTATAAGAGGCATTATTTTGTTAGTGGGGGGGGGGGGTGTGGGCGGCTGTATTTATGGGTGTGAAGGGTTTTTTTTGCCACGGATTTTATTCAGTAAACTCTTGGCTCTATTGTTGAACCACTAGTGTGCATAGGGAGTAAAATGTTGGGGTTGTGTGAGTGGAGGTGGGGGGCAGACTTGTGACTATCTTGACGGATATGGCTTTAATCCATTTGGCTAGATGGAAGATCCATGTCTAGCATATTCAATGACATTGGTCAGCAATTCATCAATCATACATCCTTTCCCTCCCCATCACAGCCTATGTTCCCTAAGCCTTTTTCAATGTTACCAGAAACACAATACATATGATCACATTTTGCACAAATTGTGATTGGTAATCAGCCAGCTGCTGGTCTACTGAGGTCTACTTTATACTATTACTAATTCTAGGCTAGTCAATAAAGCATTTGGTAAACGAATTAATATCTAGCAATTGCAAGAAAGTATTACGGTATTACCTAGGCTTCCAAAGTCAATCTCGACGGCTCTCATTTTGATAGTGCAACATGGATACCGCGCCGATTCGCGAACAAAAGTTAGGTTTACCGTTCTTGCTTGCATACAGTGTGAAAACTTGCGGCCATACGGACAACACGTTTACCTGTACACACGTCCATATGAGCTCTACATTACACTAAGCGACATTGCGCGGTGATGACGTCACAAGGTTTGTATACCAAAAGAAACTGCGTCAATATGAACATGGATATCAGTATATGTATCACCGAAAGGGATAGGGATCGAAATTGTGACTTTCAAGGTCACAGTTCCATTGGTCAGTTTTACCAGCATTAAAAGAGCATCGATAGTAAAACATATACCTATAGGACGATAAAATAAACGAGATATATCTTGATGGGTCCCTAATAGCTAAATTTTGCACAGGTCACATATACTACTACAAAATTTGCCAAGCTATAAATATCCATTCAGATGTATAATCGTCCAATCAAAATAAAGGGGTGTAGAGGGCAGCATCCACGATCAATGGGTACTAATTACCTGTACACCGAAGCCCTCATAACAGAATGAACATACCCTTAAACATTAGGGGAACACGAAAATGTTCTCCTAACGTTACTGTCCCTCTAAGGTAGCAATTTTCAATATGCAATGGGCACCTAATGTGCACTTTATATAAATATATATATATATATATATATATATATATATATATATATATATAAAAGATGCAATGCATACTTATACAAACTGTTTTCAGGAAAAGGTAGTACATGTTGTTAGCATTAAATGCCAAATCAGTATCATAGACATTCAAAGGTTTCAATGGGCCAGAATGAAACTCTTAAATATATTTGTTTCATCATGTGTTGCTTAATAGTAAATATATGATGGTTTCCTCTCAAGACCAGTTAAATAATTGAGACCATGTAGGTCCACAAAGGTTGAAGCCAAGACCAGCAAAACGTGGTCTCAAGGGCTACATACTGGTCATTTGTAGTAATTCTTATTTGTACATGTAGAAACAGCCAGGGATTTTCCTGTTTCCATAATAATTAGACTACTAGTTTGGAACACTACTGCACTGAATAATAATGAGTTTATACAATAATGAGCATAAATAAAGAACAATAATGATCATATAGCCAAGTCTGTGATAGAAATGATGTTCCGTAGGATGTGTATCAATATCGATTGATTACATCGGTTGTATTTGTCTGTAGCTTCAACATAGAATCCACAAATCACTCTTAAATAATTGGCGCTTTTAAGAAAACCTTGTATTGCATGCTGTTGTTATCATGTGGATTATTTACAAAAACAATTGCAAGCATTTTATCACGACAATGTCAAAGTAGTCAAATCATTCACAAAGATGTAATTCTGACTCACAAAAAGAGAGGCACACCTGGTTAATTTTTGTCTACAATCTAGCTCGAATTAGCTGCTATAACTCTGTCAAATTGATCATTCCTTGGAGATCTGAAATAAACCTATTACATATAATCCTTACTAAAAAGAAACAATCATGTTATGCAAGTTTAAAGCTTGACTTTTACAGTCCACAGGGTAATAAAAACTGTTAAGCTAACGACACACTTCCGAATGATCCTTACAAAATTTACATCATTAGTAGTTATATAGTTCTAAGGATAAACATAAACTATACATAAGCTGAATATAGTTTAGTGAACATTCACATGTAAGACACAACAAATAATCTTCAATACAGATACAGCTTTTCTTGTAAATAATTCATTGCTTGCCCAGTTGCATTCTGTTAAGAGATATATGGCAAAATTCAAACTCAGGCAAGCAAAAATGAACCATATTGTGTAGGTTTAAGCTTGTGTTTACCTGGTAAGTAACTGCTTCACTGCATAAACTGATAAGATCATCCCATTCTATTGTCAGTGAAGTCTCTACCTTATCAGTAACAGTCACATTTCCTTGAGGATAAGGCACTGTAAAGGGATAAATAATTAAATGTTACCTTATCACCATGCCTTTAATGAAAACTGGCAATCGTTTACAAAATGCACCAATGCATTGTCAAGACACAAATTCTGTATGAATTGCCTGTGCATGGAAATATTTTCACAAATGCGCACAAGCAAACACTACGTTGAAACGAGCAAAATGTTCAGACCCTTGACAATAAGCCTAACATTCAAGACTCATTCAACTAGCAAAGCAAGAGATAAGCTTGAACATCCCTCCTGTGGCTTTAAGATGGAGATACATCAAAGCCTAGGCAGGTGAAAGAGATGAGGGGAAAAACTGAGTAATGGGCCTAGTTTTAAGCTATGGGATTTAGGCCCAATAGTAATATTATCAGATTTAGAGCAAATTAGGGTCTCTTTTAACGTCTGCTACAGCTAAGTTATGTGTGGAGCTCTTATATCCATATATCACTAGTATTTATGGCTATTCATAAGTTTTTAATATATTTTGAAAAAAATACATGATCACTTTCAAAATATTGCGCAAATCTTGAAATTTATAACAAAACTTAAAGACAGTGTCATACCTTCATTTCTAACCATTCATTTTCCTAACACTAAGTCTTTATTATGTCATAAATATTCCGGATTTCTCATATATTATCTGGCTGTAGAACAAAAAGAAGGTAAACCTCTTACCTTGACACAGTGTTCTCTGTCTATACAGTCTTAAGTACTAAGAGCTCACTTCCCCCTGTCCTTTTCTCACTAGTATTATTTCACATAAATTATCTGGCTGTAGACCAGTAAACTGATAAGACTCTTACCTTGACACAGTGTTCTCTGTCTCTGAGTGTTACTAGGAGCTACTTCCCCTCCCTGTCCCTCTCTCACTAGTATTATCTTGATTTCTCATAGATTATCTGGCTGTAGACCAGTAAACTGATAAGACTCTTACCTTGACACAGTGTTCTCTGTCTCTGAGTGTTACTAGGAGCTACTTCCCCTCCCTGTCCTTCTCTCACTAGTATTATCTTGATTTCTCAAAGATTATCTGGCTGTAGAGCAGTAAACTGGTAAGACTCTTACCTTGACACAGTGTTCTCTGTCTCTGAGTGTTACTAGGAGCTCCTTTTCCTCCCCGACCTTCTCTCACCAGAATTATCTTGAATTCATAAAGAGTGTCTATCTGTAGACCAGTTAACTGGTGAGACAGATTGAGTCCTTCCTTAATTTCTATGAAATTATCCGCTGCTGTCTGTTGATATTGAATCCTATAATCAATAATAGGTCCATCTCCAGGATCCATCTTGTCATCCCAGGGTCGCCAAGAGACAGTGATGCTTGTAGAAGTTACATCAGTGAAGATTAGCACATTGGATGAATTAGCATAGACTGGTGGAACTAAGGAAAGGAATAAAGCCATCAGGTCAATTAAATTTTGTAAATTGTAATCCCATGGGATAGACTAATTGACTCCTTTCCTACTGAAAGTCGCCGAAGATAACAAGAAACACCCAGAGCAGGTGTGTTTACATTCACGAATGGTATAGCTTGATCAATCACCACATAATTAATTAAACCACCCGAGAATCAATTAAATACTTTTATTGACCACTTAACTGACTGCCTCTTCAGCATGAATTTAGAAAACAAAAAATATATTCCTTACGGGTGACTTTAACATTGACTTACTGAAAGTAAATGAAATATTTAACATACAGAATTATCTAAATGTACTATCACTTTATTCACTCTATCCATTGATTGACAAACCTACTAGAATTACTAGCTCCACATCATCCCTGATTGATAATATTTTTACTAATACTATTAGTAACCCAATTAAAAGTGGTGTCTTTGTCACTGACATTTCTGATCATTATCCCATTTTTTGCATTTCAAATAATAAAAAGGAAAATAGACCTACTAAAATATCTTTAAGAATAATACTTCACGAAAAAATATCGAATCCTTGAACAATGATCTTAACAGTGTTGACTGGTCTATTGTCAATAACGACCATATTCCTGAGACAGCTTTTACTAAATTTTCCGAATTCCTTATTCAAAAGTTTAACAAATGTTGTCCCTATACCAAAGTAAAACAGAAAGTAAAGTATGAAAAGTCCCCTTAGATGACCACTGCAATATTGAAGTAAATTAGACATAAACGTAAATTGTACTCCAGGTATATTTCATCTCCTACACCAACCCAGAAATAACTCAAAATTATAAATACATGCTTAGCACTATCATAACTCATGCTAAGAAAAATTACTACTATAATCTTATTAATGAACATAAAAACAACTCCAGCCAAATGTGGAAAGTTATCAATAAAATCCTCCACAAAGACAGAAAAACTCAGGGTAATAAGTTTTTTTGTCAATGAACACGACTTAACCTCTGATGAAAATATAATTGCTAATGGATTCAATAATTACTTTCTACTGTTGCCAAAAAATTAGCAGATAAATTAACCAATGGTCATCACAACCCACAAAGTTTTGTAAATAGTAATATTTCGAATTCTTTTGTCATGTTTCCTACCAATGTAGATGAGGTACGTCTTGTAATATTAAATTTTAAAAAACGGTAAAAGTCCAGGTTATGAAAACATAACAAATGATGTTCTTAAATATACGATGGAAGCTATAGTACAACCATTAACACATGTAACCAATCTTTCAGTTTCAAAGGGTGTATTCCCATGTCAGTTATAAACTGCTAAATTATTCCAATATTTAAAACCGGTGACCCAAGGTTTTCTCTAACTACAGACCTATTTCACTTCTCCCTTCAATTTCTAAAATATTTGAACGCTTTAGCGTATGATAGGTTGTACAAATTTGTATCAAAACACAACATACTCTATTCAAATCAGAATGGTTTTCGAGATAATCATTCTACTTACATGGCCGCCATAAATCTTATTGACAAAATTTCTACCGGATTGGATAATAGACAATCAACTGCCGCAATTTTCATAGATCTCTCTAAAGCATTTGATACTATTGACCATAATATTTTAACGGATAAGTTACTTGCCTACGGTGTACACGGTACAACGCATAGTTGGTTCAAAAGTTAGTTAACAAATTGTCACAATTATGTCTAGTTTGGCAGTAGTTCCTCTCAAATCTTGACTTGTAACATTGGTGTGCCACAAGGATCCATTTTGGGACTTTGTTATTTATTCTATACATGAATGACATTCACTATTCGTCCAGAAAATCTAACTTTATCTTATTTGCGGACGATACTACTGTGTTTTATCAAAATAAAAATCTTAATGATACTCTTAAGGATGTCGAATGTAAATTTCAACATATATCTGACTGGCTTAATTCAATCAAACCATCTCTAAATAAAGTGAAAACAAAACTTATGATATTTGACAATGAAATCCATGACACGAGTGATATTATGGTTGAACTAGATGGTCAACAGATAAAAGCATCACCTCATACAAATTTTCTAGGAATGACAATTGGTGAAAATTTAAATTGGACAAAACACGTTCACATAATATCTGTATTAAAATTTCAAAATCTAATGGCATCATAAGTAGACTAAAAACCATTTTACCCCGGAGTGCACTTTTAACATTGTATAACACACTTGTGCTCCCTCATTTGAACTAAAATCTCCTTCTGTGGGGATGTACTCACAGAACAACACTTGAAAGGTTATATAGACTACAAAAACGTGTCATTCCAAATATTTGTAAAACACATTTTAGGTGTAATACTGCACCTCTCTATAGAGCTTAAAATTCTTACTCTCTTTGACCTATATCATTATCAACTTGGGATTTTTTATATAAATTTCACAAAGGTACGCTCCCAGTAGCTTTCAATAATTTCTATTGTAGTTACTCAGAATATCATACCTTTAACACTCGCTATAAACACTCTTTATCTCTTTACTCTCTCTGCACTATGTGATTTTTGAAATTTTCTTTTGTTTGTTAAGGGTCCAGACTCGAAAAGTCTCTACTTACTTCTGGTTCCTCTACTTCCATTATAGCATATTTCGAACTTTGTTTATTGTTATTTCATCATAATGTGAGTAAATTACTCATTGAATCTGTTACTGTTTATATATATGGAAAGTGGAAAATAAACTTGAACCCGAACAGTGAAGATAGATGCAGTAAATGAACAAGGTCAATGGAAGTTACGAGCAGGAACATCTACTACAATACCACCAACAAGAACTTATACAATCACTTGTATGGATGGCTACTACAATCACCAACCTGAACACCGCCCTGGACACCTACCATATCCAACAAGAACACCAACAACAGTTACCTTTTGCCTTAAATAATCAAGTAGTAATATATTTGGTTCCCTGTAGATATCCATATGCAGCTGAGATATATATAATGTTGCTGTTGTTACACTTACGTCCACAGTTAATACAGTGTTAAATACTACTATAGTTAGACTTCTATTGACCTGGATGATATATTTTTTAGTAAAAGTCTTCAACCGATAGCTTTAAAAATGTGATAATATCCAGGTAGTTTTTTTTTGGGTGTTGTTGACTTGCCTAAATATCTATATATATCTACCGTGTTCTATGTGAAATGGGCAATCCACTTCTTCTACCGAAAGAATTCTTTCTTAATACTAACCATAAGGTATTAAGTTGATGGTCTCCATAAGCTCAGTACCACTGACGGAACAAGTCACTTGCATGGCTGTCTCTAATGTAATTTCCACTACCTTTGTTTGTTTATAACTTCTTGCATCTTCATCAGCAGTAAGTAATGTACCAGTAAGACGCAGTAACAAGTCACTCTTTGCTACCAGAGGGTTCCTAATAACAGTACAGGTCACGTTAGCTGTTTGACCAGAGTTCACTCTGACATATGTTAGGCTGAAGTTCCCTGCACCATTGTCTGGAATAAAGAACTATAAGTTGTTCTTTCTGAATAATTTATGTGTGTTCAACAAGATAAAAATGTATGCTACAATTGCTTTGATGTTTTCTCATATTGATGCAAATTGTTGTTAAATGTGTTAATGAAACGTGAAAGGCATCTTGAAGGAGCACAGAACATTGTAAATGATGGAGTATTAAGTACTAGGAAAATTTGAAAGTAAAACTAAATTCAAGTGTGCTACAATGGGGCTAGCTAATGGTGTTTCATGATCCTTTAAACCCTTCTATTTAAAAACCAAATGATGATTTCACCGCATGCGTTGATATGCATGAACAGTTTATTAAAACACTCCCATCATTGGTCTTGAACTACATGTAACTAGATTTAACGATGTACTATATCATCATATAGATAGATCATATAGAACTAGATAGTGCTAATCATTTCATGTGAATACATTCCAACTTAACTGATCAAACATTTATCAAAGTTTATTGGTTTACATTAATAATTTCTTTACAATGTACACTAAATTGCCAAATTAATTAATGTCAAGGACTGCTCCATGACTCAATAATGAGTGGTTTTGAGACGCTAACGGTATGAAGGTTAACGCACAGAGTTTAGATGCTGTTTGTACATGGATAATACTTTACCCCGGTCACACGCTATCCCAGTCCAGGGTACAGCACACCCATTGGCACAGTTAGCCTCAACTTCACTGCATGCACCCTCTCCACTTGGGCAAGAGCATCGTAGGTTGCAGGCGACACCATAAAAACCAACAGGGCAATTAACTGGCACAACAAATATAAAAATAACAACATAATTAGACTGCAACCCCCAAAGCCATGACATACTATAATGGAGAATGTTCACTCATGTTGACTTGTATAGGAATTGTTGATACTATTATGGTACAAAAACGGGACTCCATGTAATGCTGGGGAAAAGTGTATAGAATACAGCTTTGCCAAAGAGCCAATCATAAGTAAATATGAGAAGTTTCCAAGTTGGCTCTACCTACATGCATATCATGAAGACATCTAGTGACTTAAATCACATTGTCCTGAGCGTTTAAACCTAGATCAAATCGAGGGTAAGAAACTGGAGTCAACATCTTCCAGGGCAGTGTTACGTTGGGGTGCTCCGGATCAGTTAGTTCAGGGCTCCGTTATTAAATAAGTAGAATTAACAAAAGATAAAGAGAAACTCCAGACATATAAATAATTGTTGAATAAAAGCTATATTTATTGGGCGATATTGTTGCTGGAGTGTATCTGAACTACACTCTCTGAAGTCTGGAATCCTAGTCTTTCCCATACTAAAAAAATACAGTATGAAAGTCATTACAACCTTATGTGAAGGGGCAATAACCTCTCTGTGACATAAAATCTTGGTCACAGAGTCTTTTACTTATAATTACTAAGGCACATAGGAGATGACTATGACTAACCACATATGTAATACACATGACATGCAACAGGTTGTCATCTGTAGTTAAGCATGAATATTTCATGGAATTAAGACAAAGAGGGCTTCTACGAATATGATGTGGGTGCAGGGTGAATAAACTCGGGAACAGGAACTAAGTATACTCTTGAGACAAAGAGGCATGGAAGCACATGTTTATAGTAATATGATGGGGATATAACTACATACTACATTACAGTAGCTATTATGGACTGGAAGCAGCCTTTATATCTCACAGTTTGTCTACAGCTTTACATTCCTTTAACAATCTTCTCTGTCCTCAGAAATATGATATGATCAGAAAGTTCACTTATCAGTAGTAGTTTTTCTTCTGTGGATTCATAATTTATACACTATAAAGGAAACATTACTCAGACACAAAGAAAATCACAGGAAGAAGAGTGGTACTTACTAATACTTACAACAGATGTTGATCTATACCTATTTCTGTACATGGATTTTGGTTGTTTTATTCATAATATGATAATATGTTTACATCTTGGGTCTGTAAAAATTCCACTTGCCCCATCCCTGAATTCCCTACCCCAAATTACTCACACCTGTTTGGTAAGACTAGTAATAACTGAATAGATACAATACAGATATACAATATAGTTTAGAGTTAAGTTTGAACTATTGCTCAACTCTGTTTGCAAAGTGTACTGGAAAAACCCAAAGCAATGCTTTAAGTAATGGTTTGATTTATTGGTTTGAATAAATGGTCAAAAACGAATTAGTACAAAGTTGCAAACAATTTTCCTGTGTACCTGTTCTTAATTAATCACTCTCTCTTGACATCAGCCAAACAAAATCATGTATTTCTGTTGAAGTGATGGTAATCTATTCATACCTCTGCCCTACTCTCAACCGTCACACTGACCCCCTCCCCCATTCACCCAACAAGCGAGAATGATAACATTAAGAGTAAGTTGACAAAGCTTTAAAGGTTGGAAAAAACATTCCAATACTTATTTCCATTTTCAAACATTATAAAACTAAAATGTAAACATGTCTGAGCCAAATAAATATCTTACCTTGCATTGCAGACAATTTGTATCACTACAAACCTTCAGAAGAAATCAGTAATACAATATCCTATGAAATTTCCTAATTTGAATGTAAAGCAGTTCTTCCGACCTAAGTGAGATGGCAAATGTTCTTGTTTTATTTTCTACACCTGACAAGAAAATGATATTTGTTGATTAAGGCAGGGTGCAGATATTAAAGAAAAATTGTTGTTGTAAAGTTTGTGTAATCCCCAAGAAGGGGGCACAAAATTTACAACCATAAAGGGATTTTCTCTATAGCCTGTCTAACTCACATTGACAGTTTATTCCTGTCCAGCCATCCTCACATTGGTTATTTTGACACACACCTGTGTCTAAAGCGCAGAGAGAGTTATCTGCACAATGACACTTCTGTTTACAGTTAGCACCAAATTTTCCTCTCTCACAAGCTGTGGAAATAAACAAAACACAAAGTCTAATTAATAAATAACAATTAATGAGTAAATTTCTCAAGATCACTTCAATAAATGAGAGAATCTCAAGACAAGTTGACATTTTTATCAGAGTGATGCTTCTTTTGAGTTTTATTATTCTAGTATGGTTTTACACAAAAACATGTCCAAAAATGAATTTACGTTATATCAATCAAATGCTTGGAAGGAAAAAGGTGTCAACAATTAAAGAAAAGCAAAATATTAAGATAGTCCAATTTTATATCCCCACAGGAAGATCAATCGTTAAGATTACTCAGTTTCACCTTCTTAAACCACACAATGTGATATCAATATCCAGTAATGCTCAGAATAAACCTTCTAATGGGTAATAGCGTATAACCCACTAGACATATGTTCAATACTTGTTAATTGGCAAGTGAATTGGATTGGAAAGATCTTACACGGAAATTACAAATTTTCAGTAAAGTTCTTCCCTTCTTTCTTTCTGTTTTTTTTTTTTTTTGGGGGGGGGGGTTGGGGTGAAAAAGGCAGGGGAATGTTTAGTGTTATACACTAATTTTCTTTTTTAGCATATCAATACTTTACATATGTACTTTTAGGAAATATTATCAGTGTAATAATAATCACATTTAAATGAGAGATAATAACACACAGAGTAATTGAGTGGAAAGTTGTGTCAGGACCTTTAAAACTTCACTGCAACTATATACCTACTTAGTGTACAGTCCAATCCTTTGTAGCCTGCAGGACATAAACAGCCAAGAGGATCAGGATAACATATGATTGCACCCTGACATCCACCAGCATGGTCATTACCAGAATTATCACATTTATACTCAGCATTCTGACCAAAGACATTCCTGCCATGAACTGTTGATGAAAACATGATACAAAGATTAATAATAATCTAGGTAATCACGGCATCAACCAGCAGCCACAATGAAACAAATAGTGACACAATCTGTCCAAGACATTCCGACCATAAACTGGTGATGCAAACATGATGAAGGAGTAAATAATTAGTGAAAGATATTTCTGGATAATGGCAGCTCTAACAGAACAGGAGCTTAATCTGATTAAAAACATGCCGAGGAATAAGGTTCAAGAAATATACATAATCCAATGAAATGTCAGATCATAAAATACATCTATTAGGTTTCTGGTTAAATTAAATTATAAAAATTGACCAGTGACACAATCAAACCAAACAAATTTCTACCCATCTATGTTGTAGGCTGCAAATTGAAGATAACTTCAAGAGTAATATAATGATCATGTAAATGGCTCTTAATTTCAACAAGTTTTCTGGCAACACTTACATTAAAGGCCCACAATGACCAAAAAATAATTCCTGCCAACAACGACATGTTGTTGGGCACCAAATTAAGTATTAAAATCATAATTTCTATAGCTCATATGTTCTTGTCATGCCACTACAGAAGGAAGAGAGCCCATTCTGATGGAATAAATGTGCAATCAATAAAATTAAACTCAGAAACATAACTTATGGGTAATGTCATCATTTCCAACGGTCCTTTACTACCCGAGGTACAGATTATTAACAATAATCATACGATCGAATGCAAAAATCGTGTATTGTACGTTACTTACTATGTTCACAATTGTTTCCACTGAATCCAGGAGGACAAAGACACAGACCAGTTAAATCTGAACAAACTCCTCCGTTAATACAAGGTTCACATGTATTAGTACAGCCAGGTAGACTCCACATGTTCTCTGGACATGCTACAGTTATTGAAGAGTGAAAATTATCTCATTATGAGTAACCAATCAATCAGAAGTTTGTGCAAAGTAATTAAGTAGTACTTAAAAATTTAGTAGTGAAAATACTACTTTTCATAATATGTGTGTGTTTGCTTTGCATGTTTACTAACTTATGTCCATACTGTGCAATATCAATCAAGGTTCAGTGAAATTAACAATCATTTGTTATTATATTGAGCCTCGGAAATTTACCAGGTCGGATCTAGCATACGGGTAGGTAATCACAACTTTGTTTGCCACTGAAAAAGTTTGCAAAGCAGGGCTTCATATATATCATATGCTATTTTAACATTTAGCACAGAAGGCAACATATTGTCAACAAGTTAGAAAAAATTCGAGCCTTTCCTACATAACACTAAAAATATATTCAACACAATGTGTTCATTTTGAACAGCTATTCTTAAGTATTAACTAACTATTATTTGGTCAGTAAAGCATTTCTCCCTTTCAGGAAGTGCTAAAGATAAAAAGATGGAGGCAATAGAGCAACTTCATTTGGTTCCACACCCAAACCTTGCAATACAAAAGGGATTCAGCTAAACCTTTGTTTAGAAGGATGTTTATAATTTGAGCTCAATCATATGTCTCCAAACTTGTAAGCCAATTACCCCTTGAAACCACAAGACTGTTGCCATTTATTTTTCAGTTTTGACTTAAAATTCCTTCTTCACCTAAAACTAGCACTGATAATCACTGAGAGTTAATTACGACAAAGACTGTCTTTTCCACAGAATGATGTTTGTATAGTACTTCTATTAAGCTCTCATCAAAGTAAGAAATAGGTCATGTAAACTTTATTAACCAGTTTTCAATTCTGTGAAATATATCGTTTCATGTTAAGTTCTGAGAACCTAAAAATACATGATAGCATAGATTTGGTTATGATAAAAGGCCAAAAAATGGGGAAAGAAACAGTTAGAGAAAACCCACTACAACCGTTCTAAACACTTTGGGTGGTAGAATGAGAAAGGAATTAACCGGAAGGGTCTGGTCATAGAGAGCGCAGTGTTAAAAGGATACCAGTCTATTCTAGACAATGTATAATGAGAGTACTACCATTGTGAGGAGAAAGGGAAGTGAGGAAGAAGTAAATATGAAGAAACCTATATTAACAATATACATAAGATGTGAAAATCAAACAAAATACACACCTCTGACAATCACATTCATGATGGCATGGACTTGGTTAGAGTAATCACCATTTTTATGGCACTCAAAGACAACAGAGTTCGAAGCACTAGCATCACCACAAGATGTCTCTTCCCAACAGCGGCTGCCTGTTGACCCATCTGGATCCCACACACCATCTCTCCTCCAACGAAGTTTTCTCTTAGCTACGCTTGACTCAATCAGGACAGTCACCTTATCTCCCATTGATGCACCAATGGAATACTCCAAAGCTTTAGTAGTTGCTGAGAAGAAATTTAAACAGTTAGGTAGTGATAAATAGTTACATAATCGTTTTAAATATTATTTTGCTGTCCTCTTTGCCATGTTTGTTGGTAAATCTGCTTTCAAATTGCCAAAATGTTTGCTTCAAGTTCTTGTATCAGGCAAATAATCTATGCAGTTATGTTGACCATTGTGTGTGTATGTGGATTATAAAACAACATTTACAAGCTCCTCTCAACGGTAAGTTCGATGGACTTGACACTTGGTGGGTGTATGCCTGAATAGGGCTGCAGTGCCTCTGTGACTTATGACATTAGAAACTCAAAGGTCAACATCTAAACTACTAATTAAAAATACACACCATGCATTTAGGTTTCAGTGACATAATAAGCTGCACTTTTTAAGATATGATATCAAAAACTTCCTTTCTTCAGATATGCTTACACAGATGTTCCATTTCATTCTTGAGAAATATGACCTACATGGAATGTATGAAACAAAAAAGGTAAAGGCTTTGGTACTCAAATTTTCATACAAAGGGATACATTCAAGTTTCCTTTCTTAAGATATCGTGTTTGTAGACTTTTATTTCTGATGACCTTTGACATAAAAATAATGAACCACAAGGGTTCAATATTGGTGATATATTCTATATTATAAACATCCCAGTTTCCCTTTAAAAGAGAGATATTTTGTTTACAAAGATTTTACACTGTGACCTATCATGATCTTTGACCTCTAAATGAAACCAATAGGGTTCATCTCTATAACATGTGATATTTACATACTAAATATGAAATAAATCCACATTTCCATTCTTGATTTTCAGATTTAGCTTTTGCTGCTCTCACATGACCATTGAACTCCATTATAAACTGCAGTCTTGTTGAAATCAATATGGGGTAAACATATAGAGTTTGATATCCTTCAAGCATCCGTTTTTGTTATTTATACAATGTTTCAAGCAAGGTTTGAGGCACACAGACACAACAATATACACACAGACATCGTCATGGTTGCAGAGGTTTGAATTAAGACAATGTAAGTATGCATGTATGCATTCCAATACGATTAGTGATCAAACACCCTCATGCCCAAGAACGGGGTAAGACTCAAGGTTTATATCTTTCATCGATGCTACATGGCACTGGTCACAATGGATGTGACAGCCCAAATTGGACAAATGTGTAATAATAAATGGGAATTGTGAACTGTGAAGGAAAGAGGTTGAGCCTGCTTGTGTGATGACATCAGGCGTCGAAGGAATTGATAAAGCTCTGTATTTTGCCATTACGTCAAAACTGACTATAAAGATCATAAACAGTCACTCCCATTTAGGAAATATCTTATAAATTAAAGTAAACCGTCTCCTAAAGTTACCAGAAAAAGAGCGATATTAATGTGTGCATCAACTTTTTCAGGATTTATAATGTAAATTTGACTAATTAATCCAAGGATTGGCACAGAACACATGAGTGATACATTCTTAATGTGCGCCCTGCTTGCAAGCAACTCTCCCTGTGCAGTTGTCATTTAATTGAGCAATTCCTAGTTATCACGTACAAACATTGCCATTTATATTGTCATCATTGAGCAAGCATAACCCATCCCTTCTCCCCCTTCCACACCTGTATACAAGAGTGGCATACATGTGTCGGGGAAAATAACATATCCCTGCTTTTTAATAATGAACATAGTGTCACAGCGCTCCTCCACCAATTTGTCACAATGGTGTGTGAGCAAACAGAGACACAGGGACAGAGACACATGAGAGATGCAAAGATATATATACTTTAAGTTGGTCACATCATGATGAATTCAGGTTTGCTTGCTGATCAGCAAGTAATTGTACACTATTAATTACCACTAATATAAGTAACTCTAAAAACTGCAAACTTGTATAATGTAACCAAGTACATTTTTCTAAATTGACTAAAACAGTACTACTTCTACTGAGCTACTGACTTGTAACTTTAGATAAATTATACAACTTAATTACTTCTGGTAAGGACCAACAAGGTCCAGGAAGCTAAGTCTGTCCTCTTGTTTACAGTCTCCCCTAAGAAAACAGAGGCATAGTTACTGAGAAACAACACTGTGATATCACCAATTACATTATAATCAAGCGTTCTTAGTAGAGATGTGTGTGGATAGATCTTAGATGCACAGACAGGTATAAGATTTATGTTATAGAGAGTTACTGTGGAGGTCAAAGGGTAATTTCTCTCCTCGGACAAAGTTGGAAAAGTATATTTTCATGATGCACTATGTTTAAGCTAGTAAATAGAATTGTTAGTAATCTTTCTAGAAAGTGTGATGTACAATATGAGGACTTCCTGTCTGTGCTCCTAGCCAAGGCAGTGTAAATGTGAACCCAGGGCAAGGGGATGGGGCAGATCTAAAAAAAATATACCTTGTAGAGCAATCATATTTTTCATGACATAATCAAATCTGATGACAATTTTTGGTGTTCAATCAGTTGGGAGATTCTTTATGCCCTAGCAGCTGTATTGAAATAGTCCTTTCTATTCTAATGCACAATGTATAATTTCCATGAAATCTGTTTGAAATATTCTACAATTAAGGCTTATAGTATGTGTGCAAAATATGTTATTCTATTTCCTGTACACGACAATTGAACGTTACTTTAGAATGATTGTTTATCTAAAGATAGGTGATTTGTCTTATAGACTTATTCTGTGTATGTCCACTGTTTATATAGCAAGTAATAGGTGCAATTTACTGGCTACTCTATGGTCCCATCCCTGCTGGTAATTTATTTCATTTTGCATACGCTCACATACCTGCTTCATTGGTCACTAAGACCCTCCATTCCACTGAGCTTTCACCTTCTGTTACAGTAATGGTGTAGATACCAGTCCTTGCAGCTGTCTCCATAGTAGTAGGTAGGGTAAGAGTAGCAGGTTCACTGCTGATGTTTGTCATTGCTTCATCTGGTACTCTAGGACTGTTGTTAGTAAATATATAACGTTGATTTTCTGCCCCACCTGGATTAAAAAGCACTGCTTTATCAAATGATATGCTGGTAGTTTGGGAATCACCTCTGTATACTTCAATGATAGTTGGATTCGTTGTGGTTGCTACGGGACTCTTTACCACAGCAACATAGGAAGGATCACACTGACCTGGTAACAGGAATTGAAAATGAAATAAATGTGATAATTTTTTGACAAAGTGTGCAGTCCTGAGATCCTGAAGTGCGGCAGATAGATTGCATATTCGAAAAGAAATATATACTGGTTCCACTTTAAGCAAAGAATCAAAACTTAAATTTCAAGGTACTGTGGTATTGTAAAAGGAATTTTTAAGTGCGGCTGTAAATATTTCTATTGTCATGTAAATCAGTTCTTTAGTGGAGTAGGCCTTATCCTCTGATATCTTTATAACGTTCATGGTAAGAAAAGCCTTGGAAAATGATAGTATTGGTCCGCCAGTTGTGTACCAATTAACAGATATCAAAAACCCTAGAAAACCTATTCGTATTGTACACTATAACAGACTGAAGCCATATCACTCTGAGGTACATGATAAAGAAAAGTTCCGAGACTTGGCCATTTCTTGTAACGAAACAGCTCTAGGATCACTCCTCCATATTACAAATGCTCAACAGCCAGTTTGGAATGTGAATGATTTGTTTCCTCCCTCGTATGGTATAGCATAGACCCTGTTTCAAGGTCTGTTGATATTGACGCCAAAGTAGGTTTCAGGGTCATTTGCATGATTACCATATATATTAGGCTATATTAAATGTGAGGCCTAACTCACTGACAAGTATCTCATTTTCCCTCAATAAGTCTGACGTCTAGTTCAAGTAATGTTATTCCCTTCAAAGAAATGAGGACATTTCTTTGCATGAAATCTAAGAGGTATTCTCAGGTACAGCTGAATATATTTCTTTTTGTTATGTAAAGAAGTTGTTCAGTAGAGTATCCTAGAACTGTTTGTAAATTCCTTCACTTTGTGTTACGAGGGAGCCATGGCCAGCTATCCCTCGCCTGTGTTCTAATACAGTTGAGATTACTATTTCCTGTCTGCATGTTCGTTATTTTGTTCTGAGTTTTAACTTGCAAATCCACGACCATGTCCCTACCAAGAACTTAAATCGAGGAACCTCGCTCGATGATACAGTATGTCATAAGGTTAATCTTAACAAATCTTGCAGCCACTTGATGGACTTTACACGTTCAACACCTATTTACATTGCATAGTTTTGATAACATCAGCGTTGTAAAGTAATATCAAACAATGCTACAACTTGAAAAACTCCACAAGCACAGTATAGGTAAAAAAAGGGGGGGGGGGGGGAGTAGAGTAATTTAGAAATATTGAACCTTTCTGACACATATTAAACTTTTGCTGACAACTAGTTGTAGGTATACCACAACAGTTATGAATTGCCTATAGAACTGGTGCCACCACACTGTTCCCATGTGAAATTATGCTAAGTTTGTTGTCTGCCTTTGGAATAAATTTTCAGCATGCCAGAATGTTGTACATTCATGATGGTTAAAGATTAAGGTAAGTACTTCCTTAGCATGTAGGATCAAGACTCCAGCTACGAAATAAGGCTAAATAAAGTGTTATAGTACAGTCCATCATTCTTTTGTGTTGTAATTGTTTACAGATGGACCTCTGTTGTAAACATACTTTTAATATTATGTTCCAATCAAGGTTCCAATTTGCTATCAGAACTTCAAGCACTTGCAGTAATGGCCTTAAATATCATCTGTAATTTACCAATGGTAACAATTTAAATGCCAGGCCCCTTTAATCAATCAGTCGTAGACCGCCCTTATAATTACCATAATTATCATACTGATCATTATCAAAGTGTATTTGAATCACAGCTCAAAAATTCCGACAGTAAAAGATATGTCCGCCAGGAATCAGCTATTCACAACCTGTGGGAAGTAAACAGATCTAGATGAATGGCTTAACTAGTAGTGATTTTATTAATCATCCCTGTGTTCTGTCATTTATGTATGTTTGCCCTTAGTGCCCTTTCAACATTTTGAAACTTAACTGCTTTGGTGCAGGGCAAGTGTTATCTATTTTCATTGTGATGGTTGGGAAATGTCAATGTAATTGTTTCTCCTATTAAGAATATACAATATCTATCATAAACACTATCTTAACAACAAATATAACTTAGTCGTCATGTAATATCGTAAAATATGAGGAAGTGTTAGGTATGGGACATGTGTTGTATGGGGCATTTTTCCCATAAAGAAATTTGCCTTGAAAAGTAATGTACACACCAGCCCACAGCTTGTCAGCTTTATTGTGAAGAACTGCTCACCACATAGTTCCTATCACTCTGCCACCATACAACCCAATTCATGGGCTAACTATTCAGAGATTATTATCCAATTGCATGTGATTCTGTATTATCTATACAATGATAGTTCAGTTACAATTGGTCAGGAGTGATAAATAGGAAAGATTCAGAAAGATAATGCGCAAGAAAATTGTTGGTTAAAAAACAATATGTCCCATATGTCAAGCTGTGTCCTACACGTAACAATTTTGAAATTAATTTATGTAACTAGTATAAATGATAGTTTATAGAACAAACTTTTCGTTTTGGAATCCGTTAACATAAATTAGAGCTTTACATAATACCTTTATAATATTTCAACTACTGTTCATCCTTAACAAATCTTCAAATCTATAATACTAAAAAATATGTTGACATTCAGCATTGGAAATTATCCAATGAGGATAACTATTATTAACTAAATAGTTTAAGCAATTGTCAAAAGTTGGCAAAATTACAATTTAACTGAATGCACTAGTTTCAGGTAATTCATCATGATTTAAACGCCACACTGTTTACCTATAAGTAATTATGCAGGATATTTGCTTACTACATCTAAATTCATTAAGTCTATTTAGGAAATCAAAACTTCAGACCTAAATCGCGATAGTTTCATACCTTATAGTTTCATATTTCAAGGAGTTCAAAATGTTAGATTCACAGAGGACGATAGCTCATACTTAAAGGTCTAAGAACACCATAGATGGAAACAATTTCCTAATCACTCTTTTTAGAAAGCATGAAAATAGCTGCAACTCTCATCAAAATCCATCCCACATTGACCATTTTACAAGTCTTTTCCTAATTCTATTTTTATTCGTGATTAGCTAATTATTCACATTGATGATGTACTGGGAGTGACTGTCTAATTTTCTATCATGATCCCCTTTGTATTCACAACCTTCGTTTCAAGGACACTGAACACAGGTTTGTGGCCTAGGCCAATTTTTTAAATATTTGTATTGTCTTCTGAGAAACATCACATTATTCAAATGATATATGTGGGCTAGTAACTAGGGTATAACATATCGGGCCAAAATAAGACATTTTGAGGAGCGAAACACTCCACGTCATAGTTTGCACATATTTAATGAGTCTCCCCAGATTTATCAAAACTTCTAATGTGTACATCTTGGAAACAAAGAGAGCTTTTCAGACAAAACATTTCAACAGATTTGGAATGCAATTATATCACACACCAACATTACTGAATATGGCACAAATTGGCTAGGTGTCCTTAGTACTTTAATCATTTTGGGAATCTTCCCTCTTAAAACTTGTTTTGCCCAAAACAAATGATTTTGTCAACTTAAAATGTAAAACTACTTCATTTTTGAGCAAAATATTGTAATTTTTGCAAAAAAAATGTGTTTTCAAGTGTCACACATTTCTTGCTCCAATTTGGTTTTGCTAACCTGGTAGCCTAATGTACAGAGTTCAAGTTACTGCATATTGAACGTATTGTATGTTGTACTACACAGCCTAGGTTTAATGATGATAATGACCGATATTGAAATGATATACCAATGCTGTTAAGCATAAACAGGGCCTAAAGTCAGTTATTTTGATTGAAGAATGATTATATGAAACATAAGAGTACTAAGGCCAGTGTTTAGTGTACAAAGGTTTTTTTTTTTTTGCCTAGCCTAACCATGCCTTGCCTAACCTAGGACTCTTCTCACTACAGAGGAGACAAACAACACGAGTCTATGTCTGAGCCAATGTATGCATGGGCAAGAGCTGTTTGATCACTGACATGAGCCCATAGGCATGGTTATTAAAAACAATTGATACTTTTTTATCTTCAAGTTGGTTCCTTTCCTTGCTTGTTTTTTATTTCGATGACAATTGTAACCTATGCAGTCATTCTGGCGGATGAGTGTGCGTGTGTGCGCATGCGGGTGTGTGACGCCTTGCTTGTAAACATTATATCTCAAGAAGGGAAGCTTGGACCAATCTCATATTACGTGAATATGTGTACCACATTGGGTAGAAGAAACCTATTGTTTTTAAAAGGTCAAAGGTCATGTGGAGTCACCAGAGGTCAAATTGTGAATTTCATTTTCTCATTAATTAATTTCCAGTATAAATATAAATATTCATAAATAGGACATCAAATGTGAGTACGTCATAAGAAAATATTATTTTAAAATGTAAGTGTACAAAAAAGAAAAAGAAAAAAATTATATATATATATATATATATATATATATATATATATATACAAAACGTACAAGTGCAGCTGTCTACAATAAATTATCCAGATTACAATTTTGTAAAAAAGTAGCAGCATGATAAATAAAACTATTTCTATACAATTTAATTCTGAATTTTGGTGTTATTGCTTTGTTTCTCAAATTATACCTAGTAGTTTCTCGAAGTAGAGAGTTAAGTCGGTATGCAAAGAATGTCTGTCATTTCTCTGTATGGAATTTACACTTCTCATGAAATCGAATTTAGCAGCATTGTGTACAGTACTCATAAGAAAGTTAAAATCTATATTACAAATTCTAGAACAATACTTTATAAAAGTAATAATTGTCTTATTATCTTTTATTAGTTAAAAGTGATACCAAGTAGAAACAGCATATATTAGGTGTGGTAAGATATTGGCAGTAAAAACTATTTCCCTTACTTCAACATGAAAATATGGAACTATATACGATAGAGTTGAGACTATGAAAAACACCCGTTTCAGTATTCTGCTTATATGGCCAGTGAAACTCAGTTTATCATCAATATTGATATGAGTGCGTTCGACTTCCACAACTTCCACATCTTTAATTGAGATTTTAGTTAACTTACATGATACGAGACCTTCATGTTTAATAAGTATATGATCAGAAACCATTTCCTTAGATTTCTTTGGATTGAGTCTAAGATTCTTCCCATCACACAGATCTACAATATTTGATACAGCAGTTTTATAACTTGCTTGGTCAGCCTGATGCGTTCGCTTTGATACATTGTACACCATAGCATATTTCACCACAGTGCATTTAGAAGTAGATCGTATTTCATCAGTATAAATTGTGAACAGTAGAGAAGACAAAGGACCGCCTTGAGGGACACCAACATATGTTTTCTACTTTTTAGTCAGACCTTTAGAATATATTATTTGTCTAGACCAGCCATTTACAAAATTTTATATCCAATGTAAAAACCATGGCTGTTCAACGAAACATTGCATGTCCTGGATTAAACGATTTGGAAGAACCGTGTTAAAAGCACTGGAAAAAATCAAGAAATAAGACCTTAGATATAGTAGTATCTTTGTTATTTAATCCTGTGACAATATTGTTAATAAGTGGTAAATCAGCATCGGTACATGACAACCCCCTTCCTTTAAACAAATTGATTGCTATCTCCATATTGATCAATAGCTTGGGATATTTGAGGCACTATCAATTTCTGCATATAATTAAAACTTATACAGGCAACATCAATTGGTCTAAAAGCATTTACCGATCGTGGGGTTGACAGTTTGGGTATAGGGGCTGTTGTGGCATTTTCCCACATAGCCGGTATCTCACATTGTGCTGTACATTCATTGAAAATAGTTGTAAAAATTCCAGATAGTTCATCCGCACATCATTTATATACCCACCAAGCTGTATTGTCAGAGCCACCAGCTATACCATTATTTAGAGACTTATGGCATTTTGTAACATTCTTTTCTTCAAATTTAAAGTTTTCATTATTCGTACGTTCAGGCAAAAACAAGGGTACATCTAAGCATATGGAATCATTGAAACGTCCGAAATAAACATTTAGTTCATTTGCCATTTCTCTGCTTACAATTTGTTTTTCATCATTGTCCGGCGATCGTACGGTTCTAAGTAGGTCCCACAAGGATTTAGAGTCAGCAGTTACTTCCTGAAAAACAGTGGTTCTATTCTGATGTACGCGTCTGTTAATATCTCTCTGTATTCTATTCCTAAGTACTCGGTCATTTACCTCTATCGCATGTCGCTTTTCCTTCTTCAATCGTTTGATATCAGCATCAGCTGGATTCCATTTTCTGGGGATGATAATGGGGTTCCCTTCTTTGGAACACACACGTCGCTCACAAAGTTAATATTACATGATACCACTTCAGTAAGTTCGTCTTTATTATTGGAGCTTTCTCTAAAAGCGTTCCAATCAGTGGTATCGTAAAATATTAATTTTGTCCTTTGATAAATCAGCTTTCAATTTCTTCTTCCTTGGTTTGACTTTCCTTTTGCTTTTCAGTACAAATGAGTAAAATATATGAACAGTGGTATGGTCGGAGCTTGAAATGGGTGGCCCTGGTTTAACTTTGTAATATTCGCATATCGCAAACATAGCATCGAGTTTGGAATTTGCTTGCGGATATGTAACAAAATCCACATAATTCGATATCCCATTGTCTCTAGAAACGGAATGGTATCTCTGTTGATGTCTCCTACAATGATTTGGACCTTGGATTATCCTTTTGAATTTTTAGAAGTACGTTACGCAGTTCTCTGTCAGCTAGGGTAAAGTTCGATGACGGTCTGGTATACACGTTTACTATGGTAACATTTGTAAAAACACTTGACAAGAAGCGAGGCTGTATTTTAACGTCAAGCAGCTCGATATCTGGCAAGGAAAGGGTGGAACACACTTTCGGAGGAATTGGCGACCAGTCCTTAGCTATGAATGTTATAGGACCCCTATCATTTGCTGAAAATTGACGGTCATGACGAAACAAGTAATAATCTTCCAGTTGTAGGGCTTCATCGGGCACTAGGTGCTGCGGGTTCTCATTTTACCATTCTGTTTCATATCTTTGAATCTTAGTTTCTTGCAAAGATATAAAACTCTGATTTTCCATATTTGTAAAAGTTTGTTCTAGGCGAATGAAGTTTCCTCGCAGACTATTGATGTTAGATGACAATCCATGGGGAAAACTGAAAAAGGAGGCTAAGTTTTGTTCACTCGTATCTGTTAGCCTTCCTATGTACCTCGACTACGTTGAACAGTAGAGGGTTCTTTCAATTTGTTCATCAACCGTGAATCAATAGAAAAGTCCGTCACTGATTCTCTTGTGCTCCTTAGTACACCTGAACTGTATTTCACCCTAGCCGTTATAGTATTGTGTAGGCTAGTATTGCACTGGACCATAATTAGGTTATGTATGAAACCGGCCACGAAATATAAGATCGAAATACTGCTCACCAGTTTCTTTAGGATGATACAGAAATACGTTTTTCCCATCACTTATCCGTTGTGTTAACATTACTCCATAAGTAGAATATCAGAAAAATAGTATATATTGCACAAAAGGACGAAAAAACTGTTAGCGAAGTGCATACGTGTCAGCTCATATAGAGAGCCATATAGGACCTCCATGCACACTGCTAGCCATTTTATTAACATTAGGAAATAGATCAAATACAAAACTTCATGTTTGGACAGTGACTATCGATGTACAGTAGCCCAGTACGTGCTTCGACTGCCCTAGAGTTTTATGTCATAAGGCTATATCATTACTTCCTTGTGAAAACTACTTCATTAGCTGGAACTTTTGAAAAGACATATTGGAATGAACCATAATTACATATAGGGAATTGAAAGTTACGTACAATTATGTAAAGAACTGTTTTACTTCTTACACTTACGATGGTTGTCAGGTACATGACTCTTGCCTTATAGCACTTTCTACCAAATCATGTTTCCTTTCTTTCTTTCTCTTTTTTTTTGGGGGGGGGGGGGGGGATACTGGTGACCTTTTGACATTTGAGAGTTGATCTCGTCAGCCATTACAACTAAGGTGTTTACCACAAGAATTGGTTTATTGACTTTCACACTAAATTGGCCACTTTCCAATGTCGCTATAGCATATATTTCTGTCGTTTTTGCACTGGTCAGATATATGTCACCATAGACATTGCTTAAACATAACAGCTTTGAGTAGGTATCAAATTGTACCAAAACAAGACGTCACAAGCAACACTGATTTTTACCTTTTGCCCCTTGAGCAATCCTGTATTGTTTAAAGAAGGTAAAAAGAACATGTTCACAGTGAAACTTGTAGAATGAGTCCACGAAGATAAATATATGTACACGGAGACCTGGCTCATTACAATGTGTAATTTGTACTGAATATTAAGTACTATTTTATCACTAATAATGGTGTTAATTAATAATACAGCCTGCACACATATAGGCAAATAGCCTAGCCCATGCCCATAATAATTTTGATTTTTACAGTAAACATATGATTGGAGTTGAGGCAAAAAGTCTAACCTGGTAATTAACATTTCTATTTTGTGAAGAACTCATTTATGGCAGTATGAGAAATACTATTTTACATGAATATTGATATACTATTGTTGATCTCAAGTATATATTGTTGTTTATGTTGCTTTCATTACAGTTTATAATATTATTAAATTTATAAAATAACCAAATTGAGACCATGAAAAAGCCACCAATATAACATAGGGTTCAACATCTCAAATTGACCATCAAGCCCACCCATCAGTTTCTATCTATTACAGAGTGTTAATCGCTATTATGGAAGCTTTATTCACTAAACCTAACCAAACGCTTACTTTGTGAGTTATTCTTAGACCCATCATATGTTTGAAAATATAAGACTGGACTAAGAGAAAGGATTATTAGGTGATTACTATTCATCTCCTTGTCAGTGCAGGTTCACATTATTGGGATTTATTTAGTCCAAATACAATAACCATTTGAAGGAAGATGTACCTGTCTTCTGACAGTCTTCCGTTACATCAATGACCATGGCATCTTGGTGAGTACATGAAGCAAGCTTAATACTATAGGCCTTGAGCATGACTGTGGGGTAGGAGGAGGGGGTTGCTGCTGTTTATGAGTCAATATTGGAAGAGGTTGGAGCGAGATTCAGATAGATTTCAGGACTAACTTTGCTTTTGGTGAGAGTTTCCACTTGGTAAGCTCACATATTAATTATATAGGCCTACAAAAGAAATCTTTGCAGTCATGCAATGCATCGATATGTTTACATGATAAAGATTGGTCGTGTTGTTAGATCTATCTTTGGGGTGGTGAGAGGATAATATTCAATGCAAGCAGAGTTAAATCTTCATTTGTGTGCAGGAGTTGGTAGCGACAAGAAGGTTCCTGTATTCTTAAAATTGACAAACTAAACTGAATGATTTTTTTTTTGTCAATTTAAGAGCCGGGATGGGGATTGTATCTTATGGAAGGTAGCAAAATTCAGTATAAAATGGATCCAATATTCCTCTACAACCGGTTGTTACCCATAAAACCCCTGTAACACATGTTCGTGATTTAAGGAACAGTGCCTAGAAATCAGAGCATTTCATGAAATATCCCCGGACTAAAACAGTCCCAAGTTATTGAATATTTTTATTTCACTAGGTGGTGAATAATGATACTTCCAGTTACCTTCATGTTAAATAAAAGCTTGGTTCAATATGTAGAGTTTTAAGGGAATATCCTTGAAACATAGAACCACCAAAACACTCAGAGATCCCCAAGTGCTACTCTTCCCTTTAACCGTATAGAGAAGGTACTGATCACGTAATGCACCATATAATTGTTTGGGATGAGGGAGGGATGTGAGAGGGTGGTCAACCACAATATGTCCCTTGAATTGAGGGGAAATATGGTTCCCTTACTGCAACTCTAATTCCCTTGGCCACCCCTAACAACCTGACTTCCTCCTCCAATTGACATTCAACGTTTCCCCATTAGCCCATCTGCTATCACACACATACCAGCAGTTCTTCATTAACTTTGGTTGCCTCAGAATTCAAAAGTCATCGTTTTCCTGGAAGGATCACATATTGAACTTGGGTGTGTTTATCATAACATGGAAAAACAGTGTCTCATAAAGTGTTCTCAAATATCTTTCAATGATTTAATCTTTTAACTACTTTACATTTGGTAGAGGCGGTTGAGCTAATTAACAAATATTTTTAACAATGTAAAATGTGGAACTAAAGGAAAAGAATATGGTAGTTAGTAATGTGTAAGTTAACACACTAACATCCAAATCTAAATGATATGCACATTCTGTGGGGATTTGGTGGGGTCTGACGAACAATTGTTATTTTTAATTATATAACATGTACTCATAATATACACTATAATATCAGCAAAATCCTGTGAGTGACTGCGAAGATTGATGATAGGCTATTTCAGGCCTAGTAGGTTAACAATAGCAGTAGAATAGGCATAGGCCAAGTTTGCTAATATGTCTTTTTTGTCAATTGGATTAGCCTTTATAACCTAGTACACTAGTAGTGATTAGTGGAAGTTGTCACTACATTCTATGATTCAACTTACCAATCGTTGAAGAGAAGTTTAACAGAAATAGAAACACGATTAAAGTCCCGGTTAGCAAGGTGGTTATTCCACCTCCAGGCACACAGGTAGCCATTTTGTTAACATTAGTATGTATGTAGATGTATGCATATTAGATCCTTCTGCAAGCAGGAACTCGCGAAGAAGCCATCGCTGGCTTAGTAAATAGATTGAGTCCTTTATTACAACACGTAGTTCCTTCTTGTCACCCTACCGCTATGTAGTTGGTGTGTGTATTTGTAACACCTACTCAAGGTAATTCAAAGAAATGCGAATAGTTTCATGTTTGGACAGTGTATAGGAGTATCGATTGGTGGGTAAAGCAGTACGTGCTATAGACTGTTGTAGAATTGTCTGTAAAGGTTATATCCTTACTTCCTTGTGAAAACTAGGAACGTTGGAAAATATATCTTGGAATGAACTTTTATGACATATAGGCGGGGGGGGGGGGGGGGAAGTAATTTACAATAACAAAAAGGGCATTTATAGTTCACACATACGATTAGTTGGTTTTCCCGTACACTCTTGCTTTCTGGCACTTTCACCGAATCATGCTTAGTTTTCTTTCTTTTCTTTTTTGGGGGTGGGGGAAATGGTGACCTTGGACACTTGATATTTGATCTCGTCGTCCATTGTTGCTAAAGTTTTTACCACAAGTGTTTGTTTTAGTGACTTTCACACTAAATTTGTCACTTTTGGTTGCTAGACCATAGATTACTGTAGTTTTTTACTGGTTAGGTATATGTCACCATAGATATGGGTGTTACTAAAACGAATGACAATTGCGTTACACATAACGAATGACAATATGTTGTACACACTAAAAAATTGCGTTGACTAAAACGAATGACAGTAATGAGAGCACAGACATTTGCTTCAACTGGATATCACAGTTCAGACTTCGTGGGTATCTAGATCTAGTAAAGTACGGACAAGATAAAAACGCACCTTATAGTAAGCGAAATTGTAAGTTTGATTTTAAAAAGTAAATTTAACGTCATTTTTTCGATATTAATTGTTAGAAACTAACAATACTATAATCTTGAAACGGCTTCAGTTATCTTTCTGTATAATTCTACACAGGTAAAAAGCACAGCACTCAAGAGCATTCTCACACAAAAACTTTCCCTGTGGTTTCTATCCGTAAATTACACCAAAACCCTGCAACCACGTAACATGCGATTTTCCTCAAATCATCTTTGCGCAGAAAACCAATGACCGCATTTACTCCACTACGTTAATCATTCTATCTCCACTCAACACTGTCCTTCGTTGTCATTCGTTGTCATTCGCTGTCATTCGCAAATGATAATTAACCCTGTACAAAGTCAATTGTCATTCGGTCATTCGCTGTCATTCGTTTTAGTTTGTCCCCATAGATATTGCTTTCACGGCTTTCGTTAAGAATGAAGAAGCTGCAACACAATGCTCCTTTAACTCAGTTCTTTCACAGATTACTTACAATGAGATTATAGTAGACCCTTGTTCACAATCACCAGCCATTTATATTCGGCTCTGGGGAGATCTAGAATTCTTTATCAAGGAACTT
The DNA here is from genome assembly GCF_037975245.1 of Apostichopus japonicus. Taxonomy (NCBI): domain Eukaryota; kingdom Metazoa; phylum Echinodermata; class Holothuroidea; order Aspidochirotida; family Stichopodidae; genus Apostichopus; species Apostichopus japonicus. The sequence goes on along the minus strand of NC_092562.1, from coordinate 29,893,469 downwards.
TAAGGAGATCATAATGAAAAATCAAGCAGATTCATAATTTGCAATTGTGAGTTATTCAAGAATGTTTATTGTAGCGATCTTCTTTAATGATAAGAAAAGGACTATTTCGTAGAACTGATTATTTGGCTGAATAACTTGTCATCCCGACTCAGCCTGGAAGAATTTCATAAGCTTCTTCCATGTACCAATCACTAAAACTGATCACGTTCCAATCACTTAATCTGATCATGAACTGATCACTGAATCCGACCATGTATCAATCAATGAATCTGATCATGTGCCTGAATGTGATAATGTACCGAATACTGAATGTTATCATGTCATGATTGCTGAATGTGATAATGTACCTGAATGTGATAATGTAACGATCACTGAATATGATCAGGGTGCCAGTCACTGAATATGATCATCTGCCAATCCTTAAAGTTGATCTTCTACCAATCACTGAATCTGATCATGTACCGATCACTGAATGTGATCACGTGCCAATCGTTGAATCTGATCATGTACCAATCACTGAATTTGGTCATGTACCTGAATCTGATCATGTACCGATCACTGAATGTTATCATGTAATGATGGTTGAATGTGATAATGTACCTGAATGTGATAATTTAACGATCACCGAATGTGATCAGGTGCCAATCACTTAATCCGATCATCTGCCAATCCCTGAATTTGATCTTCTACCAATCACTGAATCGATAATCTGCCAATCACTGAATGTGATCATGTACCGATCACTGAATGTGATCATGTGCCAATCACTGAATATGATCATGTACCAATCACTGAATCTGATCATGTACTAGAATGTGATCATGTAACGATCAATGAATGTGATCATATACCGATCGCAGAACGCTGACTGTGATCAATGACTCTGATCATGGACTGGCGGCAGCTTCATGATCTCATGAACAAACATGGAGTTGTCGAAAGGTTGGGACAGTAGACAATTCTCACTTCCAATCCTAAACAGGATCTTGTTTGTGCGACCACATTATCATATATAGCAAAATGTCTCCACACCTTTATTGGCATGATCAGTGCAATGCTAAAATAATATATGTGACCTTTAACAGTTTGGTGATATAATTTGATTTTTAACTTCAAACTTCTTCAAAATCTTTCATCTGGTTCTTTTTTATGCAAATTAAAAATACAGATCAAAAACTTATGTTAAACCTTGTTGGATTGATGTTAGCTTCTTGAAATCCCTCCAGTACCTAGCCTCATATTGGGGTTTCAAAATCTAGCCAATAATAATTAGACAAAGAGTGACCAAAAAAATGTATTTCATAAACTAGTTGATATGACTCAACTGATATTTGTCTAGTGTTAGATGTGTTCCTCAAAACTTAAATATTTTGATCAAATTATAAGTTACCATTCTTTGAGAAGTGTTGATCCAGGTCAACGGATGGCAGGATAGACAAACTATATGTATCTAATACTTGACAGAACATGGGTACAAACCAGTGTTCATGAGAGGAGTAGATGAGGTCGCCAAAACACCGCCAATATGGAAAAATGTGGTTAGTCTTAAATGTATTATAATGTGATATTACTTGAAATGTGTTGCCTTGTTTGAAAAGAACACAAACAAACATGATGTACTGATTACATGTTCATCTAATAACATTTCTTCAAGGGCTTTTTTTACTGTAATATCTGTAACACAAACAAAGATTGTCCCATGGTTTGATTTTTTCTTGATTAATACTTTTAAAATATATTTGAAGAAAGAAATATTGAAAGCTTGAGAAGTGATTAACATGATAAACTTTGATAAAGATGAACACAATATATCCATGTCTACAAATATATACTTCCACCTGTATAGTTTGCATAGGTGTAGTTAATCTATGGCTATTTCATATATAATAGCATAGCTTGTATTTGACTATAAAAACACAATCTAAATTAAGATTCATCATATTGTTATTAAATATTTAATATGAATCAATACCTTTGAACAATGGAAGACTCTTGATGGCTATGTATTCCACACTAAAAATTAGTCAAACTTATTTTTTTGCTATGATTCTGAGATTTGTATCATTGACTTCCATAAATATATCTGGTATGAACATCATGAATGATGCAGAAAGTAAGATAATATCCACCCTTGTCATGCCCTTCCACCATCCATCCATTCAGTACTAATGCATATTCATAGTCTTGCATAAACATATACTGGTTCAAAGCTGTCTAAATGAAAATGTTACATTAAATTACTGCAGGTGAGACTCACACATCAAACATGAAGTGTTTCGTTGCTCAGTGCAAGCCAAGCAAATACCAAGTTCAGTCAGCAAATTTGCATTTAAATGGTTTCTTTCTCAGAAACTGTCAGTCTGACAACAATACAGACCAATGATAACACTCAAAGCTGCACCAGACCAAAAATTGAGTATAAAACCTCTTTCAATTTGAATGACACATTCTACTTGGGTCCTAGATACATTAGGGAAAATGGTGATGGATTCTGTCAATGTGGAATTTGTAATTCACATGCATGTTTAATATAATCAACTACAAGGTAGACATTTATTGAAAACAAAATGAGAAATTAACAATAAGTATTTAGCCTGGTCAGATGACCAAATGTCTTCATCAAACTAACATTTGACAATCAATGACATCACAGACCAGGATCCAGGAGGATTCTTATATGGAGAAGACAAGGATTTACTCTAAAGAATGAATCTTAAATTTGGAACAGGAGAGTGAGATAGAAATGTTCATATGTTACGGTTGGAATAATCCATCTTCCATGTAACTACAATACTATATGCAGCTGACCTATCCCAAAAATAATTGCAACAATAGTGTAGAAAGTATACCTTATGAAATTTACTAACATTGTTCAGAAATAATACCTAATATGTCTACAAGTCTCTATAAAAAATAAAGAAAGATATTTGGCCATTATGGAACAGATATGTAACTTCACTCATTCTAGATTTAGATACGGAATCGAATTGACCTTTTTGTGGCTTCTGTTCATTCATATAAAAGCCACGAGGATGTTGTTTCTGTTATAGTACCACCCATGCATGATCTGTAGAGAATTTTCCAAGCCAGGATATCCAGATCCGTGGTTCTGTTCAGTTTAACTGGTCTCACAATTATCACGTCAGCCGCATTTTCTCTGGTTCCATCCACGCATTTCTTATTTCTTCTTTGATATTTAATTAAGGGTAGAAATACTAAGTATAAAATCCCTTGATCTAAATTTTCTTCATTACAATGGTTCAATATCTACAAATACTTGCCCAAGGACGAACCATAATGTAGTGCCCCTCTAGCAAGTCATAAAATCTTAATCGTCATTCTATGAGGATGCTCTATTAATAAAAATATTCTTGAAAGACATCTCCAACATTCCTGTGTGAATTATTTCACTTCCTGATACTTGCTTTCATCATCAACCAGAGCAGCTTTAACAAGTTGATGACACAGAAGATAATCTTCCTGAAGAAATCAAAACAACAATAGTTTATGTTTATGTTTGATGGAAGGAAAGAATTAATCTGAATACGATTGAAAAAAAAATAAAGGACATTTACATTGAAGAACATCTCATTAAAGTTAAATGAGAAAGGTATGGCAATGAAACTGAATGAAACATTGGATCCAAACAAAATTGAATTAAAATAAATTGAACTAAATATTAAACTAAATCACATGTGAATCACATCTCATCATATCAATACAAAATAAATCACCTTTCATGCCTACCGTATATTGTCCTTATTACACATACCAATGACTTCATTACGTGTGGATTCTGTCCAGTAAGTTTCAGAACTGTTTCAAAAAGCCTCCCTGTTTTACTTCCTCTGATACGAGACATCTCCAATAATATAGAAACAAACACACCGCATCTACTCGCTCCATCCCTTGAAAAAAAAGTAAATGAGTAAATAAAAAGATTAAATAAAAACAATTTAAGCATCAGTTTTATAAGGTGATATGTGATAAAGTGTTCAAATCGAAGATCCAGAAATTGTATATAAATTGCCATTCTGCATGACCTGTAAGAACAGTCCATGAAAAATGTTAAAGTTGTCTGTGTGACTTCACAGCACCTATTAAATTACACATAATTAGCATGTAATATGAAAACAAGGTCCCTCGTCATTAGACATCATGTTCCTTGTAACTCTGGTGCTGTAACATTTCTGCAAATTTCCTTCATAATACTTACATGCAATGAACAACAATAGCTTTCTTTTCCTCTGTTATTGGTTTTATCTTTCCAATCAGTTCAATAATCCCATCAATGTGATCTGAATTCTGTGACCATTCAATCAGCTGATAGTGATCCACTGTTACCACTCTCTGTGGAGATTAATAACGACTAAAAGGATCATACCACATATGGTTACATGGATTAGCTCCCATGGACTCCTACAGACAGACAGCTTCAGTGCTAACCCTTAAATGATTGTGTCCAAGCGACAGATGTCATTTGGTTTTAATGTCCGCCCTTGTCTTCCTGCAAGAATACACCTGCAACCTCATCAATAACTGAGTTATAGAGGCGAAGGTCATTAAATCCAAAGATTTGCATTGATATCTCCACTTTATTTCATTTTAGAGGATAATGAGTCATGTTTCCGAGATCTTGTAGGCAAAAAGATTGTTTTTATTCAAATCTTTCTATGTTCACAATTTCTGGAAAAAATAATTGAGAGGTTTTTGCTTACATGAATATAAAAAAAACAATGATCAAATTTAGCCAAGATGATTTTCAATCAATAAAACTTTACCTTAGTTTTCTTGGATTTAACAATCAGCCTACGTTGTGAGCAGTTTTTATCATTATCTTCCACATGAGTGCATTCAACTAACATGTTGCCATGTTGTATCTTCCCACTCTCTGGCCAGTAGAAGCAAGTTGTCTGTAAAGGATGAAGATTTGAAAACAAATACGACTGGAAATAGGAATGTTGTCAAGAGGTTAATATCGTTTTGTTTATTTGGTTTATCACTTCACGTATAAATATATAGATTCAATATAACAAAAAATGTATTGCAGAAATTATTTATATATATATATATATATATATATATATATGTATATATATATGTATATATATATATATATATATATATATATATATATATATATATATATATATATATATATATATATATATATATATATATGAGGTGAAAGGGAGTACACGAAACCGAGGAGGGGCTTGAAGATGCGCATTCCCGTATACAATACACAAAAACATCAAGAAAGTGAACAACTACGAGGACTAGCAGAAACATAGACAGTTAGGTTAACAACAAATTAGAAAAATAGAAATCACCCCGACCTCCAATTAAACCCACTACCCTTCCTCACCGTCACAATATAACAGCAAGTTGATTTTAAGAGACATGTACTGTATAACATGTATAACAACTACATTCTACAAGATCAATCCAAGTACAGCAATGTAAACAAGAATTAGGCTTGCACTTAGTAGCGGTCAACAAACTAACACAAGATGGTTCTTCTTAAAGACTGAATGCTTGCCTTAGCAGTTACAGTATAAAGAAGGGATTTCCAAAGCCTGATTGCACTATTTGAGAGAGTGTTATATTGTGCAGAAGTTAGGATGGTGTCTTGATGCAGGAATGTAGACTATTGAATATTGTGGTCATGATTTGAGAAGTTGTGTGAAAAGTAGTTTGAAAAGTAATCAGTTCCAAGGTTGTGCAGGGATCAGTAGGTGAAAGTAGCATTACTGGCTTTGGTATGTCCGTAAGTTTCAGTAGGCTCAGAGATTTTAGTTAATGATTTGTGTGGTCACATGGTTTGGAACAAATGATGTGTCTGATAGCACGCTTTTGTAGAACATTTAGCCTGTTTAGTTGAGAACGACTAGCACTAGACCAAAAAGCCATACCGTAGCTAAGGTGGGGTAGATTAAAGAAATATATAGTGTACGGAGAGCATTTCTAGAGGGCACATTCTTAAGCCTTCCTGGGATACCAACGACTCTACAATCTGAGATGCAACATTACAAATATGATCACTCCACGATAGCTTAGAATCAATATAGACGCCCAGGAATTTACTTGATCAACATGTTGCAAAGATTTACTACCCCTGCTAGTTAGGTCAGTGAAGACCATATAACTTGTTTTTTCCCACATTCAGTGAGAGTATATTAACAGCAAACCAATCCAAATATAGCTTAAGCTCTCAATACACCAGCTTCTCCTGGCAATGTGGGTTTGATTCACCGAACAAGTTATTTCTGTCGTCAGCAAAAAAGACAAGTGAAGCATTCTTAGATACATAAGTTTAATTCATTAATATACATGATGAAGAAAAGGGGTCCAAGAATGGAACCTTGAGTAACACCACTTTTTACCATACGTAATTCAGAGTTAACGCCCTGGAAAGAAGTGAATTGCTCTCTGTTAGATAAGTAGCTTCTTGTACTGTTATGTGAGAACCCTCTGAAACCATATTACCATAATTTGGTAGGTAAATAGGGAGAATTTACAATACTTAGTTCAGAGTTAACGCCCGTGAAAGAAGTGAATTGCTCTCTGTTAGATAAGTAGCTTCTAGTACAGTTATGTGAGAACCCTCTGTAAACATATTACCATAATTTGCTAGTTGAATAAGGAGAATTGCAAGATCAATGGTGTCAAAGGCTTTTGACAGGTCGAGAAAAATCCCAATGGAAGTTTCATTTTTAACTGCAGCTTTGTTGAGTTTTTCTATGGTGTCTTTAAGAGGAAGTTCTGTAGAGCGGCCGCAGTGGAAGCCATACTGGCAACTTGATAGTATATTATGTTTTTGAAGGAAAGAGTAAATTCTATTGTACATAGTCTTTCTAAGATATTTGACAGACAGGGTTGGACAGCAATAGGAATTAACCTAGCTACTCTCAATTTATCAGGAAAACTACCCTGAGAAAACAAGATATTAAATGTTAAGGTAAGAGGCTCGGCTATTGCTGGGACGCGCCCGAGAGGGAAGGGGATGTGGTGGATAAGTCCGTCGGTAAAATTGGTGACGACAAATAAGGCAACAATCAAGATTAGGGTTACCATCTTCTTTTATTTAAAAAGGAAGGAAAAGCAGCTTCAATCCAACGAGAGCATTTAAAGTATCGGATCTAGAGTATTGAATAACACAGAACCAATCCTCGTCTTCCATATACCATTCGTTATTACCAAAACGCAGTACTTTATCTTCGACTTCTGTTCATGTCTCTCAGTTAAGTCGGAACCCAACGCTCACGAGTAATGGGCTGGGATGCACCACGCTTGCGTGCCTTCCGTACTGAGCGCAGTGATAAAATTCAAATTACTACGTGAAACTAAAGACTTAAACTATTCAATATATATATATAATTACATGTGTAGATACCTAACGTAACTATTATAACTTGAGCGGACATTGTATTAACCAGAAGAATAAGGAATCTCAGTAATTATTTACAATAACGTTACTCCATTAACTTCTGTACAATATTATTATACAGAGTGAAGAGGGTGTCCAGTAATTGGTCAATAATGACTCCCCCCCCCCCCGAGGATGTAGTAGTAGTACCAAGTTCTGCATATTCAAAACTTTAGCTCACCACACTATAAAAGGAAGTACATGACGAACAATTGCTGGTCTGGGCCATCGTAACCAGCAGCTTTACTAGAATTTAGACGCTTTATATGCCACTTTTAAATACTCATTCACACTGGCTGGAGAAAGGTATGTGGAATCCACATTTTGCTGATTTAAACTGTCTTGCTAGTAGTAGCAGTACACTTTGGTATTTATTCTGCAAGTGATGGCACACGATTAACAACACAAGAATGCAAAAATGCATTGTGATTTCAATGATGTAACATGAGCAGTTTTCTTAATGAATCTGATATAATGTATAATGAGGGTGTAAAACATACTTGATCTTAGTTATAAAGTAAAAGCAGTGTAATGTTACAAACGATATATTCACAATGGCACAGGCTGTCCTGAAATGACCATTGCGTCAGACCTCAACAACAGGTTTTTTGTACTCAATGTGATAGATACATCAACCTTCTAAACATGACATCTGTTCTTGTTGAAATATTGTTTAAAACATGGTTTTCACAATTTGACCCCTGATGAACTCAAAAGACTATTGACCTCCGCCCACAACATTAGGCTTCTTGTACTCGATGTGGTACACTTACATACCAAATATGCGATCTGTCCAAGCTTCCCTTGCGATATTATGTGAAGGAAGGTGTGTTAGTGTAGAGTGACAAGTAAGACGGGAGTAAAGTAAATGCTTGGCACTTGTTGACTTCAAATGACCTTTGACCTCCACCAAAGTAATATTAGCTTTCTTTTACTCCATGTTATACACCTTCATACCAATAATGAGATCTGCCCAAATTTTCAATATTGAGGTATCATGTTTACAAGGTTTTGAGAACTTGACCTCTGATGACCCCAAATCACCTTTGACCTCCACCTGAAATACAGGCTTATTTAACTTAATGTGGTACTTCTACATCCCTAATATGAGATCGGCCCAATCTTCCCTTCTTGAAACATCGTATTTACAAGGTTTTTTTTTTTACAATTTGACGCCAAATAACCTTTTACCTCCACCAAAATCATTAGGCTTCTTGTAATCAATTATGGTACTTCTACACATCAAATATGAGGTCTACCCAAGCTTTCCTTGAGATATTGTGTTTACAAGGTTTCACAATTTGACCCCTGGTGACCCGAAATGACCTTTGACCTCCACCAACAACTACAGGCTTCTTGTAATCAATGTAATATGTCAACAAACTAAATATAAGGTCTGCCCAAGCTTCCCGTCTTGAGATATCGTGTTTGAAATGTTTTCACAATTTGACACCTGGTGACCCCAAATGACCTTAAACCTTCAATGTGGTACTTCTACATACCACATATGAAGTTGGTACGACCTTCTCTTGGGTTATCGGGCTTACAAACTGGGCGTCACAAACGAACACACACACACCATCATGAATGCAAAGGGTACAATAATGATCAAAACTAAAACTTGTTCAAAAATTATGTTGTCACCATGTAAATCAATGACAGAAGACAGTCATAAGTGTTGATAGTTCCTTAGTAATTTACATTGATCTAAAGAACCTACAGCCTGTACTTATACTTACCTCATCTTTTTCATCCATTTCGTTCAAGCAGACAATAGCAGCACAATCATAATCATAGATCATCCTCCAGAAATCTTCAGCAGTAGTAGGAAGAGGTGACTGGGTCATAATAAAGGCATCTTTACTGTAGCAACTCTGAGGAGTGGATGGAAGGAACCAACTAAATGGTCAGGAGTGGTTTCTCCATAGGTAGGACAGGATATACAGTGTACATGTTGAGAATTTCTCAACATGCACACGGCAAATCCGATTCTACCTATAGAGAAAGTAGCAGATTTTACCTTCTAAAGGAATACTCATTCCTTCTGTTTGATGGTCAACAAAGCTCTTATCTTCATCCACTACTACAGGATGAACAAAATAAACATGGTAAGCAACTGTGATGCAACTATATACATGACCACTTGGCAATGTTAACATGAAGTTCATGATGTATATGACGAGTAATAATGATCTCTGCTACTTTGACAACATGTAAATATAGGAACAGTATATCTGATTGTATTACTCACCCTTTGCAACTGTTCATTGAGCTATTATAATATTCCTTGTACATTGCATAGGAGACTCTTGCAGATGGGTAGGGGAGTACTATGCTCAACTTCAACCTCTTCCAGCTCAAAGACATTATGGTTATGGTGGTACAATTTGAATTATGCTATGATAGCCCAAGCCATCATCTATAATATGGTAGGCAGTTAATGTCAGTGCAAAACTTCTATCTGTGCAACATCAGCCTTGGAAAGTGACAAATTTAGTAAGTCAATGGAGCTATTAATTATGATTATTCAAAACCTCAATTCATTCACCCTAAGCAACATGTCATTGAGCTATTACTTAACTTCCATGACAACAAAAACTGCATTGTGTGATGAAAGAACTATTTCAACTGTCAAATACTTAAGAATACATTAGTTGAACCATCTTGAATCTAGTTAATATACCATAGTGCTTACACTAATCACACAGGCGTTGATGTAATCTGTGAAACCTTGAAAGGTTCCTGGTGTCTTGAGAATGGCTCTTGCAAAATCATCTGAAAAATGTTATAGTATGGTATGGTTTAAAAGTAGCACAATCAAATAAGTTAAATGAAGTCTGGTAGTTGGAGAATCTAATCAATACAGTGCAAGAGTATTCTTTGTGTAATCCTCGCAATAAAAGATTCCCCCCCCCACCCCACACCTTCCTCCAAAAGAAAAAGAATAATAAATTCAGGTACATAAAGCCATGTGTGCATGATAACTTCAACAGAAAGAAGAACTGGGCTGCACTGGACTTGACTTGACAAATCTTAGAAGAACTCACAAGGTACAACTGTAGGACGTCGGTTCTTAGCAGCATTTTCTCTCTGATGGCCTGCAATGGAGCTGCGCCAAACAGAAAAGCCTCTACAATATTCTAACATCTGTGGAAAGTTGAGAACATATTTGATTTAATACAAAGAGAAGAATACAACTGTATGGTTTCAAATTTGGTGATATCAACCGAATAACTTTGGCAACCTGGAACCAGAAATGTCTTATCCATCCTCATTAAATTGCTGATTTGTCATATTCTTTTACCATGATCTTGATATTGAATTCTTATTCTGGCCTCTTAGAAAGAACTCATAAACAGAGATTTATAAGTGATTATTCTGTAAAGATCTACCTATCCTGACTAATCCTTCCTCACCTTAAATTCTTCAGTAATTTCTTCTTTGCTTTTCTCTGGTTCTGTTTTATTTGGAACCAGCAAATCTACTACCAGACACTCATAGAGGAAGCAGTACTGCAGCTATATCAAGAAGTGTAACATGAAACAAATAAGATGTAAAATTCATTGTTCTTGATGATCACTCCTGTCTGACATCGTCAAGCTCTTTTGCAAAAAAAGAGAAACATAATGGACTGATAAGTCTATAGTGGCTAACGTTTGTCGGTCACAGTTTGTTGCTAATTTCTTCATCAAACTAGGATAGCAGACCAATATCATGTGAAATGACTATAGATCTTACCAAATTAAAATAATGACATCTTAGATTTATCTATAGATATAAGTACAACATGAACACAAACTTTAGTAAGCTATTTAAATCATAAAACCATCTTAGCATTGAAATAAAGTTATAAAACATGATTGCCATATGACTCACATAGTTTACTGGATTCCTACATGCCATTGGACATACATATTGATATTTATCTATGTAATTATTGCATACATTGCACATGCATAAGCATATGCATATACTTGTCATGGATTCATAAATGAATATTACCTCATTTTCTACCATGTTTACTCTGTCTTTCCTCATTCTATTGACAAACGAAGACACACTCAGACCTGTCTTCTTGCTGTCCTTCAAGTCATCCATCAGACAATACAGAGCAATGAAGGTACCAGTAGCACCAACTCCATTACTGAAAGACAAGCATATACTGTATGCACTGGAGGAATCTTTCCATCACAATAAATCTGGCACTTGAACGGAAGACTGAAATAGTCAATATGTTGCTAGATTATGATGACTATAGTCACAATGGGTGGTATGTGATGTCATCATGGCACATTTCTTTACTATTGTATCATCATTTTGTTTATGTTGCCAATCATATATGCCAAGTTTTTGCCAATGTATTGTGTTCTCACAGTGTTTGGACACATTTTATATAAACACAAAATACCAAAACAACCAGTCTGGCCTTGCTGTCCTTAAAAAGTAATCCATAAGACAATATAGAGCAATGAATGTACCTGTAGCACCAACTCCATTAGTGAAAGACAAACATATAATATCAAGGACATATTATATATAAACACATAATTAGACACAACCAGGCTGGTCTTCTGACTGTCCTAAAAGTCATCCATCAGACAATATGGAGCAATGAAGGTACCAGTAGCACCAACTCCATTACTGAAAGACAAACATATAACCTCAAGGACACATATGTCAACACAAAGTAAAACACTACCAGACTGGTCTGTTTGTCGTTCACATCATTCAAAGACAATGTAAAGTAATAAACATCTCAGCACTAACACTGCTTAAGTTATCAAACCAATGAATGTACCTGTAGCTTAACTCCATTTCTGAAAACATATCACCTCTAGGACATATAACATATGACCACAAAATAAGGCCCAACTCGACTGGTATTCTTGCTGTCCTTCAAGTCACCCATAAGATAATATGGAGTATTAAACATCTCAACTCTAAAATGCTAAAGTTATCAAATCTTTGTGCAAAGAATGCAGACCCTTAGACTGGGCTGATAACTCTGTGTCACAGATATCAAGCAAAAACAGATTTATCTTTAAATTGAAAATGACAGTTTTAATTGAAATAAGTTGTAAAAAGAATTTACTTGCAGTGTACAAGCAGTGGATGGGACCTAGTAGTCTTGAGGTCCTTGACTTTCCTGATGAAGTTGATGAATGAAACCGACTGAGGGGGAATGCTCTCATCAGACCAGGAGAGAAAATGGCAGAGCTTAACTTCATGGAGCTTGTCTCCCTGTTAGAAATAGTAAAATAATATATGCCTTACAGATCTTACTATATATTATGTAACCCCCATAGAGGAAAATGACTGACCATGTCTTGTGCAGTTTTACCTTTTTGCAGAATACTTGTTATAATCAAATAATTCTTCCTGTTATGATTGGGGAAAAAAGCTGATGTGCACAAGTACATTAATCACCACCCTCCAACCCTCTCCACACCCCACAAACACACTTTACTAAGTCATTCACTAAATCACACTGGGCTGTTTTTGTATTTTGCATGAAATTAAGAAATCCAGAGAACTCAGAACATTGAAGTAGAGAATTGACAAGAGCACATTGGATTTACCTTTAGAGAAGTCAGTTGATGAAGTACGGGTCTTAGGTCACCTGTTCTAATCTCATTTTAGTTAATATTACTTCTTTCTTCTTTCAAAATTTTGACATGGAATTGATAGCTTCAGATCAGAATGTATCTCCATCATATGTAATAAGAAAGAATGTTTTAGTCAACAGGCTTTGGGTAGCATTTACGGATAAAATCTTTATTCATTTTAGCTGGCATGTTTTACATGGATAGAATATACCTTGGCAATCTTTATTTCTCTAATTAATAAATCCACATCCTTCAGATAACTCTTGTACCAGATCAGTGTGTAATCTCCATTTATCTTGATAGTGCCCTCTGAGACCGGCCAGTACTGGGAGGATGACGTCTTGTTGATTGGAGACAACAATAAAAACAAAATGCATTATTACAGCTCACACTCCAGTTAAGACATTAAAACAATGACTCTAGGCTAATTTTTAAATTTTAACATAACAATGAATATACATATTAAGCGCCCTTCTGATGCCGTGTCTCTCCAGATTAATGTCTGGTAGTCAAACATGACAAGCAATATTAAAATTCAAGATAATTATCAGAATTCTACTCAATAATGTTTATACACATTTCGATTCCTACCTTCCGGGGTCCGGGGTCGATTCTCCTACCTTTGCCTGATGAGTCCCAAATGGACAAAACCAGTCGTGACGTGGATTTTTTTCTGGTTTGTTGATCTTTATTTATTTAACATATATCTGTCGTAGCACTAGCTACGCATTCATTTCTTATTTACGGCTTTACTTGCCTACAAAATGTGGAATTACGTGTAAATTTTCAGATTCAAAGCACCAGGGATGCACCCTGTACAATCATAACACTTGGGTAATATGCCTTCATTGACAGTTATGCAAAGCCAGTTTATATGTATTCATTCATCAGTAGAATCACTGTGGTTGAGTGGTACGGACTCTGGTCTGTCACACAAGGTCTGGGTTGTGATATAATATATATACATATAATACATATACATATATATATATATGTCAAGAATATGTCAAGTAATTTATCATCAAGAGAAAGCAAGGATACTGCAGTATAGGTGAAGAATACAAAATAAAACCAGGTTGCCAGGAAATAATCAGAGCTCCAGTCAAAACTGTCATCATCCATGTTCTAAGTTTTATTTGAGTATTTTCTTTAGATTAAGAGGGGAGATACTGTTAGCAAACTGCTTGTCTAATGCAAAAGATATGTGTAGGTAAATATGTAAAAATTAGACGGCCTGACGCTTCAATCCGAGCAGGGTCTTCTTCAGAAGCTGATTAATAATATCAGATCTTCATTATAGAATAAATTACCTTTGGTTGTGAGACATTGATAATGACCTCCACTTTCTCTAACCAGACCATTTTCCAAAACAACTCAGTTGTCTTCTCATTAGGATCTAAGAAAAACATTAACACATTGGCAAGAAGTTAGATCGAAATACTTTGTTAAATATTTATCAATGAATCAATGATGTAAACTAATATAGTTAAACCTTCAAATCTAGAAACATGCATTCATAGCGCTATAATGGACTTACACTACACAAGTAACTAAGTTGAGTGAGTATGTAGAAACTAGCCAATGGTTCCACTGAGTGTTATTCCTTTACATGAATTCCTTCAAAGATTGGTGAGGAATATTGGCCAAGAGCATCTTCATTTTTTGCTTCTTTATGTGGAGAAAAAAATGTTTTCCAAACAAATCTGAAATAACTTGCAAAGATTTACAACCATTTTTGATGAAATTCAGTTAATCTTTTGTGAAATCTATTGTGTTACGCTAGCAGGGGATGTAACAATAGGCCTTACAAAAATATTTCTATTAAAATGATTCTAACACAAATGAAACAAGATTCAAAATGCAAACAGGTTGGATCAATTTTAGTTTATAATTCTACTAAACACATACCTTGTGTTGCAATGAACAACTGAGGGTGTTGCACCTAAATATGAATAAAAACAAAAGGTCAGAAACATGAGTTGGATCTTATTGTAAAACTGGGATTAATATAATAAAATAATTATAGAATAATTCCATGATAACTTTTTTCTCATTATTTTTACTCTTGAAATTAAGAGGGCTTACATCCTGCAGGTGGCACATGTTATGCACTGACGCATAAAATAAATGAAAATATGTCATTGTGGTAATGTTTGTAAAGAAGGAAAAAGAGACACACCTCATCATATGTAAAAGCATCACCATGAATAAGAGCAAGAACTTGTATGAATTACTTATTATTACAACCACAGCCGCATGTACTTTAAATAGAGCGAGTAAAGTTAAATAGCACAAATGACAAACCAAAAGATGAAAACAAGATACTGTTGTTATGTAGTAATGTGTGAACTAGAATCCATCATAAGCCATTCTTCAATATATTCTTTGTTGTAACTTTTACAATCTTTGCTAGTTTTGAGAGATAAATTATGTAGTTTAATATCATCTTTAACATTCGTAATTGATGACATCTAATATTTTCTCTTTGTTCAAACTTCCTTTGTCTTCTGTTTCTTATTAGTCCACAATTGTATCGCTCAATTATGGATTGATCCATATATATTGGTTGATTTGTCCATACTTGCACCATCTCATTATGGCATGACCTATATATATTGTTGATTTGTCCACTCTGACACCAATTAATTATGGATTGATCCATATCTATCGGTTGACTTATCCACACTTGATCGACTTCAATTATGTAATGAGCCATATGTGTTAGTTGATTAGTCCATGCTTGCACCATCTCATTATGAAATGACCCATATATATTGTTTGATTGTCCACACTAACACCACTTAATTATGGATTGATCCATTTCTATCAGTTTACTTTTCCACACTTGATCCATTTGTAATTATGAGTTGAGCCATATATATAAGTTGATTAGTCCATGCTTGCAGCATCTTATTATAGAATGAGCCATCGTTATCCACTTAAGCTTTAAACCATAAGTTTCCAATAGTTTAAACGCCAATATAAAGAATGTTAGTTTACCATAACTTTTATGTGAGAACATGGGAAATGGAAAAATACTAGGATTGGAAAAAAAACGAAGCAGATAGTCCTCTGAAAGAGCAAAAAGTTTCCAAACAAATATTATGCAAAGATTCTATCTATGATCAGACCTTGCTTTGATTTCTTTTACCGCATTATAAACCACAAGCTGAATTAACATTCCTCAGAGGAATGAAGAAGCTTAGGGACTCTCCCAGATTAAATATCTTACTTTGATGAAATTTGCATTTAAGTAACCTATGTCTGACCCACTAGAGTCCTTGTGCAGTTTAACCCGTGAATGATCATCTATAGGGAGATAAAAGATGTCAACAGATAAATAATTCATTTTTAAATCTCACTCTCTCTCTCTCTTTGAGTATATTCATTTTTGTAAAACAAATAGGCTGTAACATTTGAAATAAAAATTAAATTTGACAATACATATGTTTGCCTTAAGTTGCTAAAGCTGCTTGCAAAAAGGATATTTTCAATGCCTTGATCTGGAAAAAAACGAGCAATACTTTGAAACTATTATTCAAAATGGGGAACATTGAACAAAAATATTGGGGTTTTATCAACTGAATTGTGCTTCAAGTTTCCATGTTTAGGGAACAACATATCAAACTTGAAAAAAAAAAATTGGTTCACTGCCTGAGATGACATTATGGCCTTCCCTGTTCCAGAAGTGTGTATTCCTGCATCATCATTTGGACACACTAGACCTGCCAATCAAATGCATTATATTGAATGCTTAGTACTTGCTTACTCACAAGGTAATATTCCACTGTTTGGGTTCTCATCCTTCAGAATCCCAACAGTCCATGGATGCTGCTGGCCACATGGTAGTTTCTATGAAATGTTGAGACAATTGTTTATTTTGATTGCAATCTATTCATTTTCTCAATTAGGCAGCTTTAATAAATGTTTTTCTGAGCTATATACTCAATAAATTAACATGTACAGTCACATATAGAGAGTTACCAGTCATTATTCCTAATATAAACTTGGTCTCCTGTCCAAACTTACTATTAACTAAATAAAGCCTGTAACAAATATTGCTGATTCTCATGTTACAATATAATTATTATCCCACAGACAATTTAATACATCCATGACAGAGCAGTATAGGCTTACCTTAAACTCATCTGTGATTGTATCCACTGGGACAGAATTCTTATCCCGTAACTGCTTCGGTAAATCTTTGATTTTGACTCTACAAGAAGCAACATGTTTGGATTCTGCAGTTCCTGGAAGTTCCTCATAACATTCTTCAACATCTAAAGACCTACCATGTTGTGGAGTATCAATGATCGGTAAGTGGCCTCTATTAAGGATGTTTGGATTACCCAAGTCATTTGAATAAAGTTTTGGTTTATCAAAGTGTCTCGGCTCTTCATACTCATTTACACTGCCAATAATGCCTGATTGATTCTCTATTTCCACATCATCGTAACTCTCACTTTTCATTTCATACTTAGATATTTCATACTCCACATCAGGCTGCTCTGTATTATCATGAGGTTCAGTGTAATTGCCTGGAATTTCTGAAGCTGAGAATGACTGCTTCTGATTCGGTTCTTCATAGGCATCACTTCCTATGTCATCTTTCTTACTTCCTTGAGGTTTTAATGGTATGTTTCTTGCTAAGTCTTGAGCTTGATCGGGAGCTGTATACAGAGAATAAATAACAAAAACCAAAGACAATTTGCGAAGTATTCTATCTGCACACATGATCCTTAAAATCTTCTAATAATTGATTACCATTTATCTGCAGAAGTACAAAAAATAGATCCTTTCATAATATAATTTGCTTCATGTTAGCTGCATTTGATGGTATCGAGCATTAATTGACAGGTTTTAATTAATCAAACTAAGTCACTGTCCAATAAATGAAGATTAATTAGTGAGAAACAAATGCACTTGGTTCAATGTTTATAAATTTATCTTCAAGACACTTTTATATGTTGGTA
Source organism: Apostichopus japonicus (assembly GCF_037975245.1). Taxonomy (NCBI): domain Eukaryota; kingdom Metazoa; phylum Echinodermata; class Holothuroidea; order Aspidochirotida; family Stichopodidae; genus Apostichopus; species Apostichopus japonicus. The sequence continues at coordinate 29,875,461 of NC_092562.1, read as the reverse complement.
AAGAATACTGGCCTATGGAAAATTATCAACATTATAGCTATATTTTATGGCTATTTATATGCACAACTTGACCGGTAAAGCTGATTGACTGTATGTTTTATGGACTTTAGTATCAAATAGAAAATTATCAAATTGTTTGGTTAAATGTGACATTTGTGGCATATTTAGTAACTTTAAAAACACTTTTTGAAAGTCCTTAGAATTGTTTCCCCTTATAGTAACCTTACTTGAAGTTGCTTCAGGATCAGACTTTTTCCTCCTGTGAATACTACAAGATAAAGAAAAATTGATAAAGAAAATATGATAGAAAGCTAAGGGAATCTTTACCATTATTTAATCATTGCAATGAATGACTCATATATGCAAACAAATTTTTGCAAAACAGTTTTTTTAAGCAGAACTATGTTCACTTTAATCATTAGTGACTTTTGGGAACAACTTTTACTTCTTAACATCAACATATGAATTCCTAAGAAGTATTATTAATTTGTAAAGCTTTACTAAGTATTTTACGACACCACTTTTATGGAATTTCTTAAGTTTTACTTAAGAATCTGGAAATGCAAATTGATTCTAGCTCAGGATATTTGCAACAAATCCAACTGAACATAACAGACTGGGCTTTAATGCTACCATATAGAGCGCCTACAGAAAGGAAAACCAAACTATTAATCTAATAAATATGTAGGCCAAATAATACAAATGATGCGCTAGAGCAAGTATGCAAAGCCATGGTTTGGCCAACCTAACATCGTGAGATAGTGCATTTGTTACACACTGTGTGACTACTCACTGCTAGCCTAGTGTTAATGTTCAGCAACTACGAAAGCACAGTATATAATACCCTAGCAAAAATACCCAAGAACACTATAGGCAATCAATTTGATTACTAAAGCAGGTAATAATGATGTACAAGACAATGCTAAGCAGCTGGTATTTCTGCTAACTTAATACAATATCATTCGTTATGAAAGAAATGCACCTGCATCATATATTAATGCGTTATCATGACAACGCAATGATTACTTGCCGATGACTCAATGGGAAAGAGACTGAACTCAACATAATATGGCACACGTGGCTTTACAATAGAACCACACTCTGCATATGTCAGCCTAAATGAATACTTTGACCAACGGACTCTACCTATGTCCACAAGGAGACAATTGTGATCATTACACATCAAATCAATCGATGAATGTCCATACTCTTAAACATGGAAAAGATGCTTACCAAAGAACCAAAATGATGCCAATCACAACGACCGCAAGCAACACCACCACAAGAATGGTCACAGTAGGGATGAGAAAAGCAGCTGCAAAATAAAACAAGAATCTATTTAAGTTTAAGAGTTACATGTTTTTAAACATTAATAGCAATTTAACAAATGCATGCATTCATATTAATGACAAGAAAACATGAACAAAGGTTGATTTTATGTGATAACTCTACAGGTTGATCAGTATTTACATTTATATTACCACTGTTTATCCTTTCTCCATGAAATATGAGGTCATTGTATTAGAGCTGCAAAAGGGTGAAGCAGTTACGTACACACTAGCAGTGACTATAGTTGACATATTGTTCTTTCTTTAAATCATTTTCGTGGTTGTGGATTTGTTTTTAATTCCACGTAAGATCACAGCTAAAATGAATGTGTGGTAACGTGAAATTTGACCTGTTTGGCTCTCCATGGGTGAAATGTCATCCTTGTTTTCCTCATTTCCTCCCTTCTTTGTTCTCTCATCTTCTAGAAACAGGATGTTTGGCAGTAGGTAACCTTATTTGCATGGCCTCTTTAATACTGGTTTTTAGAGTACATGTGCCACAGAACTTTTGGTTTTGGTTTCATGACTATTTTCTAAGACATTTAAAGGTCATTTTTGTTTTGGATTATCTAGTAGTTGACTAGGTTTTAAATACACTAGGTAGGGTACTGCTGTTCTTGCATTAAAAATTCAGTAGAGTATTATATATCTTGTTACACTAAGTGAAGCAGTCAGTCACCAGCCGGGGCGCGAATTTTTTTTCCCAAACAGGTTCTCAATTGTGTATAAATAGTCGCTCATGATTGGTCGGAAAAGTTACGTCATAACAATAAAACCCTTCACTTCGAGGTTATCAAAATGTCTGCATCCATTCGTTGCAACGAAGATATACCCATTCAAAATTACCCGCAGCTTTTCGTAAATATATGTAGATGTGTTTGGAATTGGTTTAGACATAATGAGCACACTAGTATTGTATGATCTACTTTGATCGAAGATTTCTGTGAAGGCATTTATCGATAACATCGCACAGTGAAAGTTTCGTACAGGGGTACATAACACATGCGATATAGGCCTATATGTATTATAACTGTGTACACAGTGCAGTGTGACGGAAATACATCATACTGTAGCATGGTGGGCTCATAATTGACGCACTTAAGGATTTGATCAACGATTTCTATCAAGGAAAAATCAAAATCACTCAACTGTATGTTTTTCATATGTGTGGTTCCTCAGAAATGTAATGACCTCAATATATTTATTGTTCTGTGCATATGCAACGTACAATTGAGCAGAACTTGACCACAAAATGTCTGCCGTGTCAAGTTCTTTCATATACCCCTAAATTGACACATTCGTCGATAAGCTAACTGTAGTGAAGGCTTTAGTATACATCCATTGACTTTAGATGCTGTTTGCTATACTTGAGCCTCTAAGCTTAGACAGATCAGGTCCCAGAGAGTAGTGTTATCCATGATATTGAGGAAATGTTGGTTATTTTTACTAGGGTGCAAAATTTCCAAATGCCCAAAAAAACGTACAAAACCGGGGGAAGGGTGCTAAAAGCTTAAAAATTCCACAATTTGGTCATCAAATAGCTGAAATGGATTCAAACTCATGAAATATGTAATTCTGCTTGACTGCAAAAAGTTTAGATGGCCTGCTCTATCGTTGCTAGTAATAACTGAAGGTGCGTCAATTACGGGGGTGCGTCAATTATGAAGCCTTGACTATACACCAAACTGTTGCGTATATTCATTCAAGGCTGAACTCGCGTCGTGAAGTTGATTTTGGTGTAGGCCTACCCATTCCACGAAACGAATTCCGATTTCAATAGAACGGCTGACGAATCTTGGATGGCGTAAACACGAAACCGATAGAATGTAGCGTATGTATCATAAGTAAGGTCAACATGTTATCCAAGCATTAAAAGTAAAAGTTAGGGCGTTTGCAGGGAAACCGCGTAACAAGACTTTATTAAGTGTCAGTGTGTAACTCAGTGTATGTCTTCGAACTATCAAGCGTTTGATGCTGACGTCACGAGCAATCTGATTGGCTGAAAACTCCGTAATTGAGAACCTGTTTGGGAAAAAAAAATTCGCAGCCGGGGCCATGCTGGTTATTGACTGCTGATCAAGATTTTAAGCATAGAATATCCATGTTATCAAGCTTTACTTAGGAATATTAGTTAGTGGAAGAGAACATAAATTTTCTGGGGTTACTGACAAGACTTTACTGTTTTTAATGACTTATGACACAGCCTCTATAGATGTTGTGAGGGTTTGAAGGACACTGGCAATCACCTTTTATTATTTTTGGGCTGTTCTAAATCTGTTCTGAACTTGTCGAGTGAATAAACTGATGAAACTGGACACTTCTGTATAGTGCTGTTTTTTGGGCTCGTAGAACCATGTCCACTTCCCCCCTTGGGCACGTCTGTTTGAATTAGTGTCAGTAGCGAGGTCTCATAGTATCGTAGATGATCATAAATATGACGGGCGGCAAAAAGAACGTCAAGAACAACCTCGGACTCTGATTATTATTTGTGTTTGAAAAGGTTGTTTAAAATTGTAATACTGAACAGTCACCACTGAGACACATTGTAATTTGAAACTTCTAATAACCATAAAAACAAATTCAAAATCTTGAATATTTTTCATTGATGTCTGGAAGAAATGTGTGTGGTTAACTTAGTGGACTGTGTAGTAGTGTTATTGTACTTTGCTCAGGAGAATTACCAGAGTCTGAACATGGAGGCAATCATGGCAGTGAAAGATCATAATGTTGGCCCCAATATTTCCATCGTGCAATGGGGTTTCAATTAAGGAATCCCAACTTACACATTTTTAAACTACTGAGGCTCCCCTCAGGGACCTGGAGGACCAACATTGGAGGAGTGGTTAGATGAGTTCTGTTAAGCAATCAGCAGGTATGAACTCTCCGACAAGGTAACGCAAAAATCCCTGATCGATCACTTTGTTGGTCCTGCCAAGGAGGAAGTACTGTGTCTCCCAGTGGAGGACATAGAGTCGATGAGTACGGTAGTGAAGGAGTTACAAATACAGTACAATCCTCCCTGCCTATAGCAAATACCACCGAGTCCCCTGTTTCTGACCAAAACCAGAGGAGATTGAATATCTACCCTAGTTCTTAAAACTAGCCATACTGAATGCTCCTCCGCACAAATTCATGATTAAACACACATTGTATTATTTCAGTGATCAAGCCAAACTTGTCTTCACACATAGGAAAGTTGTGCTGGCTATGATAGCACTGACTATACAATCATACAGGTGATTGGTTAATTAATTAGGTGCACTCAATGATGAATTCTAAAAGCAGTATTTGGGGTAGTTTATGCTATCAAGTAACACATTATTAATGCCCGAATGAATTTGAGGACTGTTTTCAATAGGCAGATTTGCCCGTCATGTGAAAATCTCTGCACTGAAAACCCTATACCTCGCGGTTTATTGTTATGACTTGTGTTCAAACAAATTCAATCATCTTTTGGATTGGACGAAATGTTTTGTTCTTTTCAGAAGAAGTTGTGGTTTTGAAAAGAAAGAAATTCATTTAAAAATTTGTTATGTTTTGCATTGAACTAGTTGTGAGAGTGTGTACTTCAAGATTGTTTGTCAAGATGAAAAAGAGTTTGCATCCCCGAGATACAAGCAATCTGAAGATGTTGTGTCCCTGACTAAAACATTGCATCCGAGTCGCAGAATCCTGCATTCGTTACAATGCTGATTCTGATATATAATTGATGAGAGATGTCGCAGCAATATAAGTAATAGATGGAGGAATTTTCTGAGGATTTATTTAGCAGCTGCACTTTCATTTGTTCCTGCTTGATAAAACAATAGAAAGTTATAATCCCCCCCCCCCCCCTTTATTCTGTTGAGTGAGATCTTAGAATCTGAGTTGGATTCAGTAAGATTTGGACGGACTTACACAGAGAAATAACCAGATTGTTAGAAATCTGATAGCATAACAATCAACGATAAATGTTTTATCATGTTAGGATTCTTACAAATCTGTGACAGGCAAACCAAAATATGAGATATCGGTACAAAGCAGCATTGCGTAGACATATGGTTTTATGACACAACATAACCTTTTATCTGTGTTGGAGAAAATATACTGTGTCAAAATTATTTGCTGTTTGCAAACTACTGTACCAATGAATTTTACTTGAATGACATTGTAAGCAATGAGAAAATTAATTAGGTACTTACCTTGAGGACTGGGCATTACTATGGGAATTGGATCACTCCACACAACGACAACATCCTGTAAATGTAATAGTAACAAAATGAGAATCATATCATTTATCAAGCTCTCTCTTCCTACTATGAAGCCAATCAGATCTCTTTTCTATTGATCTCTCTGTCCAGCCCTACTGAATAACTATCTCTTTTTAAAATCCACCCATACACCTTAAAGGCTTACCTCTCCAGCTTTACTTCCTGTTCCTATAAATACATTATAATTTTCTCCTTCTCTAAGAGGGGCATTCAGGTACATTCCGTACATCCCTCCATCACCAACAGTAAACATCTGGTCCTCATCTCTCTTTTCTACTTCAGCAGCTACGTACTGGTCAGGATTTTGATGGAACGATCTAAATCCATCCACATCTCGCTGCTGTCTGGTCAATGACTTTAACTGAACTCTGATGTAGTATGTTCTATTGTTAGACATAAGAGGTATTAGAAGAAAAAAAAGTGGGAAAAATAACGTAGTATATTTATAAAACGGTTCATTCCTTATGTCCTGTGAAGAAAATTCTGGTTGGATTGGTGATATTAAACTTACATCAGTCTTGACCATTACTTAGAGATCAATCTTCTTGGGGTTTATGTGGTATGGCATTATTTTCACACTATCCCAACCATTGAACCAACAATTGTAAACAGGCATCCAAGCAGACTTCTCAAGCCAGCAAAAGAAAAATTGCCAAAACAGATGCCATTGAAGATTGGTCATCACTAAAATTGTGACAATTTGAACATCTGAGGTATCACTGACTGCCAATGGGAAAAATCATTTGTCTTATAAGATAACAAATTTAGATGGAAATCAACAAGCCAGTCAGCTACATCCATTTTATCCAAGAAAAGGTGACTTACGAAGCATATTTTTGATTGAGAGTTGGCAGAATAAGGGTGGCAGAGGTGCCATCTTGGGTGATCTCTAAAGGTACAGTTGGTGGTTCCAAACCTGTAGACAATTAGAATAGATACTTTTGACCAGATGGCAGAAGCGAAGATATCGTTTAACATTCACAACTGTGAATGTGAAAACCAGTAACTGTTATGAATCAATGGATACTATCAAGCTGTTTTCCTCTGTTGTCTTGGGGTAGTTATTCGTACTCTCCATTAACGCCTCAATCATGACCTTATTGCCAGCAATCTCTGCATTCACGATTACCACCATCCCTCCTTTTGAACAAACAGAGGGATCTGTCTTTGCTATGTTGGTAACCATCACATCACAGTCAAAGTAGAACCATGAACTACAGAAGAAATCGAACTAGCTACTAAACAGGTCTAGTTACTTCGATCCAATAGAATGAACTGTTGGTATCATAGAGATTCCTTTTTGAAAGCCATAATCATGATTGGAGACAATGAAGATTAACTGTGAACAAGTTTGACCTCTTTCTTAAACTGACCTTATCCCCTTGTAGATAAACAGCTAGAATTGATCATTAAATATATGGCTGAGGACCATTTAAGATTACCTGTGAACAAGTTTGTCCTCTCTGTTATACTGACAACTTCCTTTTGCCCAGCAGACGTTTGGGCATTGAGCTGTATCTCATAAACAGTCGAAGGCTCCAGGTCTGTGAGTTGATAAACATTATTTGCTCCATTATTTGCAATTTCTACTTGAGGACCAAATCCAGAGACAACGAATTGCTGATCATACAATTTTTCAATTGGTCTGTACTGAAGCTGGAGGTAAAGACGAAAAGATCACAATGATCATCGTCATTTCCCATTTTAAAATATGAATAAGTAACCAGTACCTCATAAAAACTGCATATAGATTCCTATCTTTCACTCTGAAATATTAGGTAATTATCGTTTTATAAAATTGAAGCTTTTGTTCCTCTTTGGTACAAAAATAGACAAGCTACCCAGATTCTTCAGATAGAATCACTTTTGAGAAGCTTGACAAAAATAATATATTCTGAAAAGAAAAATTGTATTAACTTTATTAAATTAAATTGCATTTGTTTTATGCACAGTGTATATTAAATGCATATTTACATTCTCATAGGAGAGCCAGTGCAGTCACATGTGGTCACAGTGGTTTAACATTGTATAGGTGTGAGATTTCGTAACAAATAAAGTAAAATGTCGATATTTAAGTTTTGCTTGAGATAATTTAATGCCAGACATGCATAAGGATGGTGGGAGGTCATGGAGTACTATTCCTTGAAATGTTGGGTTTTCTGACCTAATGGCCACCCACGTACTAATACTGTATCCAACATCAACATTTTCTAACTTAGGCTAGACATAACCTGCTACATATGCCTATTGGAAAATAATATGGAATTTAAACATCATCTGCCAAAAGTATTAAAATAACTATTGAAATGATAACTCCCCTTATATATTTTGTCCAAACCAATTTGTAATGAACATGTACTTGGCTTCTGTAACATTTCTGTTCTAGCAGGTGTATTATACTCCACTGCAACTCTGAGCTTCGTAAGGTAGTAACAGGCTTGAAATGTCTTACCAAATTTGAAAAGAATCATGAAGTATGGATTTGAGCCTCATGTATCAGCTCTAAATGTCTCTTGTGTCACCAACTCATGGATTGAAAATAGTCAAAACTTTACTGAAAATACAGTCAATAATGGTGATAAGATGTTGCTTGAAAACAAATGAGGCTTCGTAAAGTTATCTAAACACATTTACATTATATTCCTCACACCATAATTACCACCTATAAATTGTGTAACTGAATGTAAACTGACACTACCAGCCATTGTTACGTCAATAATATCGGACACTCGGGCAGTCTAAATGTGCGTTAGACTGATCAAGATAGCAAGATTAAGATGTGTCAGCTGCAGTGAGACTGTATTAACATGTGCGCTTGCCAAACTGTTAGTTTGTGACACTCCTGCAGCATACGGGGATTTATAAATACAAAAATAAGAAACTGTTCCCTGCTACAACTGACCATACAGTTTTTATAAGGTACGTATGACCTATTCGAGCACTGGTCATTACCAGAAGATGTTCACTAGGTTTGCCTTCATCAGTGCATGTGCGACTATAGACGATTTGATAACAATCAAATATATATCAAATATACACATATATATATATATATATATATATATATATATATATATATATAATAGATGCAATGCATACTTATACAAACTGTTTTCAGGAAAAGGTGAGACATGTTGTAAGCATTAAATGCCAAATCAGTATAATAGACATTCAAAGGTTTCAATGGGCCAGAATGAAACTCTTAAATATATTTGTTTCATCATGTGTTGCTTAATAGTAAATATATGATGGTTTCCTCTTAAGACTAGTGAAATAATTGAGACCATGTAGGTCCACAAAGGTTGAAGCCAAGACCAGCAAAACGTGGTCTTAAGGGCTACATACTGGTCATTTTCAGTAATTCTTATTTGTACATGTAGAAACAGCCAGAGATTTTCCTGTTTCCATAATAATTAGACTACTAGTTTGGAACACTGCTGCACTGAACAATAATGAGCATAAATAAAGAACAATAATGAGCATATAGCCAAGTCTGTGATGGAAATGATGTTCCGTAGGATGTGTATCAATATCGATTGATTACATTGGTTGTATTTGTATGTAGCTTCAACATAGAAACCACCAATCACTCTGAAATAATTGGCGCTTTCAAGAAAACCTTGTTTTGCATGCTGTTGTTATCATTTGGATTATTGTCAAAAACAACGGCAAGCATTTTACCACGACGATGTCAAAGTAGTCAAATCATTCACAAGGATGAAATTTTGACTCACAAAAAGAGAGGCACACCTGGTTAATTTTTGTCTACTATCTCGAATTAGCTACTATAGCTCTGTCAAATTTATCATACCTTGGAGATCTGAAATACACCTATTACATATAATCCTTACTATATAAAAACAATCATGTTATGCAAGTTTAAAACTTGACTTTTACAGTCCACAGGGTAGTTAAAACTTTTAAGCTGACGACACATCTTCAGAATGATCCTTACAGAATTTAAATCATTAGTAGTTATATAGTTCGTAGGATAAACATTAACTATACATAAACTAAATATAGTTTTAGTGAACATGTAAGACGCAACATATAATCTTTAATACAGATACAGTTTTTCTCGTAAATAATTCATTAATTGCCCAGTTGCATTCTGTTAAGAGATATATGGCATAATTCAAACTCAGGCGAGCAAAAATGAACCATATTGTGTAGTTTCAAGCTTATGTTTACCTGGTAAGTAACTGCTTCACTGCATAAACTGATAAGGTCATCCCATTCTATTGTCAGTGAAGTCTCTGCCTTATCAGTAACAGTCACATTTCCTGGAGGATAAGGCACTGTAAAGGGATAAATAATTAAATGTTACCTTATCACCATTCCTTTAATGAAAACTGGCAATCGTTTACAAAATGCACCAGTGCATTGTCAAGACACAAATTCTGTATGAATTGCCTGTGCATGGGAATATTTTCACAAATGCGCACAAGCAAACACTACGTAGAAACGAGCAAAATGTTCGGACCCTTGACAATAGGCCTAACATTCAAGACTCATTCAACTAGCAAAGCAAGAGATAAACTTGAACATCCCTCCTGTAGCTTTATGATGGAGATACATGAAAGCCTAGGCAGGTGAAAGAGATGAGGGAAAAAACTGAGTAATGGGCCTAGTTTTAAGCTATGTGATTTAGGCCCAATAGCAATATTATCAGATTTAGAGCAAATTAAGGGACTCTTTTAACATCTGCTACAGCTTAGTTATGTGTGGGGCTCTTATATCCATATATCACTAGTATTTATGGCTAGCTATCATACGTTTTTAATATATTTTGAAGAAAATACATGATCACTTTCAAACTATTGCGCAAATTTTGAAAATTATAACAAAACTAAAAGACAGTGTCCTACCTTCATTTCTAACCATTCATTTTCCTTTTCCTACTACTAAGTCTTTTTAATGTCATAAATATTCCCGATTACTCATAAGGTACCTGGCTGTAGAACAAAAAGAAGGTAAAAAGTCTTATCTTGACACATTGTTCTCTGTCTATGCAGTTTTAAAAAAGGGCTCCTCCCTGTCCTTCTCTCACTAGTGTTATCTTGCTTTTTCATAGATTATCTGGCTGTAGACCAGTAAACTGATACGACTCTTACCTCACACAGTGTTCTCTGTCTCTGAGTGTTACTAGGAGCTCCTTCCCCTCCCTGTTCTTCTCTCACTAGTATTATCTTGATTTCTCATAGATTATTTGGCTGTAGACCAGTAAACTGATAAGACTCTTACCTTGACACAGTGTTCATTGTCTCTGAGTGTTACTAGGAGCTCCTTCCCCTCCCTGTCCTTCTCTCACTAGTATTATCTTGATTTCTCATAGATTATCTGGCTGTAGACCAGTAAACTGATAAGACTCTTACCTTGACACAGTGTTCATTGTCTCTGAGTGTTACTAGGAGCTCCTTCCCCTCCCTGTTCTTCTCTCACTAGTATAATCTTGATTTCTCATAGATTATTTGGCTGTAGACCAGTAAACTGATAAGACTCTTACCTTGACACAGTGTTCTCTGTCTCTGTGTGTTACTAGGAGCTCCTTCCCCTCCCTGTCCTTCTCTCGCTAGAACTATCATGAATTCATATTGAGTGTCTGGCTGTAAACCAGTAAACTGATGAGAGAGACCACCTCCTCTCCTAACTTCCATGAAACTCTCTGTCGTTCCTTCCTCTCGATATTGAATCTTATAATCAATGATAGGTCCATCACCAATGTCCATCTCGTGATTCCACGCTGGCCAAGAGACAGTGATACTGGTAGTATATACATCAGAGAAGGCTAGTACGCCAGATGCAATAGCATAGACTGGTAGAACTGAGTAAGTGGAATATACCCAAATAACTATTGACCTTTATAGTTTTGAAAACTGTAACCTGAGACCAGAATGATAGACTCCTTTCTTAGAGGGATAACAAAGTCTGAACTTTCAACATATTGTAATATCACAGAGCAATTAAAAACAACCATGTTGGTCCAAGTTCTATCTTTATAGCTCGTTACAAATTTGAAATTTATTTTAATTAAGTACATTGAACAATACTTTGTACTGTATGTAATATGGATAACACATCCAAACTTGTTTTTCACTATTATTCACTGAAACGAGGACCCCTACGGAAGCAAATCACTGTAAAGTTTTAAGAAGCCACGTGAGGTTATATAATCTGAAATATGAAGAAAACATTTGGATCAGACATAGGTATACTCATGTGAGCAGTATAGCCTGATGCAATCACCAGGGTGGAGACAGCTACAGTCATCAATAGGGTGAACGGAAATTAAACACTCACTATATCCACCAACTTGACTAACCTCTACGTTCCCCAACCCCAACACCCACTGAAATCACCACCGTGAACACTCATTGTAATCATCCACCTGAACAACATCCTGCATCACCACATGAACACCAACCAAATTCATCAATATGAACACCTGCTATGTACACCACCCTGCAAACCTGCTGCATTCATTAACATGAACACCAAAATACAATCACCAATGTGAACACCTGCTGCAATCACCAATGTAAACACTCAATGCAATCACCGAACTGAACACAAACTACAATAAAAAGTAAAAAATACCTGCTGGAATCAAAAGCATGAACACCCACTTAACTCACCAAAATGAAGACCTGCTGCAATAACCAAATGAACAGCTACTACAGTCACCAAAATGAACATCCACTATCATCACCAAAATGAACATCCACTATAATCACCAATATTGAACATCCACTATAGTACACCGAATGCAATCACCAAATTGAACACATACTACAGTCACCAGCAACAACATCAACTGCATTCATCAAATTGAACACCCACTGCAATCACCAAAATGAACATCCACTATAATCATCAAAATGAACACCTTATGCTATCATCAAAGTGATCAACCACTGCAATCACCAAAATAAACATCCACTATCATCATCGAAATGAGCACCTAATGCAATCATCAACCTGAAATTGCTAATAAAAAGTTAATACATTTAAACTTGTTTATAATTCTGTAGTTGAGTTTCTTTTTATCAACCTGACAACAAATTAACTATGAGACCTAGGTCTTACATGAAATTCATGAATGAATTCCACAGATGGAAGAATTCTTTATTCATACTAACCATAAGGCACCAAGATGATGGTCTCTTTTAGATTAGTGCTACTGATGGAACAAGTCACATCCGTGCCTGCATCTAGTTTTATACCCACTACCTTTGTTTGGTTATAACTTCTTGCATCTTCATCAGCAGTAAGTAATGTACCAGTAGGACTCAGTACCAAGTCACTCTCTGCCACCAGAGGGTTCCTAATAACAGTACAAGTCACGTTAGCTGTCTGTCCAGAGTTCACCCTGACATATGTTAGACTGAAGTTCCCTAAACCATTATCTGTCCAGAAAAAAGAATTATTCCTGTCAAATTAAGCCTCTGATTTCAGAGTAGTATGAAGTTTCAACAAGAAATTACTTTTTTATACTCACTGGATAAGTAAGTTAATAATTTTGAAATTATTTGACGTAAATTGCTTGTCACTATAAGGTATGGAAAAGTTAACATCTTCAGCAACAGAAGCACATATTCAATGGTGAATACTTGAATGGGAAATAACTCTTCCGGACATTAGCACAAAATTAATATAAATTAAAGAGTGAATATTGATGAGATGCTGTTCCTGGTCCTGTGTATTAGTTACCTTGATTACATGCTATCCCAGTCCAGGGTACAGCACACCCATTAGCACAGTTATCCTCAACTTCACTGCATGCATTCTCTTCACTGGGGCAAGAGCAGGGTAGGTTGCAGAGGCCACCATAATAACCAACAGGACAAGGGGCATCTACAACTATAAGAATTAGCAGTAATATACTTGAAGTGGTAATAATGTATTACTATAGATAATGCTCACTAAAGTTGCCATGTTAAGTAATGGTTGATAAAGCTGCAGCCCTGTGAGGTTGCTTTTTCATGTCTACTTTAACCTAATTTTGCTGAAGACTGAATGGAGTAGATTACTATTCATATTATGTGAAGTTGTTTCAAGATTATGAATGTTGTGAATCTCAACATACTAGTACTATGGTTCTGTGTACAGACACAGTTCTACTCCTTCGTTATTGTGTGCTAGCAATCTGTCTACTTTGCACTGTACTATGAAATTATTCCCAGTTACTGAGCTGTATGACATGACTGTATCTCATGGCATTGTTTTTTATTCTTGTCTGGATTTGGAATCACAATTTGTTTGACCTGTAAACTGACTTTTGTAATAAATGACTTATGACTTTAATATATTTGACTTCTTTACATCACCTGCGTAGATGCTGCAAATGTGATACTACCTTAAATAGTTGGTGCTAATATCCTAGATAGGAGGGTGCTACTACTCTAAACAGGAAATGCTGCTACTCTAAATAGGAGCAGCTGTTACCCTGAACCGGCAAGCTACTAGCTTAACAGGAGGTTCTACTAAGAAGAGGTGATACTACTAAACAGATGCAACAAGAGGTGTTAATGCTCTAAACAGACGCAGTAACTAACAGAAACAGCTACTACCCTAAACAGAAGTAGTTACTAACCTTAACAGGAGCAGCTATTAGCTTAAACAGGAGTTGTAACTAACCGAAACATGCGCTGATACTACTCTAAACAGAAGTAGCTACTTAGTACCCTAAACAGGAACTTGATGTTACTACCCTAAACGGGAGCAGCTACTACACTAAAGCAGAAGCAGCTGCTACCCTAAACAGGTCATGTTACTACCCTAAACAGGAGGTGCCAATACCCTAAACAAGAGGTGCTACTACGCTTAACAGATGCAGCTCCTATCCTAAACAGGAAATGCTACTATTCTAAACATGTGGTTGTTCAACCCTTAACAGGAGTCTCTACTACCCTAAACAGGAGTTGCTGTGACTCTAAACAGAATTAGCTATTATCCTCAACAGGAAATGCTACTACACTAAACAGGAGGTGCTACTACTCTAAATAGATACAGCTACTATCCTAAACAGGAAAAGCTACTACCCTAAACAGGAGGTGCTACTACACTAAATAGGAGTTGCTGCTACCCCTAGAAGTGACGATGTAAAGGTGTACTGTAAAGGTGGTGCTACTACTGCTATACAGGCGACACTACTACTGTTTAGTCGGCGATGGTACTTCAACCGAAGGTGCTACTACTCAGTCCATACTACCCCAAACAGGAGTCGTCGGTCTCTAGTTGGATCAATTGTTTGCAAACAATAAAGACAGTATTAACCTTTGGACCTTTTCAGAGTATGCATTCAATCATTAAGCATTTATGCATGATCAATACAGGCCATTAATGCTAATCCTGCAGCACAGCTATGATGTAAAGGTATCGATGTGAGGCTCCACTTCCTGAACTTTCCTTCATCATCATTTATTGTAAATTCCAGGCAATAATTGTTGTACAATTTGATCATCTTATACATGCAAATAGTCTCAAATTTGGATAGGAAAATAGAACATATGGTCATGCCCCTGCAATGTGTACACATGTTTATTATTTTGCATGAAGTATTAAGCTAAGCAAAAGATATAAACATGTTTTAGTCTTTGTGCTCATTTTCAGCATATTTGTAACAATAGTAACAAAACTTTTCTACTGCCATTGACATTAAAGAATTATCTCCTTTTAGTATTGAGATAACACAGATCAATTTAATGACATGCATGTAAATGGAGTACATTGTAGCATATCACAATTCAGTAAGAACAATTCCAGTACTTTATCAACTTTGAAAACACCAAAACGTTAAATATCTCCAAATAAAGAACTTTCTACAATAATAGTCAGGTGATGTCTGATTTCATATAGTCTCACACATTGGATATTGACATTGCGGTTTTACATAGTAATTTAAAACTATAGACAAGTATTGATCACACATCTTTCTGATATAGTTCTATTCCCAGCCTTCAACTAACCCCTTACCACATTCCTCCCAACCCTGCAGAAATTTTCAAAAAGCGGGACAATTCTTATATATTTAACAGTTCAGTAATATTAAAAATATTCATATCTAGCTCTAAAAATATAAACAGTGAGCCAAGAAGTATAAGTAACTCACAACTAAAATCGACTCGTGCCTTAGTCAATCTTAGAGCCATCAGTAATACCCTACAATATTCCAGAAAGTATATTACCGATCACTCAGGTACAACCATTAACTAGAATTTCCTGCCACCCTGATATCATTATATGAGAATTGTATTGTTCAGTTAAACAGTCGCCAGTCTCTGATTAATTTGGAAGATGATACATTTCAGCAGTAAAGTATAATGACCCTAAGAGAAGGCATTGTTAACTGGCCATTACAATTCAGTTCGTCCATATATTATGAACTCTGGCACAAACTCTGCCCTCTGCAACACCAATAGTGCTACTAAATATCCCATGACTGTTCATAATTCTAATGAAAGTACTTACATTGACAGTTTTTTCCCCTCCATCCATCCTCACATTGGTTATTGTCACACACACCAGTGTCTAAATCACAGAGATAATTATCTGCACAATGACACTCCTGTTTACAGTTAGCACCGAACTTCCCTCTCTCACATTCTGGAAAGTTTTAAACAAAGCAAGAGATTAATCAAGACATTGCTGAAAGAATGACTTAAACGTAATTAAGAATTCAGAAAACTAAAGAGCATACATTCAAGATATAAACTTTACTGTTACAATATTCTCTCTGTACGAACTGTAATGTGATAGAATATATAAATAACAATGAAAGTTAACATACAAATTCCTACCAAGTATCACATAAAAGTGACAGATTTTTCCAAGTTTACAATATGGATAGTTGGATGATCATTGATCTCCCTAATTTTAAATGTCAGGAAATTGTATTAAATTGTTGTTTTCCAAAGATATTTCACTATATTACTTGTTATCTTTTTTGCAGTGCGAGGCTGGATGTCTCTATCTTCAATAAACAGAAAACACAACAGAGTCTATTGAAAAATGACACCAATAGCACCCTTGATACCACTGGAAACATTGTCAGTATTGAAATATAAATAGGTGTTCCTCCTTTTGAAACGCTGTTTTATAACTAGATAATTGTGTAAAAATAGAGAATAGAAATACAATGTTAATTATCACATAACAATATAAATGTAATATCTTGTTCTTGGTCAGATTATCTAGAATAAAATACAAAGAACGAATCCACTGTCAGGACACAGTTTCAGGTCACTCATTACCATTTACATTTCATGGTCAAAGATCAACAGCAAAGAAATTAGAAAAAAAAACAACGATGAATACAATTAGAAATATGACATATACGTTCACATCAACATATATAGCCTACCATATTACCTAACTTATGTACATATGGAAATTATTTTATTGGAGTGCTATAGAAACAGTTTTTAACCAGCTCTTGCATACTTTACTAAAAAGACTAACATTAAAGTTTCCAAGTTATAACATTGAGGTATAAACAAAGTACTAGTGATACCTTCTGTGCAGTTTAATCCTTTAAAGCCAGCAGGACAGAAACAGCCAAGAGGATCAGGGTAACAGATGACTGCACCCTGACATCCATCAGCATGGTCATCACCAGAATCATCACATTTATACTCAGCATTCTGACCAAAGACATTCCTGCCATGAACTGTTGATGAAAACAGGACGAAGGGATAAATAGTGATCAAGGTAACGCTGGCAACAGTCTGCTAAAACAATCTTACCAACATGCATACATGAAGACTATTGATGATCGCACATAACAAATGCATACGATGTGTCTAATTTAGCTGGTAGGAGAGGGGCTAAATTCAATCGCTAGCTTTTATGCAATGAACAAGTAGGAATTCGTAGAGTATTCATTTAAAAAAAGACATCTCTAGAAGCAAAATAAAACTGTTAGCAAACTGCTTATCCTCTAGAGAGCCTGTGTAAGAGAATGTTTAAATGTAAGTTGGCCCGACGTTTCGATTCTAGCAGGATCTTCTTCAAATGCTAAATGACAAGTAACAGTAACAGAAGGAACAAAAACACGCACAGAAAACAGACAGTTTAATTTGCATGGTGAACACAAAGAGATAGATGCAAGGGGATGGAGTACACAAGGGGTGGAGAGAAAAAAGGAAGAAACCAGCAGGGGAAGAGGAGAGGTGGGAGATAAACAGGGGAAGGACAAAGAGAAGTTAAGGGAAGGGGTAGAGAATGAACTAGAGAAGGACAAAGACAGAAAGGTGTGGAGAAAAAAGGGTGGAAGAGAGCTATGATAAGAGGAGTGATGGGGGGATAAGGGGAGAAAAAGGGGGGACAGAAGAAAAGTTAATCATGTCCTTCGTGAATGCTGAGCCCACTAAGTTGAATGGTGCGAAGGCGTTACATCCTCAGCCTCTTTTTACTGATTCGTACTAGGTCAGGACGGCTACCTAAGGATTCAATCCCCTGTAGAGACATGTCGTTAATGGTATGGCTGGAAAGGTTAAGTGTTCTCCAAGTCTCAGTCTTCATGGTGTTGACTGTGGATATGTGACCATAGAATCGCCCCTTGAGGTGGGTTTTGGTTTCGCCGACATACTGGATGCCGCATACTCTACAATAGATCATATAGATGCATTAGAGGTTGTGAAAGTGATGTGACCCTTAGTCTTAAGTGTGAGTTGCATGCTGTGTCTGGTGATGGAAGTGAATTCAACAATGTGGCGGCTGCAGATGATGCATGTCGAAGTATGATCAAATTTGAAAAAAAACAAGCTGAATGGGTGTAGGGTTTACAATTTAGAGATGGAACAGCAGCACGCACAAGAAGGTCTCGTAGGTTGCGTGGTTGTCTCTAGGCGATGTTGTGTTTTTCAGGGACGGCTCTTTGGAGTCTATCTGTAGTGAGGAGAATTGTTGTGGTTGTTAGAGTTGATTTGCTGATTTTCAAAAAATAGGAGGAAGATTTGGGTGGAAAGTAACAACCAGGGGGAGCATGTTGTCGCAATCTCGTCCTTTTTTGTTCTTCACTGCCACAGTAGATGATCTGGAAAGATAGCGGACTCTCTGAATGGCTTCAAGAACCCTTCTGGAACTATGGCATCTGGCAGTAAGGTGTTTTTCTAAAGCAAATGTATGGCGAATGAAATAGTTATTGTTAGAGCAAATTCAACGAAGACGAAGTGCTTGACTGTAGGCAATTCCAGACTTGCAGTGACGGGGATGGCAGCTTGAAGAATAGAGATAGTAGTGTGTGTCTGTGGGCTTAGTGTATAAATATGTTGAGAGAGAACCGAGTTCCTTGCAACCAGTCACATTGAGAAAGTTAATCTGTTGTTGAGAGTAATCATAGGTGAATTTGATGGTGCTGTGGAAAGAATTGATGTGATTGATGAAGGTGAGCAGGCTATCCTCATCACTGGTGCAAACAAAGAAGATGTCACCAATGTAGCGCCACCAGATAAGAGGACTGTAGGGAGCTGTACTGAGCATGCGTTCTTCAAGGCTAGACATAAACAGGCAAGCAAAGGAAGGAGCTATGCTGGTACCCATGGCAGTCCCGTATCTTTGAAGGTAATGCTTGTCCGTGAACGAGAAGTTGTTTTTGATGAGAACTTGTTGCATGAGAACTTTGATGTCAGAGATGGGTGTACAAGGGTGAGCCTTCTAAGACAGGACTGCATATGTGGCTGCGATACCTTCTGCATGTGGGATGTTAGTGTAAAGAGAAGTGACGTCGAAAGCACCGATGATGGGTGTACTAGTGATTTAGTTCTTGATATCTTCAATTTTTCTGAGGAAACCTGGAGTGTCATGGATGTAAAAGTTAATCTGAGGAACTAGAGGTTTGATGAAGTGGTCCACAAACAAGGATATTTTCTCGGTGGGGACCCATTGCTTGAGATGATAGGCTTACAGTGTTACCAGGCTTGTGAATTTTGGGCAGAAGATAAAACCTGGCTGCGTTACAGTCTGTGGGAGAAAGGAGAGAAACAGCTTTCTTAGAGATCTGTTTCCACTGGTACATATCAGTGATGGTCTCTTTTATCTGCTGGGAGAAAATAACTGTGGGATCAGAATCAAGAAGAGTGTAAATATCGCTGTTGGAGATATGACGCATGGCTTCCTTGATGTAATCCTGTCAATCCTGGATGACAATTGCAGAACCTTTGTCGGCTGGCTTGATGATAATGTCACTGCGAGACATCAGTGAGGAGAGTACTGTACGCTCATCTCTTGGAAGGTTGTCGTGTGTTCTGCGGAGAGGAGAGCTTGACTGATGAGTCTCAGAGCTGACGACTTGTGTTTAGGCTTCTAAAACAGGAGCACTGTTCTTAGGAGGCATCCAAGAACTTTTCTTGTAGAAGAATTCCGGTTCATCTAGGAAAAACTCACCAAGGCGAATTCTGCGAAAGAAATGAGTAAGATCTTGATCAAATGACGGAGGAGTAGGACAGAATTTGAGTCTTTTGGAGAGACGCCTAAGGTCTGCACTGGTAAGAGTGGAAGAATATAAGTTAACAACTGCAGTTGAGGATGGTGGTTCAGACTCAAGTGGAGTCTGGGGCCTTCTAAAACGGTTGCAAGGGGTACGTTTGCGTCTTTTCTCAAGGTCAATCATTTTCTTAGTTCTTCTTTCTGTGAGATCAATTTTCTGCGGAGACAAACAAATGTTAATTTTGTTAGTGTACTGAGTCCATTCTCCATCGGTGCAGTATGACTGTAATTCATGCTTCAGCCTCAGGATATCATCGTTGAGCTATCTAAGGACGATTGGCAGTGTTTCGTGAGGATGTTGATGAGACGGATGGAAGTGCTGTGTAAGACTCGGTCCCTCTCTCTCTCTGGATAGAGAGATTAGAACCTGTAGTTGGAAAAATGGAAAGAAGAGCGCTGGAACTTCTGAATCAATTTTCTGAGCTTCTGAAACAAACGAAAATGGTGAGACATGGTGAAAGCAGCGGGATGAGTAAATGATAAAACTGAAATAAAAAAGTGAAACCCAAGAATACAAATACAAGTACAAATACAGAGTAGATAAGAAGGATCACTCAAAGGGATACAGTAACAGAGCAGCTGAAATCAAAATAAAATAAAACTGTTAGCAAACTGCTTATCCACTAGAAAGCCTGTGTAAGAGAATGTGTAAAAATAAGTTGGCCTGACGTTTCGGTCCTAGCATGATCTTCTTCAAAGGCTAAATTGTTGATTTGGTGATTTGCTGAAGAGGAGGAAGATTTGGGTGGAAAGTAACAACCAGGGGGAGCTTGTTGTTGCAATATCGTCCTTTTTTCCTTCACTGCCAAAGTAGATGATCTGGAAAGAGAGCGGACTATCTGAATGGCTTCACGAACCATAACAAATCTCCTCTAACAACCACAACAACCTCCTCACTTCAGATAGACTCCAACGAGCCGTCCCTGAAAAACCCACCGTTGCCTACAGACGTCCACGCAACCTACTAGACCTTCTTGTGAGTGCTGCTGTTCCATCTCTAACTTCTAACTCTTCACCCATTTAGCATGGTACTTTCAAATGTTATCGTACTTCGAGATGCATCATCTGCAAGCCACCACATTGTTGAATCCACTTCCATCACCAGCCACAGCATGCAACTCACACACAAGACTAAAGGTCACATCACTTGCACAACCACTAATGTCATCTATATGATCTCTTGTAGAGTTTGCGGCATCCAGTATGTTGGCGAAACCAAAACCACCCCAGGAAGCGAATCTTTGGTCACAGTCAACACCATGAAGACTGAGACCCCAGTTGGAGAACACTTTAACCTTCCCAACAATACCATTAACGACATGTCTCTACAGGAGATTGAATCCTTAGGTAGCCGTCCTGACCTAGTACGAATCAGCAGAGAGAAGATATGGATTCAACGTCTTCGCACCATTCAACCTCATGGGCTCAACATTCAGGAAGGACATGACTAACTTTTCTTCTGTTCCCCCTTTTACTCAACTTGCACCCCCCTCCCCCATCACTCCTCTTAACATAGCTCTCTTCAACCTTTTTTTTTCTCCACACCTTTATGTCTTTGTCCTTCTCTAGTTTATTCCCTACACCCTTCCCTTAATCCTCTCTTTGTCCCTTCACTGTTTATCTCCCACCTCTCCTCTTCCCCTGCTGTTTCTTTCTTTCTTTTCTCCATCCCTTGTCTTCTAATTCCCTCATATCTATCTCTTTGTGTTCATCATGCTCTGTCTGTATTTTGTCCCTTCTGTTACTGTTACTTGTCATTTAGCCTTTGAAGAAGATCCTGCTAGGATCGAAATGTCAGGCCAACTTACCTTTACACAATCTCTAGAAGCAAACTGTTGGCAACATTTATTTACAATATCACCACATTATTGACACAATCTGACCAGAAACATTTTACCATGGACATCTTGCTGATGTAGTGGAAATCTTATGTGTATATGTGTCTGTTCCTTGCACCTGCATAGTGTGTTTAAGACTTTGCTAAGTTGAAAGTTTATAAAGAAAGGCTCCCATTTTTCAGCCAAGTGGTTTAAGCTGTTTATATGAAAAGTAAGCATGGCTTGGTCGGTTCTTATCAGCTGTTTATCATCACAAAGTCTTGCTGATGGAGGCTCCAGGGTCTGTCCTCTTAAACTCGGTATTTTCTGTCTATTCATCTGTAAATTGTTAGTAGTTAACTGCTCGAGATATGGTATTATGATCTGATCTCTATGTTGACGAGATGAAGTGCTCTTAGAAGCATAAATGTATTATTTTTTCCTGGTACAGCCTCAGATAAGAGACCAATGGTTTTATTTAAGATGGTGGCTTTGCAACCAGTGGGCCTATAGTTTACTGCGGTGGAAAGACAAACTCAAGCTAGCTAGACAAGATGTCTGATAGCGTTGTGGTTCTTATTTTCTTACTCCTTATGCCTTAATGAAACTGACATGGTAATGTGTAGTTTTACATATTGCCCAGTTGGCTTGCCTTAGTAAGTTCCCCATTGGCCTCATATAGAGCATCATGCATAGAAAAACAGAGCTCCTCTCAGATAAGTTTTATGAACAGGATGTGAGTCACCATGACAGGTTCCCTCCTGCTACAAGGCTGTACCCTTTAGAGAATAGTGTCTTTGAGCCAACTAAAGTAATCCAGAGTTAAATGTTTGTTTTTGATTATTTCTTCT
This sequence comes from Apostichopus japonicus, assembly GCF_037975245.1. Taxonomy (NCBI): domain Eukaryota; kingdom Metazoa; phylum Echinodermata; class Holothuroidea; order Aspidochirotida; family Stichopodidae; genus Apostichopus; species Apostichopus japonicus. Next base: position 29,852,728 of record NC_092562.1, on the reverse strand, counting down.
CAGACAATGCATATATATCTGTACTTTGTATCACTTTTTCTAATATGTGTAAAAGAAAGAGGGCCCGACCTTTCGAGCCAAGAAGATCTTCTTCAGAGGCTGAATGATAAATTACAGTAACAGTTGGGACAAATACACACATAATACAGACAGGTTAATGAGAAGGGTGATCACAAAAGAGAAAGATGTAGGGGATCAGTATACAAGGGATGGAGAGAAGAAAGATACAAATAGGGGGAAGAGGAGAGGTAGGGGATAAACTGTACAGGGATAAAGAGAATATACAGAAAAGAAGGTAGGGGGTAAACTAGAGAATGACAAAGACAGAAAAGAGTGGAGATAAAAGGGTAGAAGAGAGCTATGAGAAGAAGGTTTACAGAGGGGGAAACAAGGGGAGATGGTAGGGGTTGGGAGGAAATGTTAGTCTTGTCCTTCCTGAATGTTGAGCCCATGTGTTGTTGATGTTGAATGTGTTGGTCTGTAGTTCAGCTACAGCAAGGTATTTTTGTTTTTCAGGGCTTATCATCATTGAGTATTCATTGGAAAGTATAGGTCAAATTGCTAAATTCTGCTTTTCTAGGAATGTGAATGACGAGGACTGTGATGAAACTTGGTATTGAGTAGATCCAAATGTTGAGCTGGTGAGTAAGACATTTTTGATTGGGTTATTTGAGTGCTGTGGAGACCTGCCTGTTCCTCTCTTAGAATGCGTTTTATATTCTGAAGTTTAATTGCTTTGACGTTAATTATATTCTTCTTGTCTTTCTTATTACTTTCCTACCGTACATGAGAGTAACAGTGTTAATGTTAGGTCATATATTATATAGTTGCGTACGTTTATCAAATATTTATGGTCATTATTACAAATTTGTTTAGTTTGGGAGATGTACATGAGGTGGTAAGACGTTTTAGTTTATTTTGGTTTAAAGGAAGTTTACTGAGAATAAAATGGATATTTGTTTCTGGTGGTAGATGTAAACTATTTTCATATTGATATTTTCATATTCATTAATGATATTCATGTGATGGAGTGTTAGGTACAATTTCAACGAACTGTATAAGTGATATTATCTGTTAAATAATGTAGTGTTTGATTAGCTCTCTTACCATCTGTGCTATATGTAAGTATACTACAGTGTTATTCCACGGATATTGTATATCTAACATATTGCAGACCTGTTAAGAAATGCGTCGTAATATCACTATTCGTAAGTACTTTTTCAAAAAATGCATATAAGTAATATTGCTTAGAGGTTGCCTTCATTACCGGTGGATAGGGTTAACTCTGTCATTCTCTATTTGACATCATAGTTTAATATTTCTATATTTTTATGTTTTGCATTGCAGGGGTTTTTATTCTGGATATAAGGTTTTATTCTTCTTAGAAGAACGTCGATAAAAGTTAGAAATGTGATTTATCTGCATTGTTGGCATTCATATGACTGGTTCATATGTGTCTCTCCTCTTTCCTAATGCCGGGCCGTTTCAGTTTACTTTGTTTGTCTATTTGTTTCCGCAGTGGCTGTCCTTATCTTCTATCAGGAACACTCCCGCTACCCTTCTTGATCACTTTCGAGATGGGGTAAAGGTACCTTAATTCATAATATCCACGACTATCTTAGTTTCTCTGCACTGATTAGAGGTAGAGTTAGAATTAATGTCGACAATATTTCCTGCATAAAATTTCAGATCAGTTACTTAATCTGACCAGAGACGATTTTCAACGAACAGCTGATAAGATTAAGCAAAATTCAAAAGACGCGAAATAATTGTCTCAAAATGTTGATATTTTTTCCTGACACCAGCTGTTTCATGTGGTCAAACAAATACACATCATAATCAACGTTCTGGCAACAACTACTAAAGATATCACGATGAAAACTGAAGTCCAATATATCATAGTACATCATAACGCAAACCTTCTGCAATGATTGATTGATCGATTGGTTGATAAATCAATTATGGTGAGTAATTACTGTCATTTCTTTACTACAACAGGTGAAAATGAAACTGAATAATTAATCTGTGTTGATTCAACAATTCTGTGCTACTGCTTAAAGGTAAAGGTACTTAACAGGATAATCATGCATTGTAGATTAGGCAATTAACTTAAAACTTACTATTTTCACAATTGTTTCCACTGAATCCAGGAGGGCAAAGACACAGACCAGTTAAATCTGAACAAACTCCCCCGTTAATACAAGGTTCACATGTATTAGTACAGCTAGGTGGATTCCACGTGTTCTCTGGACATTCTAAAATAAGAGTGAAATATACCTCAATAAAATTGATGAATCAGGAGTTTGCAGAGAGAAATTCAGTCCATAATTAAAAAATTCCACTGTAAATATTTGATAGTGATAATAGTATCAGGTTGATAACATGCATGTTTGCTGTTCTTTATACTTACTTCAGTCAATTTGCTGTTTATTCAACAAACTTAAATATATTGATTTGTCACGGTCAAAGGTTGTAATTCAAGCAGGGTTCTATGTATAGCACAAAATGTATTTCCTCCTTCCAATAAAGTGTTCACGATAAAACAAAGGTGAAGGCAATTGTTCGACAGTTTTGGGTTTAACATCCCAACCTTACACGCAATATAATTGTTTCCAAAAGACCTCAGCCAAAGGTATTTCACAAGGTCGTTCATAATAAACATTATTAGTCGTTGAAACGTACACACGTACTTTTCGTAGCTCTTTAAATTCGTTCATTTCTGGGATCGTTTTTTCATCATACACCTTGTGATTCGTTTTGTTGTTTATTTGGAGTTATTATTGTCTGTTCCTGTCATTCTGCATGTTTTGTGTTCAATATGTGCTGTTTTCCCTGATTCAAAATCCATATATGTCCCATATATGGCAATTTGTATCTGGCCCATATCTGTGCCATATATGGAATTTATATCTGGCCATATCAAGAATTGGGCAGATATAATTTGATATAAGATAAAGGCCATATCTGCCTCAGATAAAACTTTACATGGGTCACTTTTTATCTGGACCAGATATGGTCCATATATGGCAAATCCATATCTGTCCCATATATGGCAAATCCATATCTGGCCCATATATGGCAAATCCATATCTGGCCCATATATGGCAAATCCATATCTGGCCCATATCTGTGACATATATGGAATTTATATCTGGCCATATCAAGAATTGGGCAGATATAACTTGATATAAGATAAAGGCCATATCTGCCTCAGATAAAACTTTATATGGGTCACTTTTTATCTGGACCAGATATGGTCCATATATGGCAAATCCATATCTGGCCCATATATAGCAGATCCATATATGGCTTATATATGGCAAATCCATATCTGGCCCATATATGGCAAATCCATATCTGGCTCATATATGCCACATCCATGTATATTGCCCTTGGCAAATCCATTACTGTCCCATATTATGATAAATCCAGATTGAACTAGTTAAAAAAAAATGGCTTCATCTGTGCCAGAACTTCATCTGGCATTTGTAAAGAAATATAATTTGAAACCAACTAAGGGCAATATATGGCGCACATAAAGCAACTCTTTATTTACTGCTTAATTATCTGGCCATTAATTACATTTCCTGTTTGATCCATCAGCAGGTATTTTTCTTTTTCTTGTTTCACTTTACCCACAGTATGTCCAAGCCTTTACAAATAGTAAACTAATATTAAAAAGGGTCTTCTGTTCAGACGATTATTGAGGCAATATGACCGTCAGAACAAAAATACATGGTTAAGAGAATAAAATATCCTGGCATGATAAAATGCTCCACGAATAAATTGGCACTTGAAAGCCTGCTTCATGACAAAATGCTCATCACTCTGTCGTCTCTATGCTGTCTTCAGTCTCTGCAAGGTCTGCGAGTCCTTTTCATCGACACAATTTTCAAAACAATGACGAAGATATAAAGTCGGGATTACTTTATTCCCAGCACATTCCAAACCCAATTGTGTACATAACTTTTTTTGTGACACATACAGTAGTTTTATTTATTACTCACAATGCTTCCAACTAGAAAGAGATTTCAAAATCATTTCAAATTGTGTCTGAAAAAACCCATCTCCAGACATTTAGACCAAAAAAAAGCAGGGCTTAATTGGAGGTAAAGATCAACTTATCTTGGACTTAAGAATCTGCAGTTTTTCCTCAAACATATCGCTCAAAAAGCTCCTTGCTGTTACCTAATCCGACTGCTATGGTCATAAAATGACCGCTGTTCAATAAAATACTTGAAGGTTGAGTTCTTTATTCTTCTGTGGTCCTGTAGAGGTTGATACTAAATTGCAGTGGGCTATTCCCGTATTTGATATATTTGCTTTAGTAAATAAGTTCCAGGAGGACAATATATGTTCCATTCAGTATTGAAGATCAGTCCCAAATATGTTATTTCCATCCATTCCAAAAATATTCTTCCCTACTTGTGACTGTTCAGTTCACTGTAGAATCCTTTGCCAATGTTCTAACTCAATAGGTTATTTTTTACAAATCTCCATCACCCTTCCAATTCTTTCTATTAAATTTCCTTCTGTTCTCTACCCCTACCATGTGTAAACTGTTTTCCTATCTCACTCGATCCCAGAGTATCAAATTCACATATGTCCTTTGTTCCAAAGAAGGTTTTCACACCATGGAGGTCTGTTTTTACCTCCTTGTTCACGCTTAATTACCGTCTGAGTCATCCTTTTCCATCATCCTGTGGTTGCCTAGCAACCCAGATAGATCAAATAGCCAATTTATACCCCCTCTGACTTAGTGTGTGCACCGTAGGTGCTTTACCATTAAAATATGTGCAGTACTAAACATAGGGTATGGTATATCTCTGTGAAAATACAAGAGCACACAGTCTTAAATGTATATTCAGTTATATCTCGCTATATATGGCTAGATAAAATTGTATATGCCTATCTGGATTGTCTCTATATCCAGTTATATCTGGCTTTATATAGCCATATCAAACTTGTTATGGATATCTGGATTACAAATATATCCAGATATATCTGGCTTCATATGGCCATATCAAACTTGATATGGATATCTGGCTTACAATTATATCAAGTTATATCTGGCTTTATATGGCCATATCAAACTTCATATGGATATCTAGCTAACAATTATATCAAGATATATCTGGCTTTATATGGCCATATCAAACTTTATATGCGTATCTAGCTAACAATTATATCAAGATATATCTGGCTTTATATGGCCATATCAGACTTTATATGCGTATCTGGATTGACTCTATATCCAGTTATATCTGGCTTTATATGGCCTTATCAAACTTGATATGGATATCTGAATTACAATTATATCAATATATATCTGGCTTTATTTGGCCATATCAAACTTGATATGAATATCTGGAATACAATTATACCAAGATATATCTGGCTTTATATGGCCATATCAGACTTTATATGCGTATCTGGATTGACTCTATATCCAGTTATATCTGGCTTTATATGGCCTTATCAAACTTGATATGGATATCTGAATTACAATTATATCAATATATATCTGGCTTTATTTGGCCATATCAAACTTGATATGAATATCTGGAATACAATTATACCAAGATATATCTGGCTTGATATGGCCATATCAAACTTGATATGCGTATCTGGATTGACTCTATATCCAGTTATATCTGGCTTTATATGGCCATATCAAACTTGATATGGATATCTGGCTTACAATTATATCAAGATATATCTGGCTTTATATGGCCATATCAAACTTTATATATCCAGATATAGCCAGATATAAAACCAGATGTGGAATTTGAGTAAGGGTTTGTCTTGTTTCAGTGCTGTCCGTGGTTTTAGGTCTGTAGCGTCAGTGTATCCTATCGTTCAGTGTATAGTCTCTGTTGAGCCTAAGCTGCTCATCGTGAGTATCGATTTTCTGTGTTCTCAGGTTTTTCTGTGCCTTAGTGTATTCGTTATTTATTGTCTGTTCCTGTCATTCTGCATGTTTTTGTGTTTAATCTGTGCTGTTTTTTGTCTAGTTTCAGTGCTGTCTGTGGTTTTAGGTCTGTAGCGTCAGTGTATCCTATCGCTCTGTGTATAGTCTCTGTTGAGCCTAAGCTGCTCATCGTGAGTATCGATTTTCTGTGTTCGCGGGTTTTTCTTTGACTAAGTGTTTTCGTAATGGCTCTGCCTGATCGTTTAGTCTGCTCTAACGAGTGTAATATGTGGATCGAGTTTAAGGTTTCTGGCTTGGAATGTGATTTTAATTCAGCGTCTAGTAAAGCTATTGTGTTTGTTTGCGATAAATGTGTGAAATTTAAGGAATTAGAGGAGCTATTGAATAGCTGTAGTTGTGATTAGACGGAAGTCGGGAATAGTAGGACTGTAAATAGTGCAGTGGTTGAAAGGGATTTTTTTGCGAGGATGTTCCAACTTGTAATGGATTCTACGTGTTAACTGTGGAGGATCGAGTTGCGTGATGCTGGTGATGGGAATGAAGTCTCCCAGGAGGGAAATAGTGAGTGGCTAATAGTGGACGAAGTGCGTGGTGATTGTGGGGAAGGGAAAAGTCGAAAGGAAGAATGGTATTGTGTGGGGATTCACTAGTACGGTATGTAGACCGAGATTTCTGCAGGGCGGATAAAGCAAAAAGGGTCAGGGTATGTTTGCCAGGTGCTAAAATCCAGGATGTCAGTAAAAGGGTTAACAAAATCGTGTCAGATGAGGAGGTGGTTGTGGTCCAAGTAGGCACCAATAATGTGCAGAAGGAGTCACAAAACATTATTCACTCTAGGTATCACGAATTGATGTGTCGACTAGCATCAGGGTCAAAGTTGCCATATGTAGTTTATTGCCAAGATTCGACAACAAGGTTCAGTCAGATAAGATTGTAACTTTGAATGGTTTATTGCGCAGTCTGTGTACTGATTTCGGCTTCACATTTGTTGACATGTGGTCATCATCTTTCTAGGGTAGAAGGGATTTGTTCGCCAGGGATGGGTTGCACTTAGCTAGTACTGGGGCCTCGTTGTTTGGTGTGGTGAATTACTCTGTTGAACAGTTTTGTTTAAACTAAATTTGGGGGCGATGGAGGCAGGAATAAATTTGGATAAGGATTACGTTCCTAGTGGAGGCGATTATAGGCGTTTTGAAAGCAAGGAAAGTAATAGTCATAGATCTAACTTGGAGGCATGCTAAGGTACATAGTTTCAGGGATAAGCTGAAGATTGTCTTTACCAATGATAGAAGTATTCGTAAAAATTTTGCTGAACTTTCTGTGCTTCTTGAGGATCTGAAACCTGATGTGTTTGGTATCACCGAATCTTGGTTAAGGGAGGACATTGATAGTGCTGAGGTTTCTCACCCGGGGTATGTTGTCTATCGTCAGGACAGAAGGGATACTCGTAATGGGATTGGTGGGGAGTTTTACTGTATGTTAGGAATGACATTGTAAGTGTAGAGAAATCTCAGTTGCAAGGGTCTTTTGTAAATTTTGTCTGGTGCGAGTTGTCCACAGACAACTCCAAGAGGTCCAGTGATGTTATCACTGTTATCAATGTTATCACCATCTAAGGCTACTAGGATGATTAGTTCCTTGAAGAGTGTTCCTTGTAATAGACGCGCGGTTACAACTGTTGAATCTCACCACACTGGAGCTTAGGAGGTTACGTGGGGACTTGATCCAGGTTTTCAAGATTGTGTATGGTTTCGACAATTTATCCTTTACCGACTTTTTCATGTTTGCTAACAGTAGTTGTACCAGAGGTCATTGTCTTAAACTCCAAAAGTCACATAGTATGATTATAAATCGGCATAACTTTTTTCTAATAAGGTTGTGAATGAGTGGAATGGTTTGCCTGAGAAAGTTGTACTTGCAAGTAGTGTCAATGGTTTTAAGAATGCTTTGGACATGCACTTTAAGCATTGTAATCGGGTCTGAGTGTTTGTGTCTTCAGTGTTTTTTCTCTCTCTATAGGGTCCTTGATGGGGACTTAAGTGTCCCTCCTGATCCTTTTTTTCTACTAAACTAAACTAAACTAATTGAAGCCCAATCAGCGATGTCTCAAAAAGTGGAGCCAATGACCTCTTCAAGATTCAATTGACTGCCATTTTACGTTTCAACTTTGAACCAAGCTGCATTAATTGTTTACTCAAAACTTATGTTATACTTAGCGTAAGTTTTCCTTGTTCCCCTAAGTTTAAAGGACAATGCTATGTCTACGTGTCCACGTACATAATACATTTGGTATATAGAGCCTTATTTACATCCGATTAAAGTAGTAACTATGTCACGTAAACTTGACTGGTTTTCCAGTCTAATCTGTTACATTCAAATTTGAACATACGTACTGGTATTCATACCTCTGACAATCACATTCATTATAGCATGGACTTGATTAAGGTAAACCCCATTTTGTTGGCACTCAAAAACAACAGAATGCACAGCATTCGATTCACCACAAGTTCTCCCTCTAAAGCAGCTGGAGCCGGTGGGGCCTGCTGGATCCCACGCACCATCTCTCCTCCAACGTAGGTTTGCAACATCAATGTCAGTTTCAACCATTACAGTAATGATATCCCCCATTGATGCACCAATGGAATATTCCACAGCCGTAATAGTTGCTGAGAAAAAATAAGACAGTAAAGTAGTGATACCTGCACACTATTGTGGTAATACATTTTATACTATTTTACTACACCCTTTTATTGTTGGTAAACCTGCTTTCAAATTGCAAAAATGTTTCACTTACAGTTTATTTGTTGCTACTTACTTGTTTCTATAGTCATGTAACTATTACTAGTATGCAAATAATTTAACATGTGTGGGTGCATGTGTGCCTGTGTGTCACAAACATTATTCAGATACAAAGCCAACATTCCTGTGTTGCGGTGGGACAGAATTTAATAGAATTATTTGTACCTATCAGCCTGTTGATTTCACAACAGTTAATTATAATTATGAAAACAAATTAGTTACTACATTCAGGCACACACAAAATAAGATACAAGTTATCATGTGTTGTTATGGAAACATACTATGGATGTGGCAGGAGGGAAAGGTAAATGTCATAGGAATGTTCAATTTGGAATTCAGTGGTTTAATTATTATACAAAAACTACATAAAAATCTTACTATTAACATTGATAACAAGTTTTCCATTTGCCATGAACAGCATAAATAGGTTAACAATTCTCCAAGAAGCATACGCCAACGTTGTTAATTTATGAACATGTTGCTTGACATAATGTGGTGGGACACCTTATGCTTCTATATATATTTAATTCTGTGGGGCCACACTGGTTTCCATCCCACCACAAAAATGTTAAACCCTCATATTTTCTACCCAAGGTTTTCTGCTTTCTACTTTTTCATTCAGAAAGATGCAGTTGCATCATAGTTGATAGAGTAAGTAAGTTTGATTAATTTTCATTTACAGAAATTAAAAAACCATCCTAAACTGTGGTGGGATGGAACTTGGACCATTATTAATTTTCTTTACTATTAAGAACATCACTACTTTACTGAATAATTGAATTATCCTTTGAAAGAACTGTAACTCATGTGGAGACTCGAAGAAAATGAATACACAAGTGGTTCCAGAATATCACTGGGCTTAATGGTCAGTGATTATTGCTTTCAGACAAAACAAATCAAATGTAAGTAAAAGGGCGGTGGAGCAAACAGCAATAATGTGAAACGGTGTTCACTCACATATATATGGCTAATACAGAGCAAGACACTAGTGAAGTCCTGGCCTAAGTAATGATAAAAACAGCAAGGGCTAGAAAGTTACGCAAGAGGTAGAACACTACCATTAGGCTTGATTAGTAAACAAAGGACACCTTTCATTCCCAAGACAGTTCCCAAGTGGCAACAAGCTATGAAATAATGAAATATTCAAGAAGGGTGAAAGTCCAGACTTTCGTAGAACAAAGGAAATAATTTACGTGATCCATCACACATATAATAAAAGAAACAAAATCATAACTTTTGTTTTAGATGCTTTAGATTACTTATTTCTGTTTTAACATGAACTTAATATGCTAATGAACGTTAATGAATGTTACTGAACTTGGAATGGAATTTGGAGAATTCTTTACATTTTTAAGAACCCACTGAAAGTTTATCTGAATAATTACTGAACTGAAAAGAAATGAATTTGAAATAAGAGAAACAAATAAAATCATAACTTTTGTTTTATAAGTGGTTATGTCCATATTTTCTCCAATTCGATGAAGCCACACCGTGAGGGTGCTTTTTTCATCTTTGATAGATTTAAAGTTGCTATGTTTATATTCATATTTTAGGTTTGGTGTTCACGAAAACCTTTGGCTCACTTATTCCTTTTTACATTTTGTATGGAAACATTCAGCAGTAACACAAACATTTGTTGACTATTACTGACATCAAGTGTTCAGGAAAGTTCAATAATGCAGACCTACCTCTCAAGTATGAAGTTCCACAAAACTTGTTTAAATTTGATCATCCAACTTTTGTCTATGTTATCCAACTGGTCCTCATATGACCTTTGACCTCCGCCAATTCCAATGAGGCTCTTCTTCTCATTAAGAGAAACCTACATGCATGCCAGGTTGAAATTCAACATCAATATACTTCTTGGGTTATTTTGAGTACAAAGTTTTCAGACTGAGACCTCTGTTGACCTGAAATGTCCTTTGACTTCCACTTATTTAAAAATACAAAATACAAAATACCAACTAGAAATACACACATGTATTATTGAGGTTTCAATGGCATATTTAGAGAGATGCATTTTTATGAATCTGATATCTGAAGGTAATCCCTTTTGTCGAGCCTAAAGGTTTTAAAGACACATACAAACTGACCATGGAATTCAACTTAAAGCAGAAAGGTGTTCTGCTGACTTGTACTGGTAATAAATATGAGATTCCTTCAATTGTCTGCTCTTGAGATTTTTTAAATGTTTCATCATATTGCAAGGTTACTAAACTTTGACCTCTGCTAACCTCACGACTTTTGACCTTCACATTACGCATTCAAAACAGTATTTAACAGAGTGTATGGCATAAGTTCTCAACAGACAGTCTGGGAGTCAAATCCACTCTCTGTTGTATGTTTATCTGACATGCACAAAACAACTCAATGCAATATGCATACAATGTCTGATATCCTTCCTGTAATATATTTTGGTAACACTTTAGACACTACTTGGTTTAAAAGGCATAGCTGGTGGTTTTTCGACTTTTTTTATCCGTTAAAATGTATGTTTCATTGATTATTTACACTTGTACCTTTCCATTGATGTATATCACAGTGTAATCTTTTCTTTTGGGACTCGGTAATACTTGATCAAACCTAGCACTTTTGAACAAGAATTTGCTCTTTCCGCAACAATTCCTAAGCGCTCATGTTACTGCAAGTCACCCTGTGACATGTGCGGATTCGGTTGAAGAACAATGTCGATCAAGCATACACTAACACTACGCCGATTGGGTTTCTTTACGTTTCCCAGTCATCAAACCGACGATGAACATCGCAGGCTTTGTATTAATTTTGTAAGTAGCAACCGGAAAGGCTTTCTCGCTCCCGGTTTTTCCCACCGCCCGCAGGCAAATATATGTTCAATGCACTTCGAAATCAAACACGTATTATAGACAATATTGTCTACGCAACGGCCCTCTCAAGGTAATTTTGAGGCATGCTTAGTCTCATAAGCCCCAATTGCCCCGTTATTATAATGTGCATGCAATGGTTTATCTTCATCAGTGACTTACCCCATAGGTGTAGGAAAAAAGTTCATGATAAAAAAGAGTATACTGTACAAAAGACCCTGTTCGACTTACTTCTCTTTAGCAGAACCAACAACACGAAACTACGCGCGTAGGTAACTTATAAATCCACACTAACACGTACATACAATATGTACTGTAGGCATATATTAAACTGAGACGGAAAATATGACTAAACGTTTAGGTAGTTTTTTAACCCTAATTCACTTTTAATTTAAAAATTGCTAGCCAAAATTAGGTAACAAATGTGTGAACAATCCTAACAACCATTTCTTTCTCTTGTAGCTGCATGTTTATTGGAAGAGTGAATTTAATAAATGGTTCAATTTCCTAGAAGTACGTGGAAAGTCCATTATTATTGTTTCACGTCCTCGGAACACTCCGTAAAATGGCGTCACATGGTGACCTGTAAGTTAATGATCTTTCGCGCATCACGTTTCTGGTCAGTAAGATCTGTAACTTTGACATCAAATTTCTCTACATTACTTTCTCTTTTGACTAAAAGGGGCCAGAAAGGGGCCACTAGAAGCACTCTCCCCTTGGAGTGCCTGATCTTCCATACCACCTGGATGATCATGCAGAGCTAGGGAAGGCATTGGTATCCACGAAATCCCACGTGAAAGCCATGGTGTCCGTCTGGTAAGCTCTGGAATGAAATCGCCTGGAGCAGAAAACCCGTAGCTAGTTGTCTTGTGTGGTAGCGAACTCTGCCGAGGGTAGTAAGCATCAGAGCGGAGGTAAATTTCATAACCGATCTGGCTGGCGTGTCAACATCGACCATTAATGTCCTCCAGCTTTCTTTGTGCTTGGTCCATGAATAATTGTGAAGATGAAGAGCTCTGGTCCGCTCTCAGCTTCTCTGTTGCTTCCTGCGGGATCTTTGGGCACCTGAACAATGCATTCTAGGCGTCTTCTGGCACCCGTCCATCTTTTCTTGTCAGCGATGCCCTCAAATGTATCGTAGCATGAGGCGTCGACTGGTATGGTGCCTTCATACCAGTCGACGCCTCATGCTACGATATGGACGGCTCACACTCTGTCCAGTCGCTTTTAACTTTCACACCCTAGCAGATTTCGGCGCTGGATATTGTAGCTCTTCGAATTCCAGGTGCTTGCGGAATATCTCCGCGGCCCTCGCTGTCAATGTTGGGGGCAACATTTTCCCTCCGACATGTGTCTCTTCCTCCTCTAAAATTCTAAAGGGTCGAACTCTAGGGATTCTAAACCTTCATCCTCCAGTCCTGACAATGCGACTGAGGCTCTGCAGTCCAGCTCTTCTTCTCCTGTGTCAAACTCCTCTGGTTCCGGGATCTTGGATCCTGGTCTGGGATCGGGTGGATCGGGTCGGGCTCCAACCAGGCTGGCCGCCACTGCACCCATCTGGTCTCTTCTACATGTATTTTTTACTGGGCATCTCCTGTTCTCTATACAGGAGTGATTTTAACAGCCCGTCAGTTGTGCTAGCCACGCTCGCAACTCCTAACTTTTCTGGGGAGGAAAGTTAGCGTTTGGCTCTCCTGTAGCCATCGTCGGAAGAATCTGAGGAAACATCCGATTCTGAGGACCATCCCCTCCTATTCCGTATGAAAACAGAAAGGAAAAACCAGACGAATAACGCACAATGCTGGCACTTTGAATGGTAGAATGAGAAGGAAGAGCATTGACCGGGGGAGCCGGTCATAGAGGGCGCGAGGTGCTAACAGGTTACTAGAACATTCTAGGCACGGTAGAACGAGGTGCTGAGGTTGTGGGGAAACAGGTAAGCGGGGAGCGTAGTAATTCTCGCAAATGACCACTGACAAGTCAGGAGGAGACTTCCCTGAGCCAGAACTGGGTGTGAGCAATTCTAAAGCAGTTTCCTTTGCAATCGATGACTTCTGGGACAGTAAAACAATATCCTGAGAATTTACCTTATATTTTGGATGGGTCACTTGCATGACGGAATCGTCCGTTGCTTCACTATTGGTCATCCTCTCTTGCAAACCACCTTTATGTGATATGCATGAACCAACCTGCTAGCTGAACCAATCTTAGCAAAATAGTTTCTGGGTCCCTTAACTCATATAAAGGACCATAGCAACCATTTGCACACCTTGGACTGGACTCTGGTATTCATCACTCTCACCCTCTTTCAGGTTTTTGCTCTCTATCAAAATAATTTGTTTTGAATTTTTTGTGTTTGCTCAACTTTCCTTGTCATATACGTCAATTTTGCAATCGAGAGTGGTTATGATCATTGGCTTGACTTCAACCCACTTAGAATATAAATCAATTAGAATAAGAAAATATTGTTTCTTGTCTTCGCAGAAATCTACATGGACCCTTTGAAAGGGAGGGCTGGCCAAACACTTGGATGAAGTGACACTTTTACAGTAGTTGCGATAACCTTTAGACACTTGAACACTCCTTCACATTTTTCTTTATATCTGAATCAAATGGAGGCTACCAAACAAATCCACGTGCTATTGCTTTAATGCTGCATATTCCTGGATGCTCCCAATGAAGTTCATCCAGAATATGCTCTAATTACTTTGGAACAACAACTCTAGTGCTCCATAGTACACAACTATATTCACAAGACAACTGATCGCTTGGTTTAAAATGTGGTTTGAAAACATCTGCCAGGTGTTCACGATGTTATGGCCAACACTTATGCACTATTTTATATACTTTACTGAGAACTGGATCTACCCTTGTAGCTTTTGCCAAATCTTCAGCTAGTATTGGGAAATTTTCATCCATTACATTGACTCCAAACACTTTCCCTTTCATTCCTTTATGACTAGAGTCTTTTTTTGGCAGTCTAGACAATGCATCACATCTCAAATCCCAGAAAAACTGTACAGTCCTTTAGGAAATCACACTTTGACAGTTGCAGATGAACATTGTACATGCTTAACCTTTCTAAATTTTCCTTGTTTGTCTCCCCACGAATTAAAATATTGTCCTGTTGACAGACACATTTCGGGACGCCTTGCAAAATTTGGTCCATTTTAGGTTGGAATATCTTAGGTGCTGACTTATCACCATATGGTAGCTTTAAGTACGAATACAGACCCCTATGTGTGTTAATAGTGAAAAACTCTGTACTCTTGTCATCAACTTTCAACTGAGAGTAAGTATGCAACCAATCATGTTTGAAATCACCTTTGAACCTGACAACTGAATCTACAAGTCTTTGGTTATCGGTAATGTGGTTTGCTCATCTTCAACGGAAGGCTTTATACTAACTTTGTAATTGCCTAATTTTTTGGCAGATTGATCTGATTTAGGCACCACAACAATTGAACTGGCCCACCTAAACCGATCCACTTTAATATTTACACCATTATCCTTGAGTTTCTGCAATTCTGCTTTAACTGGCTCTCTTAAAGCATACGGTACTCTTCTAGGTTAATGAATATAGGTGTAGCATCAGACTTCATCCGGATATGCGCCTCATAGCCCTTAGACCATAGCTATGTTGGAAATGATTACTTTGTTTACCCAGCAACATATTTAACCTATCTTTTGCAGTGGACTCGCTCATGACAGGAACCTTGTTCACTGAAAATGACACTAAAAATGTTAATCCAGTTAAGCGTAGTTTATCTTACCAATTCCTTCCTAACAGGGATGGCTTTTCATCATGATTAACAATAATAATTGAAAAGGTCAATGTTAGACCGGCATACTCCACGGTACAACGCAACTCCCCACAGACAGGAATTTCCAGTATAAGTGGATGGCCTAACCCTTGATTTCTAAAGAGGAAGATGAGGAACAGCAAATGCAGTACAGCAATTTCCTCGGGATCAGTGTTTACAAACGAGCCATGACACACACAGGCACTAAAACAATGCACATAGACACCATCATGATTGCAAAGGTTTCAATTTAGACTGAAACCATCATAAATGTAAGCCAAACTCTCACACCATTGTACAAAATAAGATTCAAAATTTATTTCTAGTGTTCGCACAGGGTATCCGGGTACCCAGGTACCCACCCGGTGCGATGACTACCCGGTTCCTAATTTATTACCCAAAGTGTGATTTTATTAATTTTATTTTCAAACCGATGGCTAGGCAAGATTTTCCCATTGACTTAGTGTAGTGTTAGGCTACCATGTGGTCAAAAATAACAGCAATAATGAAAGCATTCCATGGATATCTTATAACCGGTCACACTTTCAGAGAATAAACAGATGGTTAGGCTAAATTTTCCCATTGACTTAGTTTGGTGTTAGGCTACCATGTGGAAGAAACTGTTCTCACAATTATTTTTTGTTTCATTCGTTTATTCCATAGAAGAAAAGACTGACAAGAAAAAAATACGAGATGTTACCAATGGATTATAGACTAGAGAACTAAAATATAATCATCGCTAGTGGCTTTCTACGAAATTGCTATTCCAAATGCGATGAAATTGCGGGAATTGCGCAATCCCGCGGCTAATGCGAATCCTGGGTCTGCATAATAGATAGTAGTACTTAGTAAAAACTGTTTAAGAGCTAAATTGCATATTAATATAGTCTAATCCAATAGAGGTGGAGAGCAAACATAAGCAACGGTGGCATGTAGTGCGATGTTAGTAGTGATGTTTATTATATGAAGTTAATAAAAGTGAATGAAAGAAGCAAAGCAAATATAAATTATTGAGAAAGGAGTTTACCTTACCGTACACTTATTTGAACATGATAACATTGTCATTGAAGAATATAGTTCATTTAATACAGCACCCAATATGTAATTTCTTGAAAATCGCGATACACGAGAGTAAACATTTTTTTTCGGATACCCGATTCCCGATTTTTGGACCCGTGCACTATTTATTTCATACTACTTAATGTTCAATGTCATTGGTCACAACAGAGGTCAAAGGCCATAATTGGCCTAATATGCCATATGCCATAAGAAAAGTGGCGTTATGAACTTCTCCTCAACTGAAAGGCTACTGGAATTCCATTCAAACTTGTGGATGTATGCATGGAAATTGTTTGAGCCTCCTTGTGTGATGATTATAATGTGACCTTCATCTAGGTAAAATGTCATTTTTATTGAAAGGCTGTTTTTGTCATTATGAGGATGTCAAAAGGAATAATGAGACTAAACCACCATTCTTATAGACTTATTTCGACTGTCTATGACCACTGGTTATATAGCAAGGTATAGGTGCAATTACTGGCGCTACTATATGGTCCCATCCCTCCTGATAATTTGTTTCACTCTACATGTATGCCCTCACATACCTTCTTCATTGGTGACTAAGACCCTCCATTCCAAGGCTGATCTTCCATCTTCTGTTACAGTGATGGTGTAGATACCAGTCCTTGCAGCTGTCTCCATGGTTGTAGGTAGGGTCAGAGTAGCAGGTTCATTGTTGGTGTCCATCATTGCTCCATTTGGAACTCTAGGGTTATTTTCCGTAAAATTATAATGTTGTTCACTTAATGAAATATCTTTGACAAGAACTGCTTTATCAAATGTTACACTGGCTGTTTGGGAATCACCTGTGTGTACTTTGATGATAGTTGGATTTGTTGTGGTTGCTACAGGACTCCTTATCACAGCAACATAGGGAGGATCAGGCTGACCTAGTGACAGGAATAGAATGATTTATTTGAAAATGGTTTGGCAAAGTGTACAGGAGATATTGAAGCAGCAGATAGTTTGCATGTTCAATAAGAAATATTTAATGGTTCCAATGTAAACAAAGAATCAAAACTGAACCTTAACTTACATTTCAAGGGACAGTGGTATTGTTAGAGGATTTTTTTGTTATGTAAAAGTATTGTTTAGTAGAGTATCCTCTGTATTGTAATTCCCTTTCCTCTTCACTTTGTATTACGAGGGAGCCACGGTCAGATATCATTCGCCAGTGTTCTTCTTCAGCTGAGACTACTATTTGTCCTGTCTGTGTCGTCGTTATTCTGTTCTGAGTGTTATGTTAATCTTAACGAATCTGTCAGCTACTTGATGAAATTAACATCTTTAACACTTTAACACTCTTTAACACTTAATTACACTTCATAATTTTGTTTACATCAGCGTTGTAAAGTTATATCAAACAATACAACAACTTGACAAACCCCACAATCCCTGTACAGGTAGAGAAGGGGAGAGTAGAGTTAGTTCGAAATATTGAAACTTTCTGACACATACTAAACTTTTGCTGACTGCTAGTTGTAGGTATATCACGAAAGTTATGAATTGCCTATAGAACTGGTGCCACTACACTGTTACCATGTGAAATTATGGTAAGTTTGTTGTCTGCCTTCTGCATAAATTGTTCAGCATGCCAACATGTTGTGTTACATTAATGATGGTTATAGATTACTACTTTGTTAGCATGTAGGCACAAGATTCAAACTATGAAATAAGGCTTAATAAAGCGTTTTAGTACAGTTCATCCCTCTTTTGTGTTGTTATTGTTTAAAGATGGACCTCTGGGTAAACAATACTTTAAACACTATGTGCCAATCAAGGTTCGAATTAATAGACAGCATTGACAGCAATTTGCCCTCAGCATTTCAAGAACTTGCAGTAATGGCCTTAAAAATCACATGCAATTACCAATGGTAACAATTTAAATACCTTTAGTCAAGCAGTCGTAGACTGACCTAATAATACCATAATCATCAAACTGATCATTATCAAAGTGTATTTGAATCAGAGCTCAAAATTTCCGACAGTAAAATAATATGTCCGACAGGAAACAGCTATTAAGAATCTGTGGGAAGTAAACAGATCTAGATGTATGGCTTAACAAACACTGACTTTATGAATCATCCCTGTGTTCTGTCATTTAATTATATTTGCCCTTAGTGCCATTTCAACATTTTGAATTTGTATTGCTTTAGTGCAAGGCAAGTGTTATCTATTTTCATTGCGATGTTTGGGAAATGTCATTGGCTTTAATTGTTTCTCATATTAAGAATATATAGTA